>NW_023458560.1:5171284-5194536 GCF_013731165.1 Rhagoletis pomonella | reverse complement strand
TGAGAAGATTCTATGGATATCTGAAGTGACGGGTGATAGGCATTTTCAGGTATATGCAATACTAAGTCCAATAAAGTGCTAAATCTATTATGAAAACTGTTTATTTGAAAGAGACCGGAGTCCGAAAGGTCAGTTAAAAATTCGTTGAAAATTTTGCGGCCAGAATTTGGTATTAGGGAATTATCTCTATCATTCCAGGAAACGCATGGCAAGTTAAAGTCACCCAGGGCAATGAGCAAGTCGGATGGTTGGAGCGTGAAGAATATTGATTTGAGAATAGAAGAGTAGGTATGGAACTAGGGTTGCCAGACGTACTGCTTTTGGGAATGAACGTACTCCTTTTTATTGCAATGTACTCCCTTGTACTAAAAAAAAATATATCTGGAAATGTACTCCTTTCTTAGCTTTGTACTTTTTTTTTACTCCTTTTTCCAGCTATTAATATTTCATCATATACAGGGTGTAAAATAATAACTGTTGCACAGGTTTTATTTAAAAATAAAAGGGACCTTTATAGATTTTGCGAAAAAAGTAGTTTATTGCTAATTATCCACAGATTTTACTTAAATTTTATTAATAAGTTTTTAAATTTGAATCTTAATTTGGGCTTACCAGCGGTATACACTTTGAGAGAAAAGCTTAAGCGACACGCAAGTCTTCGCCGGTTACTTTATTACATATCTTCTGTAACCATAGGCTAAATTCCACCATTTGGCTCCTTTATACTCCGTCTTTTGTCCAACATAAGGCCTCATACTGGTGACTAGGAGGCCATTCATTCGACCAACCCTATAGCTATATGTACAGTTTGCTTTTCTTTTTTTATACAAAGTCTAAGAAAAAATACATCTGAAAAAAGCATGTACTTATCTCCCAAAGCTGGCAAATGGAAATAAAGATTAAAATTTTAAAAATAATTAATAAAATTGAAGTAAAATATTTATAAAGTTAGCAAAAAAGGACTCTTTTATTTTTCGAAAACCTTTCCGACAGTTATTATTTTACGCCCTGTACTTTGCCATTCATATTGTGGCGAACACTACTTAGTAAGTAAAGCTAAGTGTGATAGTGAAAAGTTGTAATCATAGTCGTAGCCAGGTAGGTGCAGGGCGCTCGGGTATAAAAATCAGAAAAATTTTAAATTCTTATAATTAAAAAATTAAATTAATTTAATTAAAAAAATGGCATACATTCAGGAATAGTCTGGAATTCTTTTGTAGAATTTAGTTATTTATTTTTAACATTTATTGTTGTTTTGAAAAAGATTTCTATGATATCCATGTTTGTTTGTACCTAATTAATGGTAATTTGTAACAATAAATTCCACAAAAAAATTAAAACAAAAATTGTACTCCTTTTTTATGTTTTGTACTGCATTTTTTCTATCGAAAATAGAAATGTACTCCTTTCTCCGTTTCAGAATCTGGCAACCCTATATGGAACTTACTACAATATAAATACATATACAGGGTTAGATGAAGCAAGCGAACACAGATAATTTAAATGCCTTTAATTTCAGAAAGTTGGATTTCCTCAGCGGCGGGATTCGTTTTAACAGTAATCAACGCCCCCACCCCTTCTGTCACAGCGATCTTTTCTAAAGATTTCATACTTATTACTAGAACTGCCGAGTCTAATCCGCCCTCCCTATTACGGCAATGAGCGGGAGCCTTTTACGGGCTCACAATAAATTGGCCGGGCGCCCAGACTTCCAGACGTAGTTGGAAGGTTTTCTTCACTTCTGCCCTTGGTTTTAGGCAAAGGTTTCGTGGCGCCAGAGGTCTGTCTGGCTGATCGCAATTGGAAAATGCCACATCAGTACTAGTCACACTATGACTCGAAGAGACATTGGGGCGGGCATGGGTGGGTGTCACCGCAGTTATCCTTCTCTTGGATTTGGATGTCGGTGCATCCACCAAGGTCCCACTGGCTTCTGGAGTAACCTCCGTAGACCTGGGCCACTTACTGAATGCAGCGACAGTCACAGAAGTGGATTTCCTCTGCTCGCGTTTTGCTCTCCGATACTTCCTCTTTCTCCTCCTCTCCTGGGTTTATGAAAGAGGACCAACTCCACCACTAGAGAGTCATTGGCAGCGAGCTGCTTCTCGACCCATATCCCTTGCAAGAGATTGGTCCTCTTCGGACTATAAAGAAGAGAGTAATGTCCACTCCCCACTCTAATCCAGGATGCGCTCCTGATATATGACGCTGGGGACTTCTGCAATGGTTGGGGCCTCCAGAATCCGTGCCCCAGGCGCAAATGCGGATGATTTTCCACAGATACTTGTGAAGTCGTTTAGAGTTAAATAAATACAAATTGTTAATCAATTTGAAGATATGGTCAAAATTTTTGTCTTTAACGTTACAGTCGCACGTATATTTCTGCTAATATTTCTGAAACGTTGTGTAAAACCCGAAAGTTTTGCATTTATCCTGGTAATAAACCTCATAAACTACATTTTATATGCAGACACTTGTTTCCTATCTTTTATTGTTTTAAAGATAAAAGCAGTTTTAAGTGGTCATTAACTTTAAAGTTTTTGGAAGTGAGTTATGTGATAACGTCACACGTATGGTTTTTTAGCAAATCCTGCTAAGTTAAAAATTAAACCAAAGTATTTTAATAAAGATCAAGTTTCAAAGAAACTATAAAAATATGAACTTTTGGAAAAAATGTTTTTCGACAGATCTGAAAATCAAAATATGTGGCCTTTAACGTTACCTAAAAAAATCTTTAACGTTACCTTGCGATTTTATTGGGCAGTATGGCAGAGAAATACAACAAGTGGAAATTGTTTAAAATGTGATAACTAAAATATTTATTGATATACATACGGATTCAGTAGATAATACCTATCTCAATATTTGTCCAACAACACTGAGCAACAGCCGAAATTTACATTGATTGAAAGCACTTTTTTCTATACGCCAAATCCGAATTTGGCAACAAAAGTATTCCATCACGTCAGAAATTTGGGAGAATGGAGTTCGAAACCCCAAAAATCACCATTTAAGGCATTTTTGAAAACTTGTGCTGGTCGAATCTGACGTGCTGAAGAGCTTTCAAAGAGATACTAATTATAGGTTTGTATAGTAACTTCTCCAGTAAAACATTGCAGCGAGAGCGTAAAAGCAAATTAGAGCGTAAAATTTAGAAGAAGAGAAAACTAGCAGAAAAAGTTATTGAACGCAAAACTAGTAGAAACTTGCACGTGAATAGTTGTTGCACCCTTTTGATATTCTGTTGTAAACATTTTACTATTTATAATTAAGTTTTAAACTCTTTGCTTTACACACAAGCACTGACACAGTCTAGTACATAATTAATATTTTTATTTCCACTCATTTTACTTTTGTTTGTGCTAAACCAATTCAACAAATGGCGGCTTTTGACATTTATTCTTCTTCTTCTTCAGCTAGCTAATTTCTGCTATTAAAAATTTTACTAGCAAGAATTTGCAGCTCTCCCGTGTTGTTACGCTCTCGGTTCAGTGCTCTCTTGCAAAATTTTTTGGGTTATCATACACTTTTCCATTGCAGGTTCCAGTACAAATTAGTACTGACTATTTGTTACTATACAAACCTTATATCTTTCGATAGACGTGTCAAAAATTACTATTTTTTCGTCCTTGACTTGTCTTTGATGGGATAAAGCAATGTTTCGAACATGATTCGCATTTTTAAATACATCTGAAGTGTGCTACTTCTTCGATCATGATTTGTGCTCGTGTACGATGCCATATACCTAGCCTTTACCATGCGACGCCACAGTGCTGTGGCTCCATATAAAATGTGGGCAAAAATACAATTATGAACGGATTTAAATGAAAACTTCTTTCCTAGTGATCTTGAGGACGATGAATTCAAAAAAGCAACTTGTTTTTGATACCTTTCATAATTACCCTGTAAATGCAGTTTGAAGTGCAAAATTTGGATTCTTGTTGCATTTACATACGTAGGTATGTATGTACATATAGTTCATTCCATTTTCAAAAGTGAGGTGTCAGTTTACATAGATTGGTCTTAAGATGTGCAGTAAAGTTTAATTTTTTTTTTTAACAGTTGCCACCTGTTAAAAAGTTGAATTAAAATTATATAATAAGTTAAATGAATTAGATATTACAATATGGGTATCAATCGACATGGTTTTGAAAATACTTTACTTCTAAACTACACGTATAAGGGTTGCCACCTCTTTAACCCTAGACGTACATACATTCTTCGTCAATTCGGCGAGCCGACAACGTGTGTTGTTTACGTATTGTGGCGAATACTGCGGCAACACAAAGCGAACAACGAGAAATAGGCAGAATGTTCGAGGAATGACGTAGAATGTTCCACAAAGAGAAACTTCAAGTTGGATGAACACTGCGAACAGCGAGAGAAAGAGAATGAGCGATAAACTTCAGAACGTTCTAGAGTTGCCATAAGTGTGAGCGCAGGTATATAAGAGCCACGACACAGCGGAGTTGGGTTAGTTACAAGTCAGCAAGCTACAAGTAAAGTGAGCGGAGAATTGAGTTGCGAATAAGCAAGCTATAAGTTTAATTGTGTTAACAAGTAGTAAAGCGTTGTTATTGCTTTAACAAGTATTGTAAAGTGTTTTACTGTATTAGCAAGTATTGTAAATTGTTTGTTGTACAATAAAGTTAATTGTACTACAATTCGGTCATCGTTAGCATTTATTTAACAATCCAGCGATACGAGCCCGAGTATATTTGGGTACTCCCTCAAGGTTTCGAGGGTAATCGTAACAATTGGTGTCAGAAGTGGGATTGTTAAATAAATCCCGAAGGATAAACTACTGGAAATGGCGAAAATTCAGGACTTAAAGATTGAGGAGCTGAAACAGGAGTTGGAAAAGCGTAATTTGGCCACCTCCGGAAGAAAAGTGGAATTGTTATCCCGGTTGCGAGAGGCTATGGAAGCTGAAGGCATCGACGTGGACAAATACGACTTCCAAGGTAAACCCGACGATACATCCGCAATGGACGAACAGAAGGATGAGGCTGCATGTTCGTCGAAGGATGTGCAACAGACATCCGGGAAGGTTGAAGAACAGCAAAAGGCTCCTTCGTCATCAACAGTTATGGACATGAACACGTTGTTGGCTGCCATGTCACAGATGATGCAAGCACAGGATACACGCATGTCAGAGATGTCATCACAGCTGTCGTCACAGATGCAAACACAGTTGTCAGATATTTCGTCGCAGCTACAGGCACAGAAGACACACGTATCACAGTTGCTGGAAGTCCAGGATGCAAAGATTACACAACTGCAGGAGAATTTGGCTAGAGATAACGAACAAATCAAGGATAGACAGGATAAAGTCGAGGCTAAGGTAGAAGAGTTGGAAGGTCGCCTCCGAGATATGCAGTTGAATCGGCCAGCTACTTCGACGAGCGCACCCAAAGTAAAAACCCCATCCTTTGACGGCACGATTCCTTTCCAGGTCTTTAAGCTCCAGTTCGAAAAAACGGCTGCAGCAAATCATTGGAGCATGGAGGATAAATCCGCTGCACTATTCGTTGCATTGAAAGGACCTGCGGCAGAAATCTTGCAGACTATTCCCGACTGTGAAAGGAACAGTTACGATGCGTTAATGGGTGCAGTGGAAAGACGTTATGGTAGCGAGCACCGGAGACAGATTTACCAGATGGAACTGGAGAATCGCTGCCAGAAATCCAATGAGACTTTACAGGAATTCGCCTCTGAGGTTGAAAGGTTGGCTCATTTGGCAATTGGAGATGCATCTGGTGAGCACCTCGAAAGAGTAAAAATCCAGAGGTTCATCAACGGAATGCGGGACGTGTATACCAAGCGCGAGACGTATGCAAATCCAAAGCCAACATTTGCTGAAACGGTCTCGTATGCTCAGACACGTGAAACGGCAGCGCTCCTAAGTAGACCAGCCTACAAAGCCCATCGAGTAGAAGTGGAAACACCTGACGTGATGAACGAGATCCTGAAAACACTCAAGTCGATGGCAGGGAAGAATACTCCTGGTGCAACCGAGAGGAAGGATGGTGCTAGAAAATGTTTTAGTTGCGGAAAACCAGGCCACTTCGCACGCGAATGTAAGACCGGTTCCAACAGTTCAGCAGTACGTAAACGCAGGACTGAGGATGACGAGCCCAACTCCGACCAGTCGTTAAACTAAAACGAGCCAGCAGCAAGGGGCGCACGCTGGCTCCCGCAATTGAATGCCCCATAATCTCCGTCTCGAGAATTGGCGGGAAAGCGAGCAACGTTACTGTTGGTGGATATGTGGACGGACATGAGCGAGTACTAACTGTGGATACGGGCGCATCGCATTCCATCATTCGATCTGATTTGGTCACTAAAGAGGTAAGGCCATTACCTGGAGCAAGGTTGAGGACAGCAACTGGTGAGGACAGCCAAGTTGTAGGAGAGGTAACATGCAAAGTCACAATAGGGAATGTGACGGTGTTACACAAGTTCGTAGTCGCGGCGATTATGGATGAAGTCATCATTGGATTAGACTTTTTATTTGGTCAAGGTATGAAGATCGACATGAAGAACAGGATCATGACGTACGACAACATGGAAGTGCCTCTAAGGTTTGGGTATGATGGTCCGTACAGCAGCAAGCGAGTGATCCTAGAGGAAAGCGAGCAGATTCCACCGAAGTCAGAAGCAGTTGTGTGGGCAAAGATTGATGGAGATTGTGGGACAAACAAATTGTGGGTTGTTGAAGCGACACAAAATTCTACACCGGACGTACTTATTGGTAAAACCCTGGCTAAGACGCAAAAGGATGGACGCATCCCAGTTCGAGTGCTCAATGAGTTCAAATCACCAGTCAAACTCCGAAGAGGAACTGTACTGGGGCAATGTCGAGAGGTAGACGCAATCTTCAACTGCGAAAAGTTACCTGAAAGCGATTCCATTGGCGAGAATGACATTGCGGAAGACATTAATGCATGGACGGAAGGGTTGGAAGCAAAATACCAGCACAAGGCTAAGGAACTTCTCCGAAGATACTGCAACATATTCGACAAGGATGGCGACAAACCAGGCAGGACTAACGTTGTGAAACATCGCATTGATACTGGCGATGCAAGGCCAATCCGTCAAGCTCCTCGGAGTGTTCCACTTGCCAAACGTGAAACTGTTAGCCAAATAATAAAAGAAATGAGCGAGAGTGGTGTGATTGAACCATCAGCGAGTCCATGGAGTTCGCCGGTAGTACTTGTGAAGAAGAAGGATGGTCAAATGCGGTTTTGCGTAGACTACCGGAAACTAAACGATGTGACGAAAAAGGACAGCTATCCTCTTCCCAGGATCGATGACACTCTGGACTCGTTGACTGGAACAAAGTGGTTCTCAACACTCGACCTTAAGAGCGGTTATTGGCAAGTGGAGGTAAGTGACGAGGATAAGGAGAAGACAGCTTTCAGCGTTGGAGACGGTCTGTGGCAATTCACGGTGATGCCCTTTGGATTATGCAACGCTCCTGCCACTTTTGAACGACTTATGGACCATGTGCTCAAAGGACTGCATTGGAAAACATGTTTGGTGTATCTAGACGACATTATCGTATTGGGTAAAAGCTTTGAGGAACACCTGAACAATTTGGAAGAAGTTTTCCAGAGGATAGCTGGCGCTGGTCTGAAGCTAAGTCCTAAAAAGTGCTCACTGTTCAGGAAGGAGGTGAACTACTTAGGGCACAAGGTGACAACGGAGGGCATCTGTACTGCGAAGGAAAAGATAGAAGCAGTAAAGGATTGGCCAAGACCTAGGAACCTGCACGAACTACGAAGTTGGGCTATGCACCTACTACCGCCGATTTGTTCCGAATTTCGCCAGCGTTGCTAATAGCCTCCACGAGCTCACTAGGAAAAATAGAGCCTTCGAGTGGAACAAGGAGCAGGAGGAGGCTTTCCAGACTCTGAAGGAACGACTATGTACTGCACCTATGCTAGCGTATCCCGTTCCAGGGGCAACGTTTATTTTGGATACGGATGCTAGTGGTTATGCCATAGGAGGCGTACTGTCGCAGGTAATTGATGGGCAGGAGAAGGTAGTTGCCTACTATAGCCGGTCGATTGGAAAACCAGAGAGAAACTACTGCGTAACTCGGAGAGAACTACTAGCGTTGGTGGACTGCGTCAAACATTTCCACAAGTACCTCTATGGGCAACGTTTCCGAGTTCGAACGGACCATGCAGCGCTGAAGTGGCTACTACAGTTTAAGAATCCAGAAGGACAGCTAGCTCGGTGGATTGAGAGACTGCAAAGTTATGACTTCGCTATTGAGCACCGCAAGGGAAGTGTCCACGGTAATGTTGATGCCATGTCCCGCCGACCATGTAGCCTAGAATGTAAACACTGCTCAAAAGCTGAGGGAAAAGAGGACATTATAGACGTCCGTCTAACGACAATAACACCAGCGGAAGAGTGGAAGGAAGAACAGCTACGAAAGTGTCAGCAGGAAGATCCAGATCTGGAGCTTTTGATGCATGGACTGGAGGTGGACAGGAGGCCAACTAAGGAGCAAATGGCAGCGGATGGTACGCCCCATCGCAAAGGCGTACTGGGCACAATGGAACAGCTTAAAATTAATATCTGGCTGTTTGCATAGGGTATGGGAAAGCGAAGATGGCCAGTGCTCCCGCAACCTGATAGTAGTTCCAAGGGTAAGAATTCCGGATGTACTCAAGGAATTCCACAATGGTCCTAGTGGAGGGCACCTGGGAATCACGAAGACCCTGGAGAAGGTTAAGCAGAGGTTCTATTGGGTTGGTTGTCGGCAATCGGTCGCAGAGTGGATTGCTAACTGCGCGGAGTGTATTGCAGCTAAGGGGCCGAAATCCAGAAGTCATGGCCAGATGAAGCAATATAACTCAGGTGCACCTTTCGAGCGGATTGCCATGGATGTAGCCGGTCCATTTCCTATGAGCGCACAGGGAAACAAATACGTCCTTGTGGTTATGGACTACTTTAGCAAATGGCCGGACGTATACCCGATTCCAAACCAGGAAGCTAAAACAGTAGCGGAGGTATTCACCTACAATTGGGTTGCGAGATACGGTGTACCTATAGAGCTGCACTCTGACCAGGGAAGAAATTTTGAGTCGGCAGTGTTCCAAGAGATGTGCCAGATACTGGGTATCCGGAAAACTCGAACGACGGCTCTTCATCCCCAATCAGACGGCATGGTGGAACGGTTCAACCGAACCCTGGAAGAGCATTTGCGGAAGGTCGTGGACAAGAATCAAAAAGATTGGGATGTCCGCATACCCTTGTTCCTGATGGGATACCGGTCAGCAGTGCATGAAACAACGGGTAAAACTCCTGCAAGGGTAATATTCGGCAGTGAGCTCCGTTTGCCTAGTGATCTGAAGTTTAGGGTGACTGGTGATGCTAGAAGGATTGGAAAAGAGACGTCAAACATCCTGGAAGAGGAGCTGAGAGAGATACATGCTCTTGTGAGACAGCGCACACAAATTATGAGTGACAAGATGAAAGCCAGGTATGATAAGGCGATGAATTCCGAGGGTTTCCAGGAAGGAGATTTGGTGTTGCTGTATAATCCACAACGAAAGAAAGGTTTGTACCCAAAACTACAATGCAACTAGGAAGGTCCGTATAAGGTCGTAAAAAGGCTAAATGACGTAGTGTATCGGATCCAGACCGTTGGGAGACCAAGAAACAAGATGAAGGTGGTCCACTTGGAAAGGATTGCAGCGTTTGGAACCGCAAGTGTGTCTGATCGGGACGATCAGACTTAGGTGGAGGGCAGTGTGGCGAATACTGCGGCAACACAAAGCGAACAACGAGAAATAGGCAGAATGTTCGAGGAATGACGTAGAATGTTCCACAAAGAGAAACGTCAAGTTGGATGAACACTGCGAACAGCGAGAGAAAGAGAATGAGCGATAAACTTCAGAACGTTCTAGAGTTGCCATAAGTGTGAGCGCAGGTATATAAGAGCCACGACACAGCGGAGTTGGGTTAGTTACAAGTCAGCAAGCTACAAGTAAAGTGAGCGGAGAATTGAGTTGCGAATAAGCAAGCTATAAGTTTAATTGTGTTATCAAGTAGTAAAGCGTTGTTATTGCTTTAACAAGTATTGTAAAGTGTTTTACTGTATTAGCAAGTATTGTAAATTGTTTGTTGTACAATAAAGTTAATTGTACTACAATTCGGTCATCGTTAGCATTTATTTAACAATCCAGCGATACGAGCCCGAGTATATTTGGGTACTCCCTCAAGGTTTCGAGGATAATCGTAGCAGTATATAAAGATAAGAATGTACTTCAAGGGCTAAACAATTAAATTAAATTTATTAATGGGTTTGGGTAACTGAAATATGTATAATAACATGGGTGTCAGACCAAAGAACAAATTTAAAATATTTAGCAAAAAATAAGTGAAGAATAAACAAATTCCTGAGACCTTAAAGTTAATTTAAGGGTCCAGTAATATGAAAGGAGCAAGAAAATACATCAATGTATCTATTTAAATACTACAATAAAATAATAAAATACGATGCCGCAACCCTTTCGTTTGTTATAAATATATTAAATTTTCATATATAAAAATTTTGTATAATTTTATTAATTTCCATTTGCAAACAGTTGGCGACCCTCTTCAAAATATTTGCAATCTATGACCTTAAACCTCTATGTCGGGCTGCCATAATTTAAATGGAATTTGTTTTTTTTTAACAAATGGCAACCCTCATACATGTAGGTAAGAAATTAACCCTTTCAAACCCCTTTTCAATTGATACCCATCTTTTAATAATTCATTTAACTTATTAAATAATTTGAACTAAATTTTTTAACAGGGGGCAAATTGCTATAGCTGCTACCTATACATTTAGTTGCAGCACTAGATTGTGTTTCATTCCTTTTTTCTTTCTCTACATTTTCTCACTCGTTCACGTGTTGTTTCAGGACGATTTGCAATGACGCGATCACGCTCGTTGTTTGACAACGGTATTTCTTTCGCTTTTGTTGCGTCTCGTAGTTTTTTCATGGTAACCGCCATTTTTTCTCTACTTATCATTGTTCTTTAATTTAGCAATGTAATTTTGATTGATTTAAGCCAGGCTGAGCGGTTTCTGCACAGTATTTCAAGAGTTGTCAAGTTTAAAAGAGGTTAGTATATTTTAGGTGTAAACGGTCTTTGACGTTACATTAATTCAATACAAAAACGTAGCAAAACGATAGCGATTCAGATATCAATAACTATGTCCATACACTTCATTGAAATCTACGAAAAAAAAAATTATTTATTAAATACTTTATCTTATCGAAGACCACATTTTTGTGCGGGTTGACTATATTCTCCATTTTTATCGCACGCACAAGAAGCACAAGAGAAATTAAAGTACCGTAAAGCACACTTAATTGAAGATAAATCAAAAATTATTTCTAGATACTATACTATGTATATTAACAAAATATGTCAGAGTTGACGCGTGATTCAAAGATAATTCTTCTCACCGCTTTCCTCGTTCCCATGGTGCAATAAATATAAGGTGATGTCACTTACATAACCTCACTTTTTCTGCATGCCAATTGCGGCCATGCATTTTGGGGTAGTAGAAAAATATATTGAATATTTTTACTACTTTTTGGGTACTATTTCCAATACATACATATATCAGTGGACCCCACACCAGTAAAATGAAGCTTGCATCAATAAAATATTTTTTCTGTAAACCAGTGAAATTACAGTTTCATTTTTTCGCTCAAAAGAAATTATTATTATTTAGTTTTTATTTTTTCGATCAAATATATTAATTTAAATAATTATTATTCAGTTTAATTTTTCTACCTTAAAATTTGTATTTGTAAAACTTAAAAGGCCACACGGTCGTACCACACACATATGATCAGGGAACGGATTTTATGGAAATTGCCTTTTTTTCTGCTGAAGAGATAGAGTATATTCGATTAAAAATGTCCACGTTTTACATAATTGATGTTGCCTTTTTTTGCCTTTTTTAAGATATTTGCCTTTTTTTGCCTTTTCTACCTTTAAAAAAGTGATTATAGCATTTACAATTTTTTTCTTTTTTTTTAAGATTAAAAAATATACACACTGCCCATGCGGCTTATAGAAGCGCAGAGACCTCTTGCCAAATTGGTGTTGGAAAAATTCAAAGCCGTTTTCTCAGCTAACGAAGGCTTGGAGACAATAAGGGGTGTGGATAAAATTGTAAAGGGCGAGGAAAACGCTCTTATTCCTGATAATATAAACGTTTCAACCGTTCCATGTTTAAATTGGGCGCCGCTTGTATCAACTTACGTCGAGCACACATTTATTCAAGGCGAAAATCGAATGAAAATGCAGCCAGAAAACTTCAAAATGCATCTTGTGGTTCAATGTTACTAGAACTATACAGATTAAAGTTTTATGAGTCAGAAACTCGAAAGGATAAAATAGTCAAAGATTCAAAGTACAAATTTTTCATATAATGAAATTAGTTCATAGTTTTTCCCTTTTTACTTGTAATAAAAACATTTCTAAAATAAATGTATTTTTTGATTGTTCTCCGTATTTTCTGTCTTTTTTAGTGCCTTTTCCTGCGTTCCCTGCATATGATGATGGTTAAAACTTAAAAAATTAGGACTATTTTCCGTCTTTCATCTATTCATATTAAAACAAATTAAATTATACCGTTCTCTTTATTTAATTATTCTTAAATTCTAATAAAAATAAATGATAATTCCGTATGGAAATTTATTTGTATTTTTTCCTTAAGTTCTGAAGTACATGTATATGCGTACTTAGTTTTTAAATATCTTAACTTCAAAGGGAATTTTATACCACCTTTATTTTTGTTACCATTTCAAAATTAAATTTCCGAATTCTATCAGTTATATTATAAAATGATTATGCGTGTAAATTGTTAGACCAAAGTGCATTATCGTAGCCATCCGAGGCGCTGCTCCAATAATATGTTAGATATGTATAGTATATATTTTACCAAAAATTTACTTACAAAATAACAATTATTGGAAATTATCGCTCAGATTTTCCAATGAATTTGAAACGAAAGGTCAAAGCAAAAGCGAAACAAAGATACAGTGTTACCTGCGCATACTTTTTCACAAAATTATCTGCTCCATTTTTTGTTCCATTTTGCCCAGAAATGAAATTGGAATAAATAGAGTAGGCATTACTGTAACGCTGGTGTGCCGAAATTGCCAAAATTACAACAGCCACCCCCTAAGTGACAACACCTTATTATTATTTCACCATGCTCGTTCTTAAATTTTTGACCATATGCGTTTAAATAAACGTTTTTAATTTTCTCTGAAATCTTGATAATATGGACAAAAGTGCAAACGACTTCGGTCTTGTTTCTTAGGTGTTATTTAAAAATTTTTTGTCTAGAATATATAACTAAATATGTGCATTGAATTTACGAATATTTCAGCTACTTGATGTTATATGAAATTTTACATCTTCGGCCGCTCTTTCCTTTGAAAATCTAGAAACAAACGCAGACTTTAATGAAGGAACCACAGCCAAATACCTACGAACCGGACCGGGCAAATGGGACTCAGATACAGATTTTTTAGTAGACGTGGTACTTACTCCTGAGGAGCTAGTTGGATTAGGCAGTTGCAGATAGGGATGGCAGCGATTAATCATTTGATTTCATTAATCGATTAATTGTAAAATAATCGTAAAAATATTTCCAAGAAATTAAATTCTGTAGGTGTCTAAAATCCATGCATCAACTTTAGTCGACCCGAGGTTCAAAAAATTAATTTCAAAGATTCGTTATCATTGGATTCAATAATGAAGTTATTGTTAAATGAAATAATGTGCGCAGATGATCTTATGGAAACGGGTAGCGAATCGTCACTAGTATCAGTAGAAAATGAGTTCGATCTTTGGGCCCCTCATAAATCTCTTGTACACAAGCTAAGGCAGAAAGATGATGATTTGAGTCACCCACAAGAAGAAAGGAAATTAAAACAGTTTATCCAAAACTTTACGCACTTTCGAAAAAATACTGTCATTTAGTTGGTACCTCGTTGCCTGCTAGGCGCCTTTTTTCAAAAGCTGGTGCTGGTTTAACAACAAAACGCTTATGAAAACTTTTGTTTTTGCAAACTTGGTTAAATAATATGTTATCATCGCCATTATTATTTTGTTTACAGATAATTAACAAGAGAATTTGACATATTTTATAGAAAAGTGTTTCTATGAATACTCACAGTAAAAAAGTGCCTTTAAAAATTCGATTAATCGATTATTTCTCAGTAATTGCAATACATTTTTTTGGCTTGTGACTTTTATTTTAAAAATCCAAGAAACAATTATTTTTGATTTTTATCTAAATAATATGCAAATAACTGTTATTTTTGATTTTTAAATTATATGTCTTTGATAACAGTCATCAAAGACTTCATTTATAAAAGTCATAAATAAAAATCAGTCACTGGCCTTTATTTTTTAAATCATACTTATAAAAGTCATTTGTACTTATAAGTCGTTGTAAACTTTTGTTTCCCAACACCTTGCTAACTACGAAAAGTGGTAATGACTTTTAAAATCCAATTAACCCCCGCCGTGGATCCGCCACTGAACATAAACTCCACGCAAAAAACTGTCCATGCCCCGATTTGCACGCAAACCGAAATTCCCAGACAATCGGAAAATTTCCCGCGAGTTTACTCCCTGCATGCGATTCATAATTTATAAGCGGTGCATATCGCTTACCGATTTTTATATTGCTGGTTTTTTGTTTTCATATACTACATATGTACGCATTCAGTGTGAATGCAATGATATCGTGGGCGGGATATTTGGTGAAACGAGCTAGCGTTATTGTGCTTGCAAGTTGAAGAATGCACCACGTCGTACATATCTTGGATACCCCAAATTGTGTGTATTTTAGAGTTTGTTTGTGTCACACGGCCGCCGTGGTGTAAGCACTGACTTTCTTATTCGTTTCCTCGTCTGTTTGTGCATTTTTCATTTTGATGTTGAAATGATATCCATCTTCTCCTCGCCAAAACAGAATCGGATACTGCAATCCGTCATATGAGCGATGAGTTTCGGATACTCGCTGAACGTCACCATTTCTAGGATGAAAAATTATGTCGCGCGATTTGAATTCTGCGCCAACTATCACGATCGCCACTTCATTGATTGTTGGTGCATTGAACTGTCTTTCGTGTTGGGCAACGGGTCTTTTGTCTGCTCGAATTACAACTGCGTAGTCATCGGCTGGCATTCGTTGAATGGCGGTTTTAAACAACTGAACTAATTCATTGTGTTGATCGAAAAGGGCTTGTAACGCAGCCACGATTTCTCGTCTGGTGCCCTCATTGTAATGGCATCGTTGTTCAATTTGTTCATCACTGTTGGCCATGAAATAAATTTGAAGAAACTTGTGATCTGCATCCGGCAATGGTAGAAGCGATCCGACACGATGATAAATTTGCCCTTGGACTCTAAATGTTGGAATGTAATTTTCGCGCACGATGTTCGTTGCACCGAACGATGTCATTTGAAAACATGAATTGTATTTGCGGATGTTTTCCAAGAAATGTTTTGACTCACGCGTAACACCTGATAGCAACGTCGATAGTGGTTCGGGTGGTGGAGGTAATTCTGGCAGTTAAACTTTTCCACTGGCGCAGTACATTCCTGGCGTTTCGTTCTTAAATTTGAGGGCGCTACAATACATGCAAATTTTCCAATGTTGACACTTGGATGAAGACTGTAATTATTATCACTGTCATAATGGAATGCCCGAAGATTTAAATCAGCGTGCAGTGTTCGTCTTGATCGAGCGGTCCTTATTTGAACATTTTGCAGCCTTCTTTCCCATTGTTCAGTTGTCTCAGACGAACGGGCCTGAGTAGTACGTATTCGATCAGTTTCTAGCCTCACTTCTTGTTGTTCAGATGATGCAGACAAACGGGTCTCAGCGGCATGTACTCGAAGATTTTCTAGCCTTACTGCTGGTTGCTCGTCTGATTCTGAGGCTCGTAATTTTCTTTTCTTCCGTGCTTGAGGTGTAGATCGGCCAATTGCTTGTCGCTTTGGAGGCATAATTGTACGGGAACGACGCGAAAAATGCGTTTGAATTTATAAGATGTCAATCAGCAAAACTTTATTGCACAAATAAATTTTGAACAAATTTGAATTGTATTTTAACCACAACCCGATATTGCTCTGAAAACCTTTATAGTAATTTTAACAGTTATTATATTTTGCTGTACTTATCACTGCAGAGGGCACATGCTTACTGCGGAACTGTTACAATTTTTAATATTTTTAAAATAGGCCCAAAATACATTGCATATTCTGATCTCAGTAAATAAACCCTAACTAACATACCTACCTAGGAAACATTTAAATGCCTTAACCAACATCTATCTTTATATACATGAATAAACACGCTCTAACGATTTACTTATGTACTTCCGTGTTTAATAAAATGCATAATACTGGAGAACCCTGTTTACCTACTTTCTTACGCAAAAAATTTAAAAGAGCCCAAATATATATATATGTATAGTGGCGGGCAAAAATGGATGAATGGGGTTTGGTTTTTAATATTTTTGATGTTTTTCAAGCTCGTATTTTTTTGATATTTGCTTATGAAATATGGTTCATGCTTCAACAAAAACTATATAAATCACACTTTCAAACTTTATACAGAACTTAGAAAAATTCATTAATTTTTATCTAAATTTCGTGCTTTTTAACCAGAATTTTTAGAAATTTTTTGGGTATGCAGTTAACAAGCTTATAAAATTCTAGTAAAATAAGTGCAAGTTTTGAGAAACTAAAAAATCGCATTAATTTTTAATATTTTTTTTTGCTGACGGCTTTTTCGGTTTTTTTCATATAAAAAGCGAAATTTAGGAAAACTGGAGTTGACTTTGGTTTATTTTTATCGCAAAAGATCTTGCACATATTTTTCCACATAAAATTCATGTTTATATGGAAAAAAGTGCAAAACGCTGTCAACAAAAAAAAAATTATTAAAAATCAATAAGATTTTTTAGCCGCTCAAAACTTGCACTCGTTTTACTAGAATTTTATAAGCTTATTAACTGCATACTCCGAAAATTTCTAAAAATTTGGTTCAAAAGCTCAAAAATTAGATAAAAATTTGTGAAATTTTTCTAAGTTCTGTATAAAGTTTGAAAGTGTGATTTATAAAGTTTTTGTTAAAGCATGAACCATGTTTTTATAAGAAAATATCAAAAAAATACTAGCTTGAAAAACATCAAAAATATTAAAAACGAAACACCATTCATCCATTTTTGCCCGTCACTGTATGTGTTACAGCTATGTACCACCGTCCTTGAGAAAATGCATTATGCTGGAAAACAATTTATACTTTCTTGCAAAAGTGATTAGGGCTATAAATTTTTCTGTGGAAGAAATTTAAAAGAGCCCAAGTTAAGCAATTAAGGAATATTTCTTGCTTCCGAAATTTGTTTTACATACTAAACATCATTCCAGGAATTATTACAATTTTTTGGAATGTTGAAGTTTCTGGCTCTCTGTGAAAAATGTAGGTCGCTATACACTGTAGTAGTTGATTTATCTATTTTCAGTTCAGTTTATACAACGTATTTATATACGTGCCCCTAGATAAATGTTTTGAATTTAAATCAAATCGGCCTGGAAATTCGGATTTTAGAAATATCTCGACTCCAGCGCCACCTATCGAGTCTATTTTCACACAATATATTTATGTTTAGGTGTTTAATAAACGTTTCGAATTTTAATCAAATCGGTATGTAACTACGGATTTTAGAAATATCTCGACTGCAGCGCCACCTATCGAGTCTATTTTCACGCAATATATTTATGTTTAGGTGTTTAATAAACGTTTCGAATTTTAATCAAATCGGTCTATAAATACGGATTTTAGAAATATCTCGACTGCAGCGCCACCTATCGACATTAGTTTTGTTCTATAACACTCCCAGTGATTATATGTACCTACCGTAAAAATTTCATTAAAATCGGTTGGGTACTTTTGACGCCTATAAAGGACATACAGACAAGCATTCATTTTTATATACATAGATAGAAGATAGATGTCGATAGCAGATTTTGTTTACTTTTACCATATATGTAATACTCCTATATTGGCAGTAAGAGCTAGTACCGTCCGAAAACACTACAGTACAGATATATCAATAAACACGTACGAAAGAAAAGGAACACATACGTTTATAAATAAACATGTACACAGCACATATAAAAAAACGGCACTCAAGTACACAATACATTGATAACAAGTAAGAAAGTTTAAGTTCGGGCGGAGCCGAACATTAAATACCCGGCGCAGGTATTAAATATGTGTTTTCCACCTTTCCGAAAGCTACCGCTAATAAGCCGGGGTGTATAAATTTTAATTAAATCAGCGTCCTTAAATTTCGAAATATTGAAATTTCAAGCACTTCTGAAATTTACCGGTTATATGAAAAACGGCCGTAATTTTAGTCCGATTTCAACAATTTTCAACGGTTTGCTTTTGTGTGGCAAGCACAATAACCGTACCGAGTTTGGTACAAATTGGTAGAACGGTTACCGAGACACATATATGTGATCATAAGTGGGCGGTGCCACGCCCATTTTCCAAAATTTTATCACAAACATATTTCTTTGTTAAGAATTGTTGCACCCATCAATTTTGAAAAAATAGCTTTAATATTTACTGATTTATCGAGGATTTCGTATTTTTCTAAATTACCGTTATATGGGATGTGGGCGTGATTATTGTCCGATTTTAAAAAGTGTAGGCCATTTGGTATGCTGTACCAGGACCAACAACTGTGCCAAGTTTGGAACAAATTGGTGCAGCGGTTACCAAGATATACACATGTAACCATAAGTGGGCGTGGCTACGCCCATTTGCCAAAATTTTTTAATATTCTTATTCTCCATCTAAAACTCATTGTAAATATCAATTTTGAGTGAATTATCTACAGTAGTTACTAAAATATCGCAGTTTTCGTATTTCTGAAAATTACCGTTATATGGGAGGTAGGCGAGGTTATTGTCCGATTTCGCCCATTTTCAATACCATCCGTCCTACGACCGATGCATGTATATCTCAATTTTTACTCGAGTTATCGTGTGCACAGACGGACGGACGGACGGACAGACAGTCACCGCTTAATCGATTTCTCTTTTCATTCTGATCATTTATGTATACATTTGTCTATATCTATCTCGATTCGTTTTGCCTGTTACAAACAACCGTTATGAGAACAAAGTTATAATACCCTTGTGCACAAGTGCGCTCGGGTATAAAAACGGTACTAGACTGTCTCGCTTTGATTTCGGAATGCTTACACATTGAGAAGATAGCTTACTGCCAATATAGAAGTATTACACAAGAATGATAGAATACAAGATTGCGCCGATCAGAGAGGATTTTTGAGAATAACTTTTGTGTGACGTCACACTGGTGCAATTGCGAGAGAGAAATGCCAAAACGTGAGCAAGAATGGAAGAAGAAGAAAAAATGTTGCAAGGAAAACGTAAACAAGTTGCACCAGTGTGACGTCATGCAAACAACTATTCTGTCAAATTCGTTAAGAGAGGAATAGCGGTCCGAGATCGGCGCAACCTTTGTATTCTCTCAATCGTGAGTATTACATATATGACTTTTACATACGACTTTATCGAGTGCGCTATAAAGACAGGGGTATAAATGCTGTAAAAAAATATATGTTGAGTATAATCGGTTTTTTGTTAATGCGGTTCTTGTGTAGGTATATGTGTATTGACCGATTTATAAAATGTTTAATATGTTTGCAGTGTAAACCAACGGACTTTTTGACACGCACTCACCTGAAAAGTATGTTATTTACATTATCCATTACATCCATTATTTTTAGGACCTAAAAACCTATAAAAATGGCAAAAGAAAAGAAGGCGAAATAGGCAGGAAAAGACACCAGAAATTGCAATAAAGGCAAAAGAAGGCACTAAAAAAGACAAAAACCGAAAAATAATCAAAAAATGCATTTCGTCACTAGACACGAATAAAGGCGCAAGCTCAAAAGTTGACGGCGAAAAACGACGCATACAAAAAATTTCAGCGTCAAAGACTCTTAACATACTTCGCCGAAGTTTTTCATAAGCATCTTTTTTCGCAAAATTTTTTTACGCGCCTTTTTTCGCCGTCAAAAGACTAGCGGGCCTTTAACGTGTGTAGTGCCGATTTATTTTAGAAATGTTTATTTTACAAGTAAAAAGAGAAAAACTATGAACTAGTTTCATTCTAGTCCAAAACGGCTGCAGAGAGGGAAACTTTTGGTTTGCTAGTTGCGCTCTGTAGAGAAGTTAATGCACAAATTCTCACTTCTCGTACAATACTAAAATAGCTCAGAGGGAAGACCTCCGACTCCAACATCGTTGGTCGCGAGTTCAAATCGCGGTGGAGGCGGTTATAATTTTCAGATTTAATAAATTTAAATTGTTGAGTTCCGCTTAAGAGAAAATGATCAAATTTAATACAAATAAATTAAAAGAATAAAAAAAAGTAAATAAAATGCGATCTGTAAAAGAACAGAAAAAATTAAAAAATATCAAAAATTCTGATAATCAAATTTTTTTCATAAAAAACGTATTGTCGCAGATCTGTCCAAAACGTAAAAAGTTCAGAAAAGAAAAAATATCCAGTAATTTGGTTTAAAAATTTTTCCTCATAAAATAAATCGCACTAGTTCAGAACTAGTTCCAAAGTTCTGTAGAGGTGACAATTTCCACTTCGTAGAACATCGCCATGTAAAAAGAGACAGTTGATAGCATTGCGTTGGGATAGATCGAGAACCAGCACCGCCTCTTAATGAGCTAGTTCTGAACTAGCGCAATTTCCTGCAGGGTATAAACATACATATACTTATATATAAATCCATATAGGTACAATGTACATATGTGTGCGCAGCTATCCAACATCAAATTGTTGTGACGCCGGAACTGTCAGATACCAAATATTCAAAAAAGCGTTGAACCATCAGAAAGTGGAGGGGTACGGGAGGGAAAGAAGTTATAACATTGTTTGAAATTGTTTGTTGATGTTGGAAGTGGAGGTAGCGGCGAAGGCGTAAAAGATAGCTCCCGCGCAGTTATCACAGCTAGGCAGCAGCGAATCGGCAAAGCTGCCGACCGACCGGCCGCTGTCTGGAGATTCTCGTACAATTTACCAAACAAAAACTTGGGCGCGCCACAGAGAGACCACTCAGTTTGTGTATAGCAGTCGCGCGTGTAGCTTCTAACTTGCCGCCATTGACGGGAAACCGGGATACGAAAAAGAGCTCCACTGTTGGTTGGCAGCTAGTTGGAGTTTGTGAAACTATTCGAAGTCAGTGAAAAAGAAATGAATAAAGTTGCATTCAGAGGATGCTTGAATATTTTAAGGAAGTGACGAATTTTCTATTAGAAAAGTTTGGTATAAAAACGCATTTTTTAAATATTACCTACTGAAAAAACAACTTTATAGGAAATAAAGTGCAAAATTAAAAATGGCCAACGAAGTTCCTGCAAGCGGCAGTATTTTAGGCAGTAAGTAAATTACAATACAATAATTAATATACCTTTTCCCATACAAACTCAATTTAAACCGTTAAAACATAATACCGGCAATTTCATAATCGCTACTAAAAGTTGCAATTGTAATAATTAGGTTGAGAGTGTATACATATTTAAGTACAAACATATATAAATATGTATTTACAAATATGCATATTTATATTTTGGTACATATGTATGTAAGTATATCCATATCCATACATATATATATCCTTAGATATGTACGTACGCATTTTCTCCTCTTCGATTGAATTGGTTATGTCAATGTCACCTTGTTCTTGCCTTTTGGTGGTCTACTCGTGCCACTACAAATTTATATACAGCCTGTGTGGCGGCGCAATGATATACACACATACATACCTGGAGATTATGACCTTAAGCATGATAAAAGGTCATTGATAGTACCTTCCGTAGGACATTCTTGCACAACTATGCTATACAACAGCTTCCACATGCACGTTTAAAATTGTATACATATATGTAACTACTTAGTAGTATGTGCGTAGGTATAGTTTACTTTTGAAAGCGTGAGCATTCTAAAAATAATTCAAAATATTTTAAAGTGACGCAAAAATTGTTCTCATAAACGAAATTCCATTTACTATGGGAATGCTCGGCGCCAAATACCAGCAATTAGATATACTACATATGTATGTATAATTTAATACACATGTTTTTATATGTATTTAGTATCTATATATGTAAATCTATGCATATGTATGTGCCGCCATATGCGAAAAAAGAAAATATTTTGGTTTCCTCAGAGCTTATGATTTAAATTAATTCCCACAGTTGCGAAATTTTTTTGGGAGCAAGGTCATTTGGAAGTCAATTTTTTTTTTTTAACAAGGAAGGCCATTATTTAACCATGAAATTATTTTTATAATGTGATATATATGCACCATTTTCAATTAAAAAAGAAAAAACGATTGTTAAAAAGGGACATAGGCACAGATATCTACATAATTATGTATGGGTATATGCATATGTATATAGCACATACATATCAGTGATGGAAAAGTAGGTATACTTTTTTGAGTGCCTTTTTAATTTGGAAGTATCTACATTTAGTAAAAATACGCCATTTTAGATATATTGTCGGGTGATTGACTCGATTTTTCAAAGCCGATTTCCACTGTTTTTTTTCTGATATCAATAAGCGTTTTTCTTAATCTTGATTTTTCGAATATCGAATAGACCGGATTTTTTTATTGCACTAACCTCTTAATAAATGTTTTGAGTTTTTCGAAGTTTTCAAGGCTTTTTTCATTTTAAGGTAAAAACCCGTAAATTGAGAGATCTACACTCTTACTCCAGCTCCGAAGAAGCTTTTTATGGGAGAAGTCCACTCTGAGGTTTGCCAGTGTCTGCCGAGGGGCGACCGCTATTTGAAAACTCCTTTTTGATGTTGCTGGAACTAGAAGTTGCAATAGGCACGTCTAAGCACTCACTAAGCTACGACGGCAAGAGCACTACTCAAATCCGAAAAAAAGTCAGGAAAAATGCAATAAAGTATAAAAAAGTTAAAATAAAAACAGACGTGAATTTTCAGTGATTTTTTATTTGTTTTACTTTTGATCTAAAGAAAAACTTTGAACTTATTTGCTCTTTTCTAAATAAAAGCTACCTTTAATGTTAATAGTTTTATTGTAATTTTTTGTTATGACTTCATTGCA
>NW_023458560.1:5167977-5171184 GCF_013731165.1 Rhagoletis pomonella | reverse complement strand
AATTGTAAATGAGAATTGTCAATTGTAATTGCGAATGTGTCAATTGGGAGATTCTGTAACCAGTTATCGACAATTTTCGAATCGCTATTGCGTTTTTTGATGCAAAAACATTTATATCATGCGTCAAAAAGTGCGATAGCGATCCGAAACTTGTCGCTAACTGGTTACACAATCTCCCTCCCGAAGTACAAAATATCGTAAAGAAGTACATTTGACTGTACTTCGAAGTATGAAGTACAAGAGCGAAAAAAGAAGTACTGTACTTCCGAAAGAAGTACGGTTGGTCACATTAGAAATATCCATCTAAACTAGCATAATCACAAGGGGCCTCGTTTAGACAAATTATGCACGTCGAATGCACCCGGTGATATGCCTTCATTACAAGATATTGTACACAGTTCCGTGTCGTATGAACGCACAATAATTATTGGTTGAATCATAAGGTCTGATTATGCATACTTCGCATAACTTCGCACAACTTCTTAAATGTAACACAACTTTACAAAACTTAAGGCTGATTATGCTTCGCATGCAACCAAATGTATCAATACTACCAACCTTATGCATCGACGCAATAGGATTATTCACGGTGTCTAAACAAAAACAGCTAATTGTTGGTTTCTTTAGGTAAATAGATTCGTTTACAGAAAAATGCATTTAAGTGGTTTTAATGGGGTATATTTGTAGTCCAAATTAAGTCGAGACTAAAGTTCTCCCCAGTTTGACATAATTTTCAATACAATATGTGTCAAAATATGTAAATAAAATACGTATGTTTTTTTTTTTAATTCGTAATTAACTACATATATCAAACAATATATTTATTAGAAAGAGCATAAAAATACCTTTCATTTGATATATAATTTTATATAGTTAGGTTTAAGCACAACTGCCAACAGCGAATTGATATTTTAATATAAAATGAAAATTTTGAACAAAAAAATAGCGCGCTATTTTCTTCCAAATGTTCGCCTGTAGAGCTTTTTTTTCTTTTAACATATAAAATCACATTTTAATATTTAGTGATATTACCAAAGAGTTTTTTATTATTAATCATATATTTCTTATTTTGTCTATATCTTTTAATAGGCATGTTTTATTCAACCATCTCAATCAAATAGCTAAATCTTAGTCACATAAAACGAAATCAGCTTATTTCCTATGTTAGCCTCATTTTGACAGTTCTTTGACTGCAAGTAGTGTCAAAGTAAATTTTTGCCTCTTTCTGATTGGTTGAAGGAGAAAATTTCTGATGCTGAATGGCAATGCCCCTTGTTCAATATACAAGCCAAGATAGCTTTTCATAAGCCAATATAATAATGTTGGGTAAGTCCTCCATACAAAATAAGCTAATAGCTTAAATTTCTGGACAAATAAAACACGGCTAATATAGTTTATTACGCATTTTTTTAAGAAAAATTTTTAATAAAATAATTTTTATTTTAATATTTAACTATTTTTTTTTAATTACCTTTCCAACCATATCCATACTTTGAAAATTGGTTCAAAACTTTTCAAAATATAAGCTTTTGAAAATATTGAAAATTCTACGTTTACCCTCCTCCTATAAATTTGCACAAAAAAAAATGTATTCCATTAAAATCATGGCCGGCCATGCTCACTTTTTCCTTTTTTAGTTCAACGGGCCCTATTCTTTACTTGTTCCCAAATTTACATTAATAGAGTCGTGAATCCCCATGCATCTCTGTAAAAAATATTGCTATTGGTGCCACTGCAATTGAATTGTCACTTAAGAAAACGTGAGGCAAAATCTACTTAAACTCAACAGATCGCTAATTTTTTACAAGTTCTGCTAAATTCTGAGTAATGAAATATATACAAAATGCATTTAAGAGATTTTCACGGGACAGTTTGAAATTTATGCGAAGTATGCATAATCAGACCATTATTCGCTTAGAAGGCCTCTGCGTCCAATCTGCCTAAATAAGCATTTATCTATCCCAGGACGACATTAGTAGTGATTTTTATTTTAGCTTCTAAGTAAACAATTTGCGAAGTAATGGCTGTCAACAGCAGAGTGTCCAGATTTGGCGATTTCGCGCCAATTTGGCTATTTTTTTTTGTGATATTTGCGCGTAAAAATATAGGAAATCGCCATTTGCTATTTTTTTCCTTCAAATAAATTTTTTCCAATTATAAAAATATACAATACTTACGTACATATTAAAAGACTAAAGACTGCCAAAAATGTTTAACCACCTTAATCGAAGAACTTTTGAAAGGATTACCTAGTCAATTAAATACTTCTAAACAAGCTTTGATATTGTCACCAGAAAAGTATGTGAATCACAAGAAGGCGAGTTTCAGGGACCTGCCAATTCACTATTTGACTTTATAGAAAAGAAAAGCAGCGGAAACTGAATATTTAAATCTTTTAACTTTCCCATGGAATAACTTTTCTCAGAACCATTCCATCCGACTCTGAAGATTTTGGATACTTGCTTGCGGAGTGAAACCCGCAACAGGCAATAAAATGTTTGGAAATATAAGTAAATTCATATTAGTATCCTTGCCTTGCATGCTTTGTTGAGCGCGTTTTCTCCGTAAACAATTTGGACACCCTGGTCAACAGTGACCCTCCCAATAAGCTTTGACTCTTTGGATGCAGCCTTGACTTCTCCTGGCTCACCGCTAGACCAATCTCTTTATGTATTTTGATTTGGTGCTAGGGCCAACAATAACAATTTCACTGGCTAAAAGTATTCTTACACAATATGTATTTGCATGTGTAGATCCCACTTTTTACATATGGAAATGCCAACATATCGTGTAAATGCAAATTCGATTTGTTTCTATACAAAACAGATGCACGTACATACGAAATATAAACGTTCTATTTTCACCTGGCATGCAGGTAGAATCATCTGTGTTTGGTTTATTTCGTTTTCAGAGAACGTAATTTTAAATAGTTGATTAAATACTGTGAATTTGACAGACAGTTGGAATTACATATGTATATATCGAAACAGTCACATTTACAGATGGAAATACATATCGTGTAAGAACACTTTAACACCTTATGCATCCTAAACAGCTTATGGGATCCTCAGTAGCAGAATCGGCATTTTTGAGTGCCTGAAGCAATTAGGCAGCGACTGTCGCACAATAATGATCCACTTTGTTTAACCTCGAAAGCTTCATCAAGTTGCATATTAGTATGCATATTAGTTTAATTTGGATCTCAAT
>NW_023458560.1:5166404-5167877 GCF_013731165.1 Rhagoletis pomonella | reverse complement strand
TGTAGTGGTAAGCAGTGCGCGCTTCCACTCCGCAACGCCTGGGTTCAAACCCTGGTCAAGGCAACATCGCAAAAATTTAGAAAAAAGGGTTTTTCATAACAGCGGTCGTCCCTCGGCAGGCAATGGCAGAACTCCGAGTGTATTTCTGCCTTGAAAAACAGCTTCTCATAAAAATACAATCGCCGTTCGGAGTCGGCGTAAAACTGTAGGTCCCTCCGCTTTGTGTGACAACATCAAGGCGCACGCCACAAATCGGAGGGGAAGCTCGGCCAAACACTAACATATGTGTGCTATTATTATTATTAACAAAACGACATTGTTTGTTATTTTTTTAAATTTACCTATAATTAACTTTTTGCGATACCATATGCGGGTACCAAAAACCCGTTATTTTCGTACTTGATGCACTTATCAGTTAATAGCTTGACTATTTTCCATCCATTTAAAAATCGAGCAAGTTTTGAAAAGAGGATTTATAGACCTTTAAAACGATGTATAACAATATATTGTCAGACTTGGCTTGCTGGGAGTTGTCGTCGGTTTAATTTTAATGAGCCCCTATTTTTCTTCATTTTTTGAACTTTGATCATCGCTAATTTCAAAAATTTGTATGAAGATTGCCAAATATGCGGTATTTATCTAAAAGAACATTTATTTTCGAATAAGTTGATACCTCATCCAATCCAATTGCGTAAAAATTATCGAAGTTAAGCAATTAAAGCAAAAAAACGGCCTTGAATTTATATGGGCAATTCTTAGAAACTTCGAATCTTTTTGCCATTTTTGTCACATGTCAGAAATTTTTAGTATACGTCCCTTCAGCTGCTAGATTACAAAATACAACGTAGTGCAACGTTTTTACGCGTTTTTGTTTTGGAAGTGGAAAGCTTTTGTTTTTTGCTTGAGCTTCTCAAATATTGCAAAAAAGCGATTTTTTGACACTTTGACCTCATTTTTTTTCTCAAAATCTGGAGTTGATGGAAACTCTATACTTACGGAGGAAGAAAGTCTATCAAAAACAGCTGTAAAATTTGCCGCACCAAAATCAGTGTTGCCCTGTGTAATTTTTGTAAATTGTATTTAAAAAACCATGTATTGGAGGAAGCATACATCACAAATAACAACGGAAACAACAGGTGCTTTTGAAAGTAAAATGAATAAAAAAAAATTTTGCAATTTTTTCGCAATTTTCGTAACTCACTCGAAATTTTGAGGGTGTACGAGTGAAATGGATCTCAGATTCGGATTCAGCAGGTCGAAATACATGTCGATAGGTGGGTCTGGTTACAAGCACAAACCCTTGTGCCGGTGTTACTATTATTTTAGAAAATTATTCTTCGGAAAATTTTACTATGGGTCTTCTCAGGGAAAAACTTCATTCCAACAACGTAAAAGTCTCTAAATAATTATTTAAAATAACTACTGAAAGAAGTCTGATGAGGAAATGTGGTGATTTCCGAAATAGTTATCACT
>NW_023458560.1:5165326-5166304 GCF_013731165.1 Rhagoletis pomonella | reverse complement strand
TTGGTTTTTTCAAAAAAAAATTTTAAATCGAGTTTGGCTGTTATTCCTTCTTGCCATAGATTTTTTGTTAGAATTTTATAGAGACTTTTACATGAAGTTTTTGCCTGAGAAGACCCCTAGTAAAATTTTCCAAAGAATAATTTTCTATAATATATCAATCCTCTAACGACCAAAATTGCCTTTTTCTGGGTTACTTGAAGGCGGGAGCTAATTATTTATTTTAACAATTTTTTCGATTTTTTTTGAAAACTACTTAGGCCGAGGCATGAAAACTTTAGTAGGCCATAACTAACTTTGCAAATCCATCGAGTGTTTTAATACTGGATGGGTATAGTTTCAGAAAATGTTAACCAAGTCCGGGCTGGTTTCGGCTGTCGCACAGTGTTATAAGTTTTTTGATTTGAGGAAATTTGAGTAGATTGATGTAAAAATTGTGTAACTTAAAACTTCCTGTTTCGTTTACATTAGCATTTTAACCATCTTTCGGTCAGACGTTCCGATAACCTTCGTACGGTCGAATGTTGTCTGGCCAGACCCACATACATTTAAGTGTATTTATATGGAAAATAATACCATAAGTAGGGCCCGGATTTTTATGCACTAAAAATCGAAATTATGCGCATATAATATGCACTAAAAAATCAAAAATATAAAACTCAAAAATATTTATTAAAAACAAACAAAATATGCAAAAAGACTTCTCGCATTTGTTTTGCTCTTTTAATTTTTTTTTATCTACTTTTCATATTTTATTACATGTTTAAAATTAACACAAGGATATATTGTAATTTTCACGAACAACTCAAAATAATTAAATATATACATATCTAAAACTTTAAAATATGTATTAAAAAAATTATGCACTTAAGGTAAAAAGTAAAAAAAAATCATTTACAATAAATTAAAAACACATATTTGTTTTCCATAATGTTTTTTTTTTTTTTAATTTGCTTTGTTCAGGGCTTTATTAGCAAACAA
>NW_023458560.1:5158601-5165226 GCF_013731165.1 Rhagoletis pomonella | reverse complement strand
GCTAAAATGTTAAAAGAAAAATTTTAAAAGTCAACATTTCAAAAAGGTTTTTCTATATTTACATAGTTGGCATGTTTCTTTATTCATTCCAGATCTAGAATAGAATAGTCGTAGTTTATCCGGAACAATGGGGATAAAGAAACAGAAAAGAATGAAATTATTAGGGATAGATAGAAAATATCCTTTTGGTGCTTCGTTTAAAATCTCCAGTAAAAAACATCCAACAGCGAAATTCCGGCGGAATGTCATCTGTGCTCTCATAAGAGAAAAATATCCAGAATAGTACCCGAATAGAAAATTTGCATAAACTTGCAAGTTAGACGAACAGCTGATAGAATTTTTTCTTACATTCAAAAGTGTAAAATTTAAAACGTACGGAAAGTCATCACAAAGTGTTATCCTGACGCAGTTAATTGATTAAACGAATAACTACATACCTCTTACAAGTTTAATTAGTCGCATTTGATCTATTTTTAACTTCCAAACCTTCAAATTAAATTTTGTGATTTGCGTAAATTCCTGTCAGTTATTTTTATCAGCTATTTTCCTATTGGCAAACTGCTGTTGGCAAAAATTTTTGCAGCAGAAACTAACAGCTTCCCCTCAAAATGAAATGTCACTTTGCTCCCTCAATTTCCCCTACTTGGCATTTTTTTTGCGCACGCGAACGCAAAAAGCTGATAGTTTTTGATAACTTTCAATAATCAACAGGTACACGAATGCAACTAATATTTAATTTAAGTTGCTAATGGTTTTTTTTTAAACCATTTGCAAAAATGTATTGGATTTCTCTAGCCATTATTTCATGCAATTGTTTACGCACATACACAGCTGTTCAGCAGAATATTCCACGGTTGCCACTTGTTAAATAAACAAGTAATTTTTAGCAAAAAAAAACCGGTACTTCAACTCTCATATAAATATATATATATATATATATATATATATATATATATACACTGATCGTATCTTAACCAGAATAGTATGGGACCACCTCTGAGACACTACCTTTCCGATGCAAAAAGAATTATCGAAATCGGTTGCATTATTGAAATGCAAATTAATTTTTTATCTAAACATCTAGTGCGCTCAGTCACATTATGCACACCCTTAACAAACGCCGCTGTGGTGTAGTGGTAAGCGTCGGCCGCTGTGGTGTAGTGGTAAGCAGTGCGCGCTTCCACTCCGCAACGCCTGGGTTCAAACCCTGGTCAAGGCAACATCGCAAAAATTTAGAAAAAAGGGTTTTTCATAACAGCGGTCGTCCCTCGGCAGGCAATGGCAGAACTCCGAGTGTATTTCTGCCTTGAAAAACAGCTTCTCATAAAAATACAATCGCCGTTCGGAGTCGGCGTAAAACTGTAGGTCCCTCCGCTCTGTGTGACAACATCAAGGCGCACGCCACAAATCGGAGGGGAAGCTCGGCCAAACACTAACATATGTGTGCTATTATTATTATTAACAAAACGACATTGTTTGTTATTTTTTTAAATTTACCTATAATTAACTTTTTGCGATACCATATGCGGGTACGCGATATGTATATGTAAACAGGTCCCGTATAGCTCCTGAACCCTCCATTTTGTATACCAAAAAACCGTTATTTTCGTACTTGATGCACTTATCTGTTAATAGCTTGACTATTTTCCATCCATTTAAAAATCGAGCAAGTTTTGAAAAGAGGATTTATAGACCTTTAAAACGATGTATAACAATATATTGTCAGACTTGGCTTGCTGGGAGTTGTCGTCGGTTTAATTTTAATGAGCCCCTATTTTTCTTCATTTTTTGAACTTTGATCATCGCTAATTTCAAAAATTTGTATGAAGATTGCCAAATATGCGGTATTTATCTAAAAGAACATTTATTTTCGAATAAGTTGATACCTCATCCAATGCAATTGCGTAAAAATTATCGAAGTTAAGCAATTAAAGCAAAAAAACGGCCTTGAATTTATATGGGCAATTCTTAGAAACTTCGAATCTTTTTGCCATTTTTGTCACATGTCAGAAATTTTTAGTATACGTCCCTTCAGCTGCTAGATTACAAAATACAACGTAGTGCAACGTTTTTACGCGTTTTTGTTTTGGAAGTGGAAAGCTTTTGTTTTTTGCTTGAGCTTCTCAAATATTGCAAACAAGCGATTTTTTGACACTTTGACCTCATTTTTTTTCTCAAAATCTGGAGTTGATGGAAACTCTATACTTACGGATTCGTTATTACCATAAGAAAGTCTATCAAAAACAGTTGTAAAATTTGCCGCACCAAAATCAGTGTTGCCCTGTGTAATTTTTGTAAATTGTATTTAAAAAACCATGTATTGGAGGAAGCATACATCACAAATAACAACGGAAACAACAGGTGCTTTTGAAAGTAAAATTAATAAAAAAAAAAATTTGCAATTTTTTCGCAATTTTCGTAACTCACTCGAAATTTTGAGGGTGTACGAGTGAAATGGATCTCAGATTCGGATTCAGCAGGTCGAAATACATGTCGATAGGTGGGTCTGGTTACAAGCACAAACCCTTGTGCCGGTGTTACTATTATTTTAGAAAATTATTCTTCGGAAAATTTTACTATGGGTCTTCTCAGGGAAAAACTTCATTCCAACAACGTAAAAGTCTCTAAATAATTATTTAAAATAACTACTGAAAGAAGTCTGATGAGGAAATGTGGTGATTTCCGAAATAGTTATCACTTCTACCATTTTTTCACATTATTGTTGCTTTTCCACAAAAGTTTTTCATTAAAAACGGCCTCAAGCGCATTAAAAATTGTTGAATATAATTGTTATAAGGCCATAAAATAACAAAAACAAATAAAAAATCAGCAAAAAAACTAGGTTTTTTCAAAAAAAAAATTTTAATCAAGTTTGGCTGTTATTCCCTCTTGCCATAGATTTTTTGTTAGAATTTTATAGAGACTTTTACATGAAGTTTTTGCCTGAGAAGACCCCTAGTAAAATTTTCCAAAGAATAATTTTCTAGAATATATCAATCCTCTAACGACCAAAATTGCCTTTTTCTGGGTTACTTGTAGGCGGGAGCTAATTAGTTATTTTAACAATTTTTTCGATTTTTTTTGAAAACTACTTAGGCCGAGGCATGAAAACTTTAGTAGGCCATAACTAACTTTGCAAATCCATCGAGTGTTTTAATACTGGATGGGTATAGTTTCAGAAAATGTTAACCAAGTCCGGGCTGGTTTCGGCTGTCGCACAGTGTTATAAGTTTTTTGATTTGAGGAAATTTGAGTAGATTGATGTAAAAATTGTGTAACTTAAAACTTCCGGTTTCGTTTACATTAGCGACTCTATGGGTACATTCATTTAAATCTTCTTCAAAAAAAAGCTCAGGGTATAATTTTAAAAGTATAGTTTCAAGATTTTTGTTTATTGTAGTCAAACGGCATTTTAACCCTCTTTCGGTCAGACGTTCCGATAACCTTCGTACGGTCGAATGTTGTCTGGCCAGACCCACATACATTTAAGTGTATTTATATGGAAAATAATACCATAAGTAGGGCCCGGATTTTTATGCACTAAAAATCGAAATTATGCGCATATAATATGCACTAAAAAATCAAAAATATAAAACTCAAAAATATTTATTAAAAACAAACAAAATATGCAAAAAGACTTCTCGCATTTGTTTTGCTCTTTTAATTTTTTTTTATCTACTTTTCATATTTTATTACATGTTTATAATTTACACAAGGATATATTGTAATTTTCACGAACAACTCAAAATAATTAAATATATACATATCTAAAACTTTAAAATATGTATTAAAAAAATTATGCACTTAAGGTAAAAAGTAAAAAAAAATCATTTACAATAAATTAAAAACACATATTTGTTTTCCATAATGTTTTTTTTTTTTAATTTGCTTTGTTCAGGGCTTTATTAGCAAACAAGAAAATATTTCTTTAAAGTCTTCATTCCTATTTGGCCGCAAAAATGTTTTGTATAAGAAGAACGTTCTTTCTACGTCAACACTGGTGATTAGGGCGTACTTGAAGCAAGCTATTTCATTGGTATTATAGCTTTTAAGCATGGATCACACGATTTGTACATTTATACAGATTAGTGCAATTTGGCAGTCACATAGTGGTGGTGTTAAGAAATTTGTGCTCCGCTCAATAAAAGAATTTGCAGACAACGCCACTCTGTAACTGCCAAAATGTATAAATGTACAAGTCGTATGAGCCCTGCTTAACTGCTGCCACTTGCGACCATTTAGCTACTTACTCTTAGGTCCCTAAACCCCTTATTTTTTCTAGAATGGTATCCAATTTTTCTATAGTTTTTTGCCCAAGTTCACCCTGCACACCTTGAATAGTAGTAACAGCAGTCTCCGCAAGATGCACTTTTTCAGCCAATGATTCAGCAAATTTTAAAAATACTTTTTCAATTCGATATTAAATCGTCAACATCACTGAAGCGAGTTCTTACATCTTCAGCCACTCGATGCATTGCGTGCCAAACAAGTAACGTGCAGTAACTTTGGGTAAAATACCTCACTGCCTTTGCTGATTTTACCACATCGAGCTCTAACCGCCAAAAAAACGTAAGCGACATATTTTTCAAAAATTTTCTTTTTGATGCAGAAATGCCCTTAGAGCATCTAGACGCAATTCTGCATCAAAAAAATAAAATGGAAAAAATTTCGCTTACATGTTTTTGACGGTTAGGGCTCGATATATGGCGCTGCGTAGGTGGCATTAAAATAATTTTCGACGAAATCAGTACGCAATAGTTGTATAAAATCATCAAATGCTCTTGCAATTGCATTTAAGGCGAAAAATGGTACATAATGGGAAAGGGGGCGTGGCACCGCCCATGCAAACTGAAATTCTTATCGCTTATCTGTTGACACAGCAACATATGTTGTCAATACCGTACTTATGACGAAGAGTGGTAGATTTTGGAAAAGGGGGCGTGGCACCGCCCATACAAACTGAAATTCTCATATCGGTTATCTCTGGAATCACTTATTATAAGCTAATGGAATTTTATACACCTACATTTATACACATATAAAATCGCAAGAATCATTCAATTGGGTACCATTTTCTCCCAGATATTAAAATCGCATTGAATGATTGTTGTTTTGTGCAAAAGTTTTTAGAAGGATTGAGAGCTATCCTAAATAATCATATTTATGATCAGATTTGTTTCACTTTTAGAACACATAGTAACATAAAATTTGGTGTAACTTGGTAGCCCAGTCGTGTGATGAGAAAATATGGGGCTTTGGCCCAGTCTTGACAAAAAAAACGTGTGAAACCACCGTTAGAGATGGAAATATTATCTTTTGTTGTAAACCTTCAAGATACTTTCTCAACCATTACCGATTCTAATAAAAAAAATAAAGAGTTTATGTAGATGTGGGCAATTTAGTTTTTAACCTCCAAGAGGCTCTGAGACAAATATAATCTAAAAACGTATTTACAGTCTGAATTGGTATATGTTTGACATATTAGTCAGTGATGAACATCTCATCTATACATACAAATACATATGCATATTTTTATAAATGAAAATCGAAGTTCCTTTTTCGGTCTAATTTCAAAAGCTACTGAAGAAATTTGGAGGAGACTTGGTAAAATTAGCATTAATCAATCCGGTATTAACGTTCATAATTCGATTTTAAGTTTTCCTGTAAATTCGCTATAAAATTATGCTGGTGGGCTTCAAAATAGTAATTCGCATAAAGGAGTTAGTATTGGTGACAGGTAAAATTCAAAAGTGTATGAAAAAAGATGTCGAATTTCGACAACTGGGCGATACTAGTAATTATAAATCGTGCATGGTTTAATTATCTTTTTTCCTTCTTACCGGTACTGACATGTGAAAAAAGTGCCATATTTAAAAGAAAAATATTTTTGGGTTTTCTAAGGATATCAGTGTTTTTAAGAAAAGTACCTTAACCAATTGGATACGTTGTTGTTGCCGAGTGCCCTCCAAGTTAGTCCTATCACTGTATTAAAAAAAAACAAAAAAAAAAAAAAATGTATTAAAAAAAAAAATTTTGTTGATGTTTTTGTTCGTAAAATACATCGGCTACCACGACCCATAAATTACAAACAAGCAAATTTTAATATTCCGATAACGCTACATATCTAATTGAATTTTATTGTCATGGGTAATTTCGGAAAGACGTCCAATCATTCATTATCTTCCGGATTAGTTGTTCGACAATTAGTAACAAAACATGTTTTCAATACTTCTTTTTACTCACATATGTACGTACCCTGCAGGGAAAGCTACCAGTTTTGAACTAGAATGCTACCAGTTTGCGTTTCAGCTTAACTAGTTCACGTTGCATAAGTCATAAAGTAAGAATAGTCAATTGTAATTGAGATTAGTGAAATGTAAATAAGAAAACGTCAAATGAAAATGCGAAAGCGTCATTTGGAATTGAGAATAGTCAGTTGTAAATGAGAAAGTATTTTTTGTAAATGATAATAGTTAATTGTAAATGCGAAAGTGTCAATTGTAAATAAGAATAATGAGTTGTAAATGAGAAAGCTTCAAATGGAAATGCGAAAGCGTCATTTGTAATTGAGAATAGTCAATTGTAAATGAGAATTGTCAATTGTAATTGCGAATGTGTCAATTGG
>NW_023458560.1:5157421-5158501 GCF_013731165.1 Rhagoletis pomonella | reverse complement strand
GATTGTATTTTTTTGTATGAGAAGCTATTTTCATGGCAGAAATACACTCGGAGGTTTGCCATTGCCTGCCGAGGGACGACCGCTGTTAAGAAAAAACAATTTTTCTATATTTTTGCGATGTTGCTTTGACCAGGGTTTGAACCCAGGCGTTGCGGAGGGGAAGCGCGCGCTGCTTACCACTAAACCACAGCGGCCGCCACACACATGAAAATGCAAAAGTGTTTTTTGAAAATGAGAAAGCGTCATTTCGAAATGAGATATAAAAGTTAAATCATTATGTGCCATACAATAATTAATTTAAAGACGCTTATCTCGGTAATAATTATTTAATGAAGTCGCTGTAAAACGAGTTTCAAAACGGGGACTTAAATTTTTAGAAGATTATGATCTTCATCGTTGCAGTTTGCAAATTACGTCTTATTATTACAGTAACAAACTAAAGTTAAGAAGTCAAGAAATTAAAGCTGGCCGATATTCCGATGAAAACTATCTTGGTCGAGTTCCGAAAAAACTTTACCACGAATTATAAAGTCCATATTTTCGTCAAAGAATACTCTTTTGATTGTTTGGTAAGTTTTTCTGGTTATAACCTATGTATACACATCTGTAGTTCATAATGACTTGCTTGAATCTGTTTAAATCATTTACTCGACACTGTCAATAACTATGTAATGCGTTTAAGGCCAAACAATCGATCGACAGGGAGCCCCTTCAAAAACGAAACATGTAGTGCATGGATAGCCTCTGTTTTGCATCGTTGGGATGAGCAGGGAAAACACCTGGACGACTTAGAAATGGTATTTGATAATGATACATGTCACCCCAGAATTGAGAATGCTGTGGGTGATCCTTCCGATGGACGAGCACAACTGCTACGTTTAGCGCGATATTCCCCCATTCTAAACCCCATTTGGGGTAAAGTAAAAATGTATGTGAAGGGGCGCATCTGCATCTCAAACCCACTGGTAAACGTGCCAAATTTTGTTGAGCAACGGCTTCAATATTTTGAAAAGGGGGTGGGTGACGGCAAAAGCAATAGGGCTATTCGCGATCCGGTGCAAATGGCCTAGCATCATTGCA
>NW_023458560.1:5155733-5157321 GCF_013731165.1 Rhagoletis pomonella | reverse complement strand
CATGGGAAGATCTAAAAATCAAAAAATATGGAAGCATTTTACATATAATGCAAGTGATACAAAATCATTTACTTGCTTGCAATACGGTTTATAAATGGCCAATTGTTAATAAAATGGCAAAACATTTAACGAATTGCTGTAAATGTCCAACTATGGTGAAATGGAAAATTGGTAGAACGAATCCAGATGAACTTGCAACATGTTCAAAAGAAAATTCGATTTAGTCTACACCAGTTCCAGTTGTCAAAAGAGAAAGCGTCAAATGAAAATGCGAAAGCGTCATTTTGAAATGAGAATAGTTAATTATAAATGCGAAAGCGTCGAATGAAAATGCGAAAGCGTCATTTGGAATTGAGAAACCCGTTTTTATTCAGTAATGGTTTAGTATGGATATATATTATTGTAGAAATCAGAACTGCTTTATTTGTTTGCACTTGCTATTTTAGTGCAACCACGGAAACTTCTACACGTCGGTATCAAAAGTATCAAATTCACATATATAAAATATCAATCACAGCCAACTTACTGTTTTTACTAATAGCGCATGTCTTGTAACGATAAAGCATTTGCATGGAAGAATGTTTCGCGCTGAAATACTCTCGCACAGTCTCCTCCAGTAATTATTGCTTTTGCCGTCACCCACCCCCTTTTCAAAATATTGAAGCCGTTGCTCAACAAAATTTGGCACGTTTACCAGTGGGTTTGAGATGCGCCCCTTCACATAAATTTTTACTTTACCCCAAATTATTTCAATGGGGTTTAGAATGGGGGAATATCGCGCTAAACGTAGCAGTTGTGCTCGTCCATCGGAAGGATCACCCACAGCATTCTCAATTCTGGGGTGACATGTATCATTATCAAATACCATTTCTAAGTCGTCCAGGTGTTTTCCCTGCTCATCCCAACGATGCAAAACAGAGGCTATCCATGCACCACATGTTTCGTTTTTGAAGGGGCTCCCTGTCGATCGATTGTTTGGCCTTAAACGCATTACATAGTTATTGACAGTGTCGAGTAAATGATTTAAACAGATTCAAGCAAGTCATTATGAACTACAGATGTGTATACATAGGTTAAACCAGAAAAACTTACCAAACAATCAAAAGAGTATTCTTTGACGAAAATATGGACTTTATAATTCGTGGTAAAGTTTTTTCGAAACTCGACCAAGATAGTTTTCATCGGAATATCGGCCAGCTTTAATTTCTTGGCTTCTTAACTTTAGTTTGTTACTGTAATAATAAGACGTAATTTGCAAACTGCAACGATGAAGATCATAATCTTCTAAAAATTTAAATAATTATTACCGAGATAAGCGTCTTTAAATTAATTATTGTATGGTACATAATGATTTAACTTTTATATCTCATTTCGAAATGACGCTTTTGCATTTTCATGTGTGTGGCGGCCGCTGTGGTTTAGTGGTAAGCAGCGTGCGCTTCCCCTCCGCAACGCCTGGGTTCAAACCCTGGTCAAAGCAACATCGCAAAAATATAGAAAAATTGTTTTTTCTTAACAGCGGTCGTCCCTCGGCAGGCAATGTGTATTTCTGCCATGAAAATAGCTTCTCATACAAAAAAATACAATC
>NW_023458560.1:5134384-5155633 GCF_013731165.1 Rhagoletis pomonella | reverse complement strand
TATATGTAAAATGCTTCCATATTTTTTGATTTTTAGATCTTCCCATGACTGAGCCTAAAAAAGTTAAAGTTTATTTCACAACTATTAGTTTGACTAATAAATACATACATATAAATGTATCTGCTCCGCAATTTTCATACAATTTAATCCGCTTTTTGATATTTAAAAGCACACGTGCTTAAACAGCATTAAACATTAAAAAATTATAAATTTTAAACGACGTCAACTGATAGTGTTAGCCGTGGTATAAAAAAGAAGGTTTATACCAATGTAAGAACCACATTTCCAATAAACCGATTTGACTCAACACATATTTCTTTCGAAAGTGTATTTATAGCGCCCTCGCCGAAACCGTATTCAAAAGTAAACAAAATTTGTTGTTTTCTTTCGATATTTCTTTAATAATTAATTTGAGCGATTGACCGAAATGCGAACAGTAAGTCAAATTTATTATAATAATAATTCAAATTTAAAACGGGTGTATAAAGAAATTAATTAAGAAAATATTTTTTTTAAAATAATAAAAAGAAATAAGTTGCGCATTTGGAAGCTGCAAAAATACCACCTAACGATATCGAGTTTGATTGGCTGGAGAATTTTGCAGGTTACCTTGTGTCGAAAATGGGTTTGGAGGAATTCGGTTTCAGGACGAGTGAAGGGAAAGACAATAATTCACTTTCGTTAATTGCATATCTGAAGGCGGTATTTTATAAACCAAGTGCTGATTTTTTGAATCTTTTGGAGTATTTAACTCGAAATTTATTGAAATTAATGGTGAAAAATTAACAAGTCCAAATTAAAAAAAAAATCTATTGTGCAATTCAATTGATGATGCAATTGATAGGTTTGTTGAATTTATTACCTAAATAAAAACATTTAATAATGTTAACGCAACATACATACATAAATTTAGATAAATTTTCATGTTTGGGATAGGGATGAGAATTACCATAAACGTAAGTACATATGCCATTATCCTTTGTACTTCGAAGTAAAATTGCATTCTTTATATGTACTAATTATATATTTTCAATACATATGTATAGCATGTACTAGACTTGTTTGGCTTCGGCTTAGAAGACTAAAATATTTACATCCATTTACTGTGAAAGAAACTCCCATCTAGAAATTCCCTAATTTATTTTTAAATATTAACAACATGGTAACGCTGCTAGCAACATGAACACATTATGAGGCTTCAAAAATCGCAGTATCCGTCAAAAAGTTGTTTAAATATTCCGTTTTTACCCACAAAGAGTATTTAACCAACCATCTCTAGCAATGAGAAATAATGCAAAATTTGTTTTATTTCCAACCTTTGTTGGAATTAAAGCAAAACTCAGATTTTGGTAATGTTTCCCAATTAAAAGAGGAATAAAGCAAATTTTGCGTTATTGCCATTTGTGTTATTGCACCCCCCTCCCCCCACGTCGGACATCATGCTGGTATAGCTTTTCAGTTTATTGAATGATCATTATTCTTAAGTGAAAAATTAAACTCAATAATAATTTCTATCTTTGAGCGAAAAATCGAAATCATAAAATAATCATTATTTTTTATCGAAAAAACAAAAATGAAGTAATAATAATTTCCATTCAGCGAAAAAATAAAGTTCAGATATTAATTATTAAAAAAGCATAATTTATTGGTTAAACTCAAGAAATAAAAATCATTGTAAATTACAGTACGACGTACGAACACAAATACGTAAGTATTATTAAAATTGTTTTACGACGATTACAACTATTTGATTTTTTGGGTTTAAATTTAAAAAATAATTACTATTTTCCGTCCCTGACAGAAACCATGAAAGAAAGTGTGAGCGCTATTGATTTCGATTCAGTAATTTGGGAGAAATTAAGGAATTTCAATCCTTTTATGTGAACATAATTTAGACCAGCGTTGCCAGGTTGACGTTTTTAACGTCATTTGGACGTTTTTTTTATCCTGTTGACGTTTGGACGTTTTTCGTGTAAAAAATGACGTAATTTTTCTCTATGAAAAATATATTCAGTGTATAACGTACTATTTGCTTGTAGAGTAAGTACTTACGCTCACACTTTCGGATCTCATGAAATTAAATAAATGTTCGTGCTTAGGCCTAAAGTTAAAGCATAATAAGCGTTTACTTGAGTTTTTTGAAATGTATTCATACAATTTTTTCTAAGCAGTATATATGAATTTATGTACATATGTATGTACATATGCATATATACTTTACATATGTATGTATGTACTTAAATTTAAAAATTATCTGAGAAATGTTTAAACAAAATGTATTTACCTATGTATAAAATGATTTTTATATTAACGATATCAAACCAGTTTACAATGAATTTTTACATGTGCTCTGTCGAAACGACATTTTAATATACCTTTATGTACAATAAAAGTTTAATAAGAACATTTCTTTGTGCATGCATTTGAAAAAGACGTTTTTCGGTAGGAAAATGACGTTTTTTCAGACCAAGAGGCACGTTTTCTCATGCCGAAGACCTGGCAACACTGATTTAGACGAACTTTTTAACAAAGAAATCATACTTCACATACTTCGTTAAATTCGTTAAAAAATTACCTTTTTTGTCGGTAGGTTTTCCACACATATTTACTACCGGGCCCGGTTTTTCTCTTGGCGGCCCTGTATATACATATATATATGAATTCAACGGCAGGTGATTCGATATTTTTAAATCACCATAATCAATCATCAATTAAGTGAAATCATTCGCCTACTCTTATGGGACCTAGAAAGTTAGCTGACGCACGCTTCAGAACAGTAAATTTTAAAATTTTTACTGACTTAGCGACGACATACATACATATATGTATGTACATAGACATGCATACATACAAATACATATGTATGTATAAGTAGTTAGATAATAAATTGGGGATTTCAATGTTCAATTCGGCATACGTATGTACTAAACACCTTCACATTGGAATCGTCTGAACTTTTCAAAATCTTTAGCCTAACACTAATTAGGGATTAATTATAAACAACGAAACGATAAGTAACCACTGAATCAAATTATTCATATTTATCTCTTTTTCATTTACAGAATGCCTTCCTGCCCGTTATATACTAGCCATACTAGGCTCTTGTGGTATGGCGATCATTTATGGTCTGAAAGTAAATCTCAGTGTCGCCATGGTAGCTATGTTGAATCACACAGCCATCGAGGCAGGACATAACATTGGACATACAATTCATAACACGAGTGTCGTTATTCAATCGCAAGAAGAAGTTTGCGAGAGCCCAGGCGGTGGGAGTGCAAGCAAGCAAGAGGTTAGTATCTTAACCATGGAAGTGTTTCGCTCTTTTGACCATGTCTGCGGGCTTTGTTAGAGCGCGGTTACCCACGAACGTGTACGTTGCGTAGCGTGGAAGTACGAAGAAACATATCAAGTTTGCTGTTGATAGAAAGAGAGAGAAGCAACGTATACGTCACGGTCACGCCGTGGTGATTTTTTGTTAACACACAGATCCCATAAGATAGATCGTGTCAGCTGACACGTTCTCCGTTTTTACGTCCGTGGGCAACTGCGCTTTTAGTCGAAGCGACTAACACCACCTTTAGGTTTAAATAAGAAATAAACAATAGTTAAAAAGGAAATTCGTTTGATGATTTTGAGTTTTTGTTTATTTTTTAAACACATTAGCAAAGTATTAAATACATATTCTTTTCCCCATTACATATAATACACAAAAAGGTAAATGACTTCAGTTTTTGTACTCTTCTAAAGATCATGTTATACAAAAGGCTTATTTTTATACCCGAGCGCACTTGTGCACAAGGGTATATTAATTTTGTTCACATAACGGTTGTTTGTAACAGCCAAAACGAATCGAGATAGATATAGACATATGTATACATAAATGATCAGAATGGAAAGAGAAATCGACATGTGTATATCTTGGTAACCGCTGCACCAATTTCTTTCAAACTTGGCACAGTTGTTGGCCTTCGTACAACATACCAAATGGCCGAAAATATTTAAAATTGGACAATAACCACGCCCACATCCCATATAACGGTAATTTAGAGAAATACAATATCTTCGATAAATCAGTAAATATTAAAGCTAATTTATTCAAAATTGATGCTTGCAACAATTCTTAACCAAGAAATACGTTTGTAATAAAATTTTGGAAAATGGGGGTGGCACCGCCCACTTATGATCACATATATGTATCTCGGTAACCGTTCAACAAATTTGTACCAAACTCGGTATGGTTATTGTGCTTGTCACATAAAAGCAAAACGTTGAAAATCATTGAAAGCGGACTAAAATTAAGGCCGCTTTTCATATAACGGTAAATTTCGGAACTGCTTGAAACTTCAAAATTTCGAAATCTAAGGACTCTAATTTACTCAAACGCCCCGGCTTACCATGTAGCGGTAGCTTTCGGTAAGGTGAAAAACATATATTTAATACGTGCGCCGGGTATTTAATGTTCGGCTCCGCACGAACTTTGACTTTCTTACTTGTCTAATTTTACTTTAGTTTTGGCATTGGCAACACAGTCTTTGCTTAACACATATGTATATTTTTTATGAATATGATCAAAGAGTTATTTAGGAAGACATTTTTTGCACATTCTGTGCATATGTCAAACTTGTGTTCACCATAAATACTTTTTTGGCAATATTTACAGCATGACTTAGTCATTCGGTGCTTTTTATAATCACAAAAGCTGCAAATCTTCCTTTTTGTATGTTTTCTGTAGCAATACTTTGTATTTCTTCTTGAGGTAGTATATTTTCGATATTTTGACGAAGTTTATTTGATAATATTAGGGTCACAGTTGCGTCATATGTGGCTAAACCAGATCACTGTATAACTTCTTAAGAAAATTTCTCCGAGATAGTGGCTTCTTATTCGAGTTTAACACATAACAAGATTAATATACCCTTGTGCACAAGTGCGCTCGGGTATAAAAATAATCCCTAAAAATTTAATTCAATTAGCCAAATATATTTTTCCTTTTATACTATTTATATTTTTTCTTATATATTATAAGTCAATGAAATTAACAAAAGAAAACCGAATAAATCAAAAAAGGAGAAATAGATACCAAAAATTCTAAAAATTAAATTAAATTCAAAAATATTTTGTTTTCTTTTTAAACAAAAAAATTTAAAAATTAGAAGAAAATTTAGCCAAAACAAAATTAAAAAAATTATTAAAAGAAAAAAAGTTCCTCTAAATTAAATGAAATAAAACAAATATATATATATATCCTTTTAAACAATAAAATAAAATATGTAAATAAAAAATAAATAAATAAAAAACAAGTAAAAAAGTCTAAGTTCGGGCGGAGCCGAACATTAAATACCCGGCGCAAGTATTAAATATATGTTTTTCACCTTTCCGAAAGCTACCGCTACATGGTAAACCGAGGTGTATCCATTTTGAGTAAATTAGCGTCCTTAAATTTCGAAATATTGAAGTTTCAAGCATATCTGAAATTTACTGTTATATGAAAAGCGGTCGTAATTTTAGTTCGATTTCAATAAGTTTCAACGTTTTGCTTCTATGTGGCAAGTACAATAACCACACCGAGTTTGGTAGAACGGTTACCGAGATACATATATGTGATCATAAGTGGGCGGTGCCACGCCCATTTTTCAAAATTGTATCCTAAACGTATTTCTTGGTAACGAATTGTTGCAAGCATCAATTTTGAATAAATTAGCTTCAATAATTACTGATTTATCGAAGATTTCGTATTTCTCTAAATTACCGTTATATGGGATTATTGTCCTATTTTAAAAATTTTCGGCCATTTCGTATGTTATACCAAGGTTAACAACTGTGCCAAGTTTGGAAGAAATTGGTGCAGCGGTTACCAAGATATACACATGTAAACATAACTGGGCGTGGCTACGCCCATTTTCCAAAAATGTATAATATTCTTATTTTTCGTCTAAAACTTATTGTAAATATCAATTTTGAGTGAATAATCTTCAGTAGTTACTAAAATATCGCAGTATTCGTATTTCTGAAAATTACCGTTATATGGGAAGTGGGCGTGGTTGTTGTCCAATTTTTAAATTTTTCGGCCATTTAGTATGCTGTATCAAGGCCAACAACTGTGCAAAGTTTGGAATAAATTGATGCAGCGGTTACCAAGATATACACATGTAACCATAAGTAGGCGTGGCTACGCCCATTTTCAAAAAAATGTTAATATTCTTATTTTTTGTCTAAAATCTATTATAAATATCCATTTTGAGTGAATTATCTTCAGTAGTTACTAAAATATCGCAGTTTTTGTATTTCTGAAAATTACCGTTATATGGGAGGTAGGCGTGGTTATTGTCCGATTTTGCCCATTTTCAATACCATCCGTCCTACGCCCGAAAGAAGTGCATGTACGAAGTTTCGTTAAGATATCTCAATTTTTACTCGAGTTATCGTGTGCACAGACGGACGGACGGACGGACGGACGGACGGACAGACAGTCACCGCTTAATCGATTTCTCTTTTCATTCTGATCATTTATGTATACATTTGTCTATATCTATCTCGATTCGTTTTGCCTGTTACAAACAACCGTTATGTGAACAAAGTTATAATACCCTTGTGCACAAGTGCGCTCGGGTATAAAAATGTAAGTAAATTACGTATCTATTAATGAACGCCATATTTAACATCTCATAAATGCATAGCGGCCAACGATTGGGCTTGCGTAAACACGACATGACACTACACATCTGATCGAGAGTGTCCACGCCACCTTTAGTTTTATTGTAAAGCTCGACCATAGAAGGCTTACCAGTAAACTCATTAATTGAAGCTTCTTCATTGCATGACGATAAAAGCTAAACCATTTTGCTTGGTTTGCGTTTATAGTATAGTAAAGTGAGATTATTATCAAAACAGAACATAGATGTTCCTCCAGAACGACCTCTCTTGTTACGAAACTCATTCAAGATTTTTTTTTAGTACCGCGCAACATACCGACAATACTTAGCTTATATGGTTGTTGTATACGATTTTTTGCAAGCTCTATCGAAGTGAACAAGTTGTCCATCGTTATGTTCCTGTAACTTCCACCGGTTTTGTAAGTTCCTTAACAAAGTATTCGGCTATAGGTAAATTTGTCATGTTAGTCTCTTTACCCAAATAAGAATGGCGTTTACCATATAGTTCGTTCCACTATCACACAGCATGACAATTTTCGGCCCGTATTTTGATGGCTTATTGGGAATGTACATTCGAAAAGACGAGTGACCGCGAAAAGCGAGCAGATGCTCATCTATTGTCAAATATAATTCTGGATTTTAGTTTCCACGACAGTTATCAATAATAATATCCCAGACATGTCTTATATGAGTAAATCTATCGCTTATGCGAGCAATTCTAGTCATTTTGTCATCAAACCGTAATGATGTCAATAGATTCTTGAACCGCCTCTGACTCATAGTTGCTGAATATCTCGTTCCAGAGTAGGAAGTATCAAACAATGTCAATGTAAGCAAGCCAACCAATGCGTATAACTCAGTGGCGTTTGATGGGTGGCTCGCTACTTCGTATATAAAGACTGTCCCAGAAAAAAACGACCTTTCTTGCACACATTTGTTTGGCCTTGGTAAGCATTGATAATAAGAAAAAAATATTTACAGCCTTATTCTGTATCACGAACGATAGGCAACACGAACGATTCATCTGCAGAGGAATGCTTCAAAAATTAGTCCGGCGGCATCATTTTAGCCGGTTTAAAGCCAACAGAGACCATTGCAACGTAATGTATGAAAAGCAAGACGAATACGACTGATAGAGTTTAAAATCGCAATCTGAGAGGTTGTCGTCTGCAGACGAATCGTTCGTTTTGCCTATCGTTCGTGATACAGAATAAGGCCCTTATTCTACATTTAAAAATCTGTCAAAATTAGGACTGAATCCAAATATTTACTAGTTCGTCCCGTCCGAAAATGTCGTCAAAACAAGAAAAAGTTCGGAGTTTAATTCTCTCCAAATCTTCTGCTTCTTATTTGGCGCTGTAACCGCCTAAGCGATTTTGACCGAGTTCAGCAAAGCACGCCAGTCGTTTCTCTTTTGTGCCAAGTGACGCCAATTGGAAAGGCCAAGTGAAGCCAAGTCCTTCTCCACCTGATCTTTCCATCGCAGTGGGGGCCTCCCTCTTCCTCTGCTACCACCAGCGGGTTCCGAGTTGAATACTTCGTGTCCATTCGAACGACATGTCCAAGCCAGCGGAGCCACTGTATTTTAATTCGCTGTATTATGTCCATATCGTTGTAAAGCTCATACAGCTCATCGTTCCATCGTCTGCGGTACTCGCCGTCGCCAACGCATAAAGGGCCGCAAATCTTCCGCAAAATCTTTCTCTTGAACACTCCAAGAGCCGCCTCATCGAATGTTGTCATTGTCCATGCTTTTGCGCCATATACCAGCACGGGCATGATGAGGGACTTATAGAGCTTGGTTTTCGTACGTCGAGAGAGGACTTTACTCCTAAATTTCCTACTCAGTCCAGCAAGTAGCACTTGTTGGAAAGTGTGATTCTGCGTTGAATTTCCATGCTGACATTATTATCGGTATTAATGCTGGTTCCCAAGTAAACGAAATTCTCTACTTTCTCGAAATTTTAACTGTCAACAGTGAGGTGGGTGCCAAGGCGCGAATCTGACTGTTTATTTGATGACAGGATATACTTCGTCTTTTGTTCGTTTACCACCAGACCCATTCGCTTTGCTTCCTTATCAAACTTGGAAAAGGCAGAACACACTTCGCGGGTTTTGATACCGATGATATCGATGTCATCGGCATAAGCCAGCGATTGCACGCTCTTGTAGTAAATTGTTCCTGAGCGGTTCAGTTCTGCAGCTCGTATTATCTTCTCCAACATCAGATTAAAGAAGTCATATGAAAGGCAGTCGCCTTGTCTGAAACCCCGCTTAGTGGCGAACGGCTCGGAGAGGTCTTTCTCAATTCTGACGGAGCTGGTGGTATTGCTCAGCGTCATTTTACACAGCCGTATGAGTTTTGAGAGGATGCCAAATTCAGACATAGCGGCGTATAGGGAACTCCTTTAAGTGCTGTCAAAAGCAGCTTTAAAGTCGACAAATAGGTGGTGAGTGTCAATCGTTTTCTCGCGAGTTTTTTTCAAGATTTGGCGTATTGTGAATACCTGGTCTACGGTGGATTTGTCAGGTCTAAAGCCACACTAATAAGGCCCAATCAGTTCATTGACGGTGGGCTTCAGTATTTCACATAATACGCTCGATAAGACCTTGTAACCTATGCTTAGAAGGCTGATCCCGCGGTAGTTGGCGCGAATGGCGGGGTCTCCTTTATTGTGGATTGGGCAGAGCACTCTTAAATTCCAGTCTTCGGGCATGCGTTCATCTGACCATATTCTGACCAAGAGTTGATGCATTCAGCTTATCAACTCCTCGCCACCGTACTTGAATAGCTCAGCTGGCAGGCTGTCAGCTCAAGCCGCTTTGTGGTTTTTCAGCCGCGTTATTGCTATTCGTACCTCGTCGTATTCTCTCCAAATACCTAGAAAATAAAGAAAATAAAAAAAGGTTCCGCTAACAAGAAATTGGCGCAAGAGGTCAAGTAGTAAAACAAAACTTGAAATTAAAAAGCTACAAGGTTCAGAAAGTACCCAATGGATCAGAAAAGAAGGAATAACTAACTGGCTAAAAAGCGTGCCCGAAAACTCTATGAGCAATTTCTCACTAAATTTGATTGCTTAGTAATGGATGACGAAACTTACTGTAAAGCTGACTTTTCTCAAATACCCGGTCAAGGATTTTCATTTAGAAAGGGTATCGTTAACAAGAAATTTTCAACTCAGAAGATTGGTAAATTTCCCAAGCAGCTTATGGTCTGGCAGGCGATTTGCAGCTGTGGCCTTAGAAGTTCGGAATTTGTGACGCAGGGCACAATTAAGTCAAACGTTTATATAGAGAAATGCTTGGAATCGCATTTATTGCCATTTATTCGCAAGCACCGAGGTTCTATTTTGTTTTGACCTGATTTAGCTACAAGGCATTACTCAAGGAGAACGATGGACTGGTATCAAGAAAATGGGGTAACAGTTGTACCGAAAGAGGCTAATCCACCTAACTGTCCCGAACTTCGGCCGATCGAGAAATATTGGGCTCTTATGAAGAGAAGCCTTAGAAAAACAATTAAAATTGCTAAAAATACTATCGATTTCAAAAATAGATGGAAAAATGAGTACAAAAATGTAGACGAAAGTACTGTAATAAATTTAATGCAAGGTGTTAAAAAAAAGTTGGCAATTTTTATCAAAAATAACTTAAACTTTAAAGATATGGGTTTTTTCGAGAAGTTAAATAAAGCATATATCGGAATTCAATAACATATCACAGAAATTTTTTTACAACAAAATCAAAAAGTCACACTAAATTCATTGCTAGTCATTTCGTCTTCCAAGCATGCACAAAACACGTACTTGCAGCTCGCTGAGTTTTGAGCGTCCACACTCTGCTAGAGCGCAAAATAAAAAACGAGAGAAGAGATACGAAGCGAACCACGATTGTTGTTAGTCGAATCGACTAACAAAGCACGTCCAAGGTTAAGGTCAATGAAAAAATTAAAAACCCTACGACAGAAAGAGAAAGTTAGGAAAATTCTAAGATAAAAAAAAAATTTCCGTAAGAAGAACCTTCCAAAATCCAGCTTCCTTATTTTCGGCACTTTTAAATTTAAGGCATCTTTCTTTTCTATAGTGCAGATTTAACAAGATCATAAGACGCTGTAATCGATACGCAGGTCTGCTTTGACAGCAGGGCCCCATTGACATCAGTTTAGATGGTAATGGTTAGGTCCTTCTATCATCCTTCCTTTATCGGAAATAGTTCGCAATAAAAAGCACTCTAATAATTTGCACAAACGAAGTTGAATAGAGAAAGGGGAAAGTCCCCGTCCACATTAAAAGCTATCGTAATTAGTTAAAACAAAATTGGAACCATTTCTTTGATTTCCTATCTTAACATACCGGAGTCGGCGCAAAACTGTAGATCGCTCCCCTTTGTATGACAACATCAAGGCGCACGCCACAAATTCGAAGGAAAGGCTCGACCATACACTAACATGTTCGTAAGCGCCAATCTGTTATTATTATTATCTTAACACTTGAACAAAGATTAACATTCTGTTAGCTTTTGAAATGTAATCGCCAACCACATCAAAGCCGTGAAAAGTACTACATATAAAGTTTCTTAATACATACCGTTAATCGAAATGGTCACACAGGGACCGAAAATAACAGTTATTTTTTTAAGAGTTAAACTAGGCCAAATCACTTTTTTTTGTCCGAAATAAAAGTCCTTTCCGGATAATAAACAAACCGCTTGTCCAAGTTAAACAAGTTTGGTATCAAATGAAAGAGGACTGAAATAGCTTTTAAACAGAAATAACGAACGAAGGTTACCACCTCAATTTAATTTAATACAAAACTAAATCATATATTTGACCCAAGGTTTGTTCTATGGTAAATAAATAACATTTTTTATTGAAATATTATTAGTTGGGTTTCCTCGTTTAGACATTTCAGTTTTAAAACTATTTTATTCCTCTTCCTTTTGATACCAAACTTGTTTAATTTGGATAAGCTGTTTGTTTATTATCCGAAAATGACTTTAATTTCAGGCTTAAAAAATATTTGCCCAAATTTAACTCTTAAAAAAAAGTTGTTATTTTCGGTCCCTGGCCACAAGAGATTCAAAGACTCGTATTTGGAGTGCACGTCCTGAAAGTTTCAATCTCACTCTGATGTTACCTAAGCTCAACATCCACTTAGAAGCAAAATGTACCATCGAATCTATCAACCGCCTCATAGTTTTTGTAAGGTTTTGATAGGGAATAAACAACAACGAAAATTATGGCTGGGAGCGGAATTGGCTTTTGGCAGCAGCAATGATAGTTGAAAATTGAATCCGGTACTAAGATACCATCTGCGATCGAGACACTCACACACTGGGATAAAGATATACATACATAAATATCATATGTATGTCCGACTACTAATACACTATTTCGTACATAGTATTGAAGTAAAGCCAGAAGTAGTGATGGAAAGATTTATCAACATGGGCGACCACCGCATGAATTTCAGTGTCTAAAATTAAAGTTTATTAACATGTTTGTATGTATATGTAAATATATGCATCAAAAATAAAGTTTGTGTTTATTAAACAAAATTACTGAATGAGGTAAATATGTATTAGCCTAAGATCCGAATAGCGCACGACCTTCACTTATCTGTTTAATGGATGAAATGTATTTTGTAGGAAATTTAACATGTTAGTAAATATTTCGCGAGAGAGTTGGATGCAACAATTCTGACCAGAAATTGAGTTTACGGGAGAGTCACGAAATCCCCGAAAACAAAATCCCCAAACACAAAATCCCCAGCTTCAAAAAATCCCCAAATACATTATCCCCAAAATCAAAATCCCCAAACACGAAATCCCCAAACTTTTTCGGTGACAGTGACACAAAATCCCAAAACACAAAATCCTCAAACTTTTGAATAAATGATATTACCGATCATGTAAACAATAGCGCAAGCCGAGTCTTACCTTTGTCCTGATTCGTAGTTACATACACCCGATTTCATGATTCAAGTAATAAGTCAGCCTTCTTGCTTTATTTTCTGTCACTCGGCTATCTTAAGCAGGGATCACACGATTTGTAAGTTTGTACAGATTTGTACATTTTACAGTTACATAGTGAGGTTTTTTTTATTAAGCTGAACTCATTCTCGATACAAATTTCTAGACAACACCACTCTGTGGCTGCCCAAATGTACAAATCTGTACAAATATACAAATCGTGTGATCCCTACTTTATATAAAATTTTGAAGGCAAGTTTTCAAATAATCAATATAAATCCTTCTTCTCGCTCTTACTACTTCACCTGGTATAATTTCACCATGACTTGAACCGTGTAAAACCCGTCATATATACATAGTTTGAATTTATGGCAATATATGTACATACATATGTGTATTTATGTATATACATACAATATTCATACCGTTATGTTATCACAAATTTTTTCGCTATTTACACTTTCGCATAACATTTTGTCATACGCTTTATCACTGTGCGTAGATTTGCCTGCAACTAAGTATAATTGTAATAAAAAGCATTGTTCTGAAGAAAATTTTATGCGAGATTTTATTTAAATTTTTTATTAAAATGGAAGTAGTCGTTATAAAATCTAACAAAGGCAATGATAAAGTATATTTGGATGGATTCGATTACCATTTTCATTCCAAAAATAAAAAACGAGAGTTTCGTTGATCTTGTGCGCATAGGAAAGCACTGAAGTGCAAAAGTGTCGTGATTACAAAAACAGACAGTGGCAACAACATGTCCAACGGGCTCCTACCGAGCACAATCACGATCCAAGGGCCCATCATGTACCTGTAGCATATGCCACTAATAAAGTGAAAGATATGAGCAGCTCAACTTCACTGGAACCTTCGCAAATAAATTGTAGACTGCCAACCAGACCGCCGCGTGTACCTGCCGTCGAAACGAGCACAAAAAATAAAAATTAGGCGTAATCGAAAAACAATGGATACTGCCAGTGAGCCGCATAATTTACAAGAAATACATATACCAGAGCACTTATAATAATTGGAAGGTGAGCTCTTCGTTTTGAGTGACTGGGATCATAAGGGTGAAAAATATATCATCATGGGCACGTCGAATTCACTGAAAGAATTAGGGAGATCGCAGTGTTGGGTGATGGTACGTTTTACGTAGTACCTTCAATTTTCCGACAGCTTTTCACCATTCAAGGTTTAATTAGTGGTCAATTTGTACCTCTAGTTTTTTGCCTTATGAGCAAAAAATCTAAGCAGGCATACACTGAGTTCTTCCACAAATTGTTTCATTTGGCTCTAGCACAAAATATTAATTTAAATCCACAAAGAGTAATTACGGATTTTGAGCAAACCATCTCGTCTGTGGCAAAAGAGTTTTTTCCTGATGCCCAGTATAAAGGATGTTTATTCCATTTCGGCCAGATCATTTAGAGACGAGTTCAAAAAGAAAGACTTGCTCGAAAATACGGCAATGATGAAGGTTTCAGCATGGGAATACGTATGCTGAAAAGCTTATCATTTGCTCCTCCCGAAAGTGTGTTAGATTATTATAACGCACTGAATGCCAGCTCGACAGATAACGATTTTAAGAAACTTTGTGTTTGGTTTAAAAAAAAATTATATTACTGGAAGTACAAAGTCGGACGGACCTAAATATAACCCAAAATTTTGGTGTGTTTCGGATTCATTTAAAGACAATTTTCCGCGCACTCAAAACTGTATTGAGGCTTGGCACCGTAGGCTCAAAATAATTGTAGGAAAAAAAATGTGGTGTATATGAAATTATAAAACATTTAAGGAAAGAGGTGATTGAAGTACAAACAAACATTTAAAAGATACAATCAGGCACAGGTATACGCAAAAATAAAAAAAATGTTGAGCGTGTCAAGAAAATTAAGACAGTTGTTGAACATCGTGCGGATTTAGATAAAATAACTTATTTGAGATCTATATCCCACAATATTTCACTTTGCTATTAAATTTATATTTGTCCTTTCATCTTTGGTTTTAAACTAATTTGGTAAAGAAATATGAACTTATGTGATGTAATTTATTTTCTTAAATTTAGATTTACCTAAATGTATATCAACGTTTAAAGTACAAAACCGCGTATCGTCATTCTGCAAACCCGCGTAACTGATATTTGCTGCCAAAAATTTGATTTGCTTGTGTGAGAAAATCCATTTTTTGGCAGCAAATATCAGTTACGCGGTTTCGCAGAATGACGATACGCGGTTTTGTACTTTAAACGGCGATATGTATGTATGTATGTATAATACATAAATATTTGTGAAATAATACAATTTATTTTGAGTAGGGTCTAATTTGAAAAAAAAAGAAGTTTGTATTTATTTAAGCTTATGTAAAACATATTCATAAGTTATTGCGACGTATTGCCTTTTCTTCAATTTTCATTTACCTAATAAATATTTGCGAATTCATCACACAATTTGTTTTGAATTTTTTTGTGAGAAATAATGTCGAATATAGTTTCACACAGAAAAGGGGGATTTCATGTTTGAGGATTTTAATTTTGGGGATTTTGATTTTGGGGATTGTGATTTTGGGGATTTTGATTTTGGGGATTATGTGGTACACCCGAGTTTCCGTGTCTCGGAGTTTTTTTTTTGTCATTTCAAAACTTGAGATTTTCCTTACAGTGTATTTTGATTTAAAAGCTCACGAACTGGAATTTAGGCCAAGTTTTTCGCAGATAAACTTATATCGTCGAGAACGAAATAAAATTTTCTTTATTTTGGTACAAGACTTATTTATTAAACAGTTGAGTGAAAATTACTATATGGTATTACTTACCTAATCAAACCTGGCAACCCGATAGGTACGCCAGGAAAAAAATAGACAAACCAACGTGTTCACATTCTATAGGCTTTATGCTTTCAATTGGAACGTATATAATTTGTTCATTAAACAAATGAGTGCAAAAAAAAATAATTTTTGAACATTTAATTAAAAATATCGTCGTCAGACTAGAGATTCGACTTTATTCTATTTACTATGGTATATGCCTACGGTGACCATCCGCCCTGTATTATACGGGACGGTCATCTTTTTTGACCAATTGTCCTGGTAATTTCTTTATTTTATACGGGACGCCAAATGTTCTGTATTCCTTTTCATGTCCTGTATTCAGTGTTCGGCATTTCGATGCCTTAACAGCCCATTAAAATGGCATGTCTATGAACCAGTTTTAAGTGATGTTAGTATATGATCGTAATTTTCTCCATAAACCGTTATTAGTTTCTATCCTGAATGTCTGTGATTCGAATAGAGAAATACATACAGTGACGAAAATATAAGTTAGAACTCGACATTTTAGCCACGTTTGGCTATTTTTATTTTGTTTATTTTATGTTTCTTAGGCTGTTTTCCTAACAAAAACCATATAAATTCAAATTTCCGAGTTTGTGCAAAAACTATAAAAATTAATTCTGCAAAGTTTCACCAAACTTTCAAACTTTTTAATTAGAATCTTTAGAAAAAAATGGTTTGAAGTTTTGTAGCTCATTAAAATTTATTATAATAAAGTGCAAGTGCAATGTGTGCTGCTCATTTGCTTCTCTTTTAAAAATATTATCGAGCATACTTTGTACGACAAAAAATTCGTAACACCGTCAAAAAAAATATAAATCCAAAAACTAACGGTAAATCCTAGCTACTTCAAACATGCACTTTATTGTATTAAGATTTTTTGTAACAAATTTTGTGGGGTAAAAATCTCGATAAAAATATCCTATAAGTTTGAGATGTTACTTTAATAATGCTCTTTCAGCTCCAATATATTTAGGATCATTGAAGAAGGTTTTAAGATCTGTTACCTGGCGTGGAAAAAATAGCAAAATTATTTTTTGTCCCGTATTCGGCCCCCATAAATATGGTCACCGTATATATGCCTTTCTATTGTATATATGTATCTGGTGGTTCTCTTACTTACCTTTACTGTCCTTAACTGATCTGTTTTTATTTTCATACACAAGTCATTGTAGTAAAATAATGGCCTTATTCATAAAAACTAAAGAAGGCTTTAACTGCTTTGTAAATTTTGTATGAAAATGCCACTTTATAAAGCTCTTTAAAGCTATTTTATTTTTTATGACTAAGGCCATAAGTCTTTAATTTTTTTTTTTGAGTATTATTAAATAGTAAAATAAGGTATTATTAAATTGATATGAATTGTTTTTTGTACTTGGTATTTCGGTTTTAAATTATGTATTTTTCTGCATTTTGTTTTGGTAATATTAAATTTATGAACTGAATCTATTTATTTCTTTTCTTTAGAAGCTTATGAAATAAATTTGAACCTTTTTTAAATGGCATGGTTTAAAAAGAAAATTTTAGATATTTTCTAAAGTAGCCTCACAGGCGAACATAAGTATTAAATGAGTAAAATTTATCGTAGTATTCTAGGGTAGGGTTGCCAGATTTTGTATGGACGAAATCAGTACACTTTTTTATAAAGCAAAATTATGAATGTAAGTAACAGATAATGCTCTAAAACGCCAGAGTACTTGTTTGTACCACTATTTTGGTATACAAAAAATATAGTTCATAAAAAATAAAAGTGTTAGTCATTTAGACATGGGTGTACACATCATTGTACACAGAAGCCATAAATTCTTTTATATTTATGACATACTTGAATAGCAATAATGAGATGGTTCAATCTTCAGTGTTTAAATAGTCAAAGAATTCTATACATTTCATTTTAAAATTACTTTTAATTTGAAGTTCACTTCAAAAAATTTAAATTAGAAGCCGGTTTCTCTCTTTGCGTCAGGAAGCAAACTTTATACTTAAGATCCTCTCGGTTGTTTCGTTTGAGTGTGGTATTGAAAAAAAACATTACATGTTTTTTCAAACTGTCGAAAAGTACCACTATCTAAGGAATGCATCTATATTTCCTCATGGCTTAAATTAATTTTTTCTACTTCGCAAAAACTTTGAAAGACTAAGAATTCGCTAAAAAAAATATCTAACTCTATGTCTTGTATGCAAAGCTCTTTTACAATGTCAGTAAATTTTGAAAAAAGAATTGTAAGTTATAGACAAAAGCCATTCGAATATTAGAATTTGCTGTTATTAAACTGAAAAATATTTTCGAGATAACTAACAAAACTCGACAAGAAACGTCATCCTTCTTTTTAAATAATTTAAGTCCCATCTTATTATCGCAACTGGTACGTAATGCATTATTTTTTTGGACATATCAAATATTATTTGAAACATGTCAACTATAATTAAATTATTTTCTGTTTACTTTTTACAGTGCAGTTTAAGGAATTTGCAACGTTATGTAAAACCTTAAGAAAAACCTAAAGTATTTTATTTGAGTTGGAAATTCAGTACAAATCAGTACAAATTTTGAAAAATCAGGACATTAGCGTACTGATTGAAGAAATGAATAAAATCAGTACAAGAGTTGAAAAAACAGTACTGTACTGATAAAATCAGTACGTCTGGCAACCGTATTCTAGGGTTAATAATCAACTAAATCAATGCCATATAATCGTTTTGTCTTCATACTTAATACACAGTGAACTCCCCTCTCTTCCTCATAATGTATTAAAAAGTACTTATGTATGTATACAAATAATCTTAAATTTTAGGATGGCCCTTTTGTGTGGAGTGAAAAAATACAGGGAATCTTGCTAAGCTGCTACTTCTGGGGCTACTTGGTTTCGCAAATACCGAGTGCGCGTGTAGCTGAAAAGTTCTCCGCCAAATGGGTAATGTTTGTATCGGTAGGCATCAATGTAATTGCCACTTTACTTACGCCAGTGTTGACGCAAACACACTACGTCGGTTTAATTGTAATGCGCGTCCTGGAAGGCATAGGTGGTGGCGCTACTTTCCCCGCGATGCACTGCATGATTGCATCTTGGGCACCACCCAATGAACGCTCTGTTATGTCAACAATTATATATGTGGGAACTTCCTTTGGTACAGCAATCTCTATACTATTAGCTGGAGTTTTGTCGGCAAAATGGGGCTGGGAATCGGTCTTTTACTGGATGGGCGGTCTAAGCTCGATCTGGATGATCTTGTGGCTATTTCTAATCCAGGATAATCCGAATAAACAACGTTTCATAAGTCCGGAAGAACGACAAATGATAACGTCACAGCTGGGTACCGATAACACTGCAGAACATGAGGAACATCCGCCAGTGCCATGGAAGAAAGTGCTGACATCCATACCATTCTGGGCCATTTTGATTGCTCACTGTTGCAGTAACTGGGGATGGTATATGTTCTTAATTGAAATCCCATTCTATATGAAACAAGTCCTAAAGTTCGATGTATCAAGCAATGCCCAGTTCAGCGCACTGCCCTACTTCCCAATGTTGGTTTTGAGTATTTTATTGGGCAAAACTCTGGACACACTGAAAGCCAAAGGTAATGAATGGCATTAAAAATATATATTTATGTATATGCATGTATGTATGTATCGGTTTGCTTTCTCTGGAATTTGAGCTTTTACTGCGCTTATATGACATTACAGCAATAGCGAATGATTTTAACCAATGCCCCCCTTTTCCAGGGAAAATTACCACAACCACCGCACGCAAAACGGCCACTAGCATCTGTACAATCATCCCCGGAATTTGCCTTTTAGCCCTCTGCAACATCGGCTGTAAACACACCGCTGCTGTGGTGATCATGACAATCGGCATCATTGGCATGGGTGGCATGTTTTCTGGTTTCCTCTCTAATCACATTGACATTGCACCAAACTACGCCGGCACACTGGTCGCAATTACCAACACTGCCGCAACCATTCCGGGCATTATAGTTCCAATATTTGTCGGCCTCGTAACAACGAATAACGTAAGTCCTTCTTAATTACGAAACGACTTTGTATCTATGTATTTAAAACTTAATTAGTTTCCATTCTACAGCAAACTATTGAGGCCTGGCGTATAATTTTCCATGTAACGATTGTGCTCTTCTCTATCGAATTCTTGGTATTTGTCATCTTCGGTTCCGGTGAGGAACAATCATGGAATAAGCTAGAGAAAAAAGAAGGAAAGGATGAAGCTACGCCATTGAAGGCTCAACCTAGTAAGGACAATGTTTAGAGCTGTTTCGGGTACCGAGGATTTTTTGAGATTATAAGTCAATTCTTAGCTGTTGGTTAACTGTTGTATACTTTAACCAAAACATAGGTGTACATGTACAAACATACATATACACAGCCACGCAAAGACACTCATACATTGAAGCAAGAAATTGTTTACCATTTGAAATGCCCATTAATTTAGTTATGTGCTTGATATTAAACTATTTCCATACTCAGATTCGTAAAATTCTAAAAGGATAAAATAACTGCACGATATTAAAAATTTCAGTAGATAGTAAGTGGGGGAGCCCAAGAAGGTAATCGGGGATTTATTCGAGCGCGGCAGATTAATAAATGGGGGGATACCTTGCAGCCTTTTGACTACCTCTAAATAATCTAAGCCCCCTATGTAGGTCCGCGCGCGTAGGATAGTCTATCAGAATAGTAAAAAAAATTATAGATTTACTCGAGCGCGTCATATTAAGGAATTGTGGGTAATTATATGCTGAAAAGTCTGCATTTCAATAATCTGACGATTTGTGCGTCACGGAAGGGATTGGGAGCATCGCAAACTTGCAAAAAAACTAACCTTTACATTCTGTAGCGCGTAAATTTTTTTATTTATTATGAAGCAAACAGCCAAGGATAACTGGAAATATATAATCTGACGATTTCCACAGGCAGAGTTAACCGAAAACTGTCAACAAAGTTTAGCGTATGCACCTGCTGTTTTTTTTTAATTTGTAATATGATATAGTTCTTTAATTAAATAATGTAACATAAATTCTGTTTTTAATTAAGAGTCAGACTAATTTATGCCTTCGAAGACATACATATCATCATGGGAGCGAGAGGAAGATGCCTGCAGAATACAATCACTACACAAATTTTTCACTGCCAAAATTCTCTAAATAAAAATCTGTTTGGCCCAAAAGTATACAGCATTAAAAAGTAGCATATGGGTGTTTCCAGCGGAAGGTCCACCACGACAAAAAAATAAAAGTTTTATATCTAACGTATTTACGGGCCGATTTGTCTGCTTTTTTAAATATATACTGGCTATGTAAGTAGAATCATGTTTGCATAAAATGGTCTTCCTAGGTGGTGCCAAGGTCGAGATATTTCGAAAAACCGTATTTATGGTCCGATTTGGTTCGATTTTGGCGTATGTGGTTGAAACATAATAAATCATAGATTTCCAATAAAATGACCCTGAATTGGCGCTGGAGTCAAAATATAAAGTATATTCTACATAAAATACATGTTTTATTTGCGTTAAAAATTCATTTAAAAGCAATATTAACAAAAATATAACGATGGAAATTTATGTCACGTCACGCCACGTCACGTCACGTTTCACACTTGGGGTTGTAAAAGAGAATTGAAACAATTTGCATTAATTCAAAAAACTCTAAAAACAACTAGAATTGCTCCAAATCATATTAAAATAAGTTTCATGAAAATAGCCATCCACAATTCGCAGAGTTTTGCGATTTTGTAAGAAAAGAAAAAATCAACTTCCATTTTTTGTCACGTAACGACCCTCTC
>NW_023458560.1:5131395-5134284 GCF_013731165.1 Rhagoletis pomonella | reverse complement strand
GAAAAGAAAAAATCAACTTCCATTTTTTGTCACGTAACGACCCTCTCTTTAAATGCTTATATTTCAGGACCAAGCAGTTCGATTGATTTCATTTTTCGGTTAAATATAGAGCTAATTATTTGCTATACAATGACCAAAAAAAGTTAAAGAAAACAAATGGTATTCCTTTTGTGTATCACATTGAAATCGTACGACTGTCACGTGCGCCACCATGGGAATGCCCATATACAAAGTCTAATCAGCACCCGGATTCCAACATTCGCTATCGCTAAAACTCCAACGCCAAAAAGTGCTAAATGAATTTTAGCAATTTTCAGCGGTTTTCGCGATTCTCTCATAAAAATGCAACTCTAAAAATCGCCATTTTTGGTTCATTTTTTGACAAATTTTAGCGATGAACAAAATGAACCCGGATAAAGTGAGTGAACTTTTTGTAGGTGTTTTATGAAGACCTCTCCTCAAGGCATATCTGCCATACATGTAGACAGTAATTTATTTTTTAATGTACGAATTTTGATAATGCCATAATTAATGGGTAGATGAAATCATTTATGTACATATGAACATACTTATTTTATTATGTAGCTCATTTAAAGGGGGAGGGGGTTGAATATGGTAAGCAAATAACTTGTGTCAAAACCAAGCTAACTGAACAATGTTTTCACATTTTATTTACTGACTTTACAGTTTTTTTAACGGTTGGCATCATTTTACATTAAAATAGAGCAATATTTTAACTGCTATTAATTTCGGACATAATGTGCAGTGGTCAAAAAATTATAGCCGAGCCACTTTTTTCCAAGTTTTAACGTATTATTTTTGTTGTCATTGAACTTTTGTTATTTTTTTTTATAAAAAATATAGTTCATTCTTTAACAAAGCCCGTGTAAATCCAAGTTTCCAAATTTGTGCAATATTAAAAAAAATTCAACAAATTTTCGAAAACAAAATCAATCGAAATCTTTAGTCATTTGAAACTCATACTTTATTCTACTGGAATTCAATGCGCCACAAAACTGCATACTCAGAATTTAATTAAAAAACTCGAAATTTTAACGAAAATTTGTTGAATTCTTTTTTGAATTGCATAAATTTTTAAGGCAGTGTCACTCGATTGGTACATTTGTACAGATTTGTACATTTTTATATTGGGATATTGGTAAAAACAAATGGGACAATTTTGGTTTTTGTAGTCAAAAGATTGGTACAATACAGCGATGTTCTATTGAAAAATTTCAACAAATTAATTATCGTGATTGGGATAAAGAAAAATATTTTGGGTGTTCACACAATTGGGATACGATTTGCACCAAATTTTGGAAAATACCCAATCGTGTGACACTGCCTTTAAACTTGTATTTATATATGGATGTTTTTAAAGAATGAACTATAAAAAAATAACCCAAATTAAATAACAGCAAATATAATATTTTAAAACTTGTGAAAATTTGGTGCGGCTATAATTTTCTCGACTACTGTACATAAGTTGACTATGATTATTCGGCCGTGCTATCATAGTAGCACAATGCCACAAAGTGCATTTTAAAATTTTCAGGCAATAGCCCCATGCGATTATTGGTTATATTTTTTGTTGTTTGTATGAAATATTTAATTTTTATCAGTATTTTTCTTTTAACCAAAATATGTTGAAATAAAAGTGAAATTAAAAACAAATTTTGCCAGAAGCGCCGCCCCCTGAAAAAAAATCCTGGCTACGGCCCTGGTTGCCGTGGTTAGTGATGTGCTGAGTTGCCGGTACCCAATACTTCAGAAAGATTTCGGTATCCAATACTTCCTTTTCGGTACCCAATACCGATTCTATACATAATTGCAGCTTTTTGACATAATTTTCAACAGAATATCTGTAAAAAAGTTGCATCGACCATATTTCGACTATGAATATGCTTCTCAATTAGTACGTGTAAGACGATGCTTTCCCAAAAATTGAACAATTTGTAACGGGTGATTTTTTTGAGGTTAGGATTTTCATGCATTAGTATTTGACAGATCACGTGGGATTTCAGACATGGTGTCAAAGAGAAAGATGCTCAGTATGCTTTGACATTTCATCATGAATAGACTTACTAACGAGCAACGCTTGCAAATCATTGAATTTTATTACCAAAATCAGTGTTCGGTTCGAAATGTGTTGAATGTGTGAAAAGTTGGCAGAAAATCCGCTTTTTTATCGACAAATTTTGTTCAGCGATGAGGCTCATTTCTGGTTGAATGGCTTCGTAAATAAGCAAAATTGCCGCATTTGGAGTGAAGAGCAACCAGAAGCCGTTCAAGAACTGCCCATGCATCCCGAAAAATGCACTGTTTGGTGTGGTTTGTACGCTGGTGGAATCATTGGACCGTATTTTTTCAAAGATGCTGTTGGACGCAACGTTACGGTGAATGGCGATCGCTATCGTTCGATGCTAACAAACTTTTTGTTGCCAAAAATGGAAGAACTGAACTTGGTTGACATGTGGTTTCAACAAGATGGCGCTACATGCCACACAGCTCGCGATTCTATGGCCATTTTGAGGGAAAACTTCGGAGAACAATTCATCTCAAGAAATGGACCGGTAAGTTGGCCACCAAGATCATGCGATTTGACGCCTTTAGACTATTTTTTGTGGGGCTACGTCAAGTCTAAAGTCTACAGAAATAAGCCAGCAACTATTCCAGCTTTGGAAGACAACATTTCCGAAGAAATTCGGGCTATTCCGGCCGAAATGCTCGAAAAAGTTGCCCAAAATTGGACTTTCCGAATGGACCACCTAAGACGCAGCCGCGGTCAACATTTAAATGAAATTATCTTCAAAAAGTAAATGTCATGGACCAATCTAACGTTTCAAATAAAGAACCGATGAGATTTTGCAAATTTTATGCGTTTTTTTT
>NW_023458560.1:5125947-5131295 GCF_013731165.1 Rhagoletis pomonella | reverse complement strand
GAAAAGAAAAAATCAACTTCCATTTTTTGTCACGTAACGACCCTCTCCTTAAATGCTTATATTTAAGGACCAAGCAGTTCGATTGATTTCATTTTTCGGTTAAATATAGAGCTAATTATTTGCTATACAATGGCCAAAAAAAGTTAAAGAAAACAAATGGTATTCCTTTTGTGTATCACATTGAAATCGTACGACTGTCACGTGCGCCACCATGGGAATGCCCATATGCAAAGTCTAATCAGCACCCGGATTCCAACATTCGCTATCGCTAAAACTCCAACGCCAAAAAGTGCTAAATGAATTTTAGCAATTTTCAGCGGTTTTCGCGATTCTCTCATAAAAATGCAACTCTAAAAATCACCATTTTTGGTTAATTTTTTGACAAATTTTAGCGATGAACGAAATGAACCCGGATAAAGTGAGTGAACTTTTTGTAAGTGTTTTATGAAGACCTCTCCTCAAGGCATATCTGCCATACATGTAGACAGTAATTTTTTTTTAATGTACGAATTTTGATAATGCCATAATTAATGGGTAGATGAAATCATTTATGTACATATGAACATACTTATTTTATTATATAGCTCATTTAAAGTCGACTTTAAAGTTAGTTGCAGCTTTTTTGACAGATATCCCATTGAAAATTATGTCAAAAAGCTGCAACTAACTTTAAAGTCGACTTTATTTTGACTATGACTACGGGCCAATATTTTAAAACTTGTGAAAATTTGGTGCGGCTATAATTTTCTCGACTACTGTACATAAGTTGACTATGATTATTCGGCCGTGCTATCATAGTAGCACAATGCCACAAAGTGCATTTTAAAATTTTCAGGCAATAGCCCCATGCGATTATTGGTTATATTTTTTGTTGTTTGTGTGAAATATTTAATTTTTATCAGTATTTTTCTTTTAACCAAAATATGTTGAAATAAAAGTGAAATTAAAAACAAATTTTGCCAGAAGCCCCGCCCCCCGAAAAAAAATCCTGGCTACGGCCCTGGCTGCCGTGGTTAGTGATGTGCTGAGTTGCCGGTACCCAATACTTCAGAAAGATTTCGGTATCCAATACTTCCTTTTCGGTACCCAATACCGATTCTATACATAATTGCAGCTTTTTGACATAATTTTCAACAGAATATCTGTAAAAAAAGTTGCATCGACCATATTTCGACTATGAATATGCTTCTCAATTAGTACGTGTAAGACGATGCTTTCCCAAAAGTTGAACAATTTGTACTAAGCAATGTGGAAACCACAAATCGAAACACTCTCATCGCCTTCATGAGATTGTCGCAACAGTAAAATACCGTTTTATCAGTTTCCACCTTCTTATATCTAAAATTTACGAAAAATGCTTTGACGGGGGAAGGAAATCTTTCAGTCTTACAAAGATAACATCGTCCGATTCATCTAGAAAAAAAATGTTTCAAATAAGGAAGAGTTTCTCTGCATTGTGGGTATGGAAAATGGAAATTAAAACCTCTATTAGCCCATACACTTTCTTTTGATAGGCTAGCCGCCCCTAAACCGTTTTTATTTTTGGTCTACATGCGTTCTAATTGGAAGTCGGATTCGGTACCGAGTCTAGAAAGTATTGGATACTTTTTAAATCGGTACCGAGTATCAATCAATACATCAAATTATCGACTCAGCACATCACTAGCCATGGTTTGAATCATGCAAGAAAAATGCAAGCTATCTTTAAATTGTTAGTCTGTTCATTTGAACTTCGGACTAAAACCTGTGGAACTGTCAAACTACAATTTTACTCTCTCAAGTGAGAGTAAAGGAGAACAGATGCAGAAGTGCACGCGAACGCAAAACGCACTATTTCCTGTAAAAACGTCGTTGTTTACATGTCATTGGTACAACACTGATTTGGCTGAAATATCACTAAATAATTATTAAATCTATACAGATTCAAATATTTCGTTGTTTAAGGCTGGTATGCAGCTCTCAAGAAATCGGTCAAGAAAATTTGGCCATTATTTCGTGCGTGTGTCCAAGGAATTTTGACATTTTTGATACTTCACAGCCTGTTGCCTCACTCTTTCCTCAAGAAATAATGGAACGGGCATATATTTCTGTTGCAAACCTGGGTTGCCTTGCGCTCTTTTTTCACAAAAAACTTTAGAAAACCGTAGTAAAAAGCGTAGCAAATTTCTTAAGAACTGCGTACTGCCTGAAGGAAATTTGACTTTAAGAAAATTTCTTAGCCATTTCTTGTACGTCATTTTGTATGGAATTTTAGCTTTTCTTAAGAACTGCATACAGGCCTTTACTTCCATTTTTTAACAAATATAAGGTTCTTTGCTTCCACCGCTTTCTGTTTGTTTGTTGTTTTGTAAATCAGCTGATCGTTTGACACTTTTCATGAACTTACAGGAAAAAAAAACTCCGGAATAATCCTGTAACTTCTGACTAGGAACAGTTGCTCAGTTACTCTCTCAAAAGTGTTCCCACTTACAGGTCTTATGTCAATAAGAACGACTTCCTGTAAGTTCTGACTAAATCCTGTAAACCGGACTGCTATTGGAACAGACTATGTATTTCAAAGTTAAAGCCTTACAGCCATCCCTAATTGGCGCGTTGAGCGTTACGCTAATAAAACTGTAACTCAAACTAAGCTTATTTTGTTGTGTCAGTTATATTTGAAATAATAAAAAAGTAAACAAATTGAGCTCTTTTGTTTTTACTTATTTGTTTTAAAGGTTAAGTAGGCAAAAGCTATATACTGTTTAAAAACATTTTTTATTTCGAAATGAATTTGCCTTATCGCCAGAGAAACAAAGTCAGCTATGCCAAATTTGTATTTTTACTGGATCCATATACGTTAAGAAGTGGTTTTCTGCTCCTTCGGCTGTTATAAGTAGCACCATACACCGATTTTATGCTTTTGTAAAAACTGGACCAGTTTAATAAAAAAAAAAAAACGGATACAGTTTAAGATAAAAATATATATACCAGCAGAGTCATAACAAAGTACCAAATTTCGTGTATAAACATTGGGTCCATAACTGTAACCAGTTGCCGCGCACAACAACCCAAAATTTACTTTTCAGTCAGGAAAAATTATTTTCCGATATCGAAGGCGAGTTTAATGTGTGTTATTAAATCATGTTTTTCAATGGTTAAGGTTACTATAAGTTCAGAAGGCTGTCGGAAAAGCAATGTGGGTTGATTGTTCTACAGCTTTTCATCATTACTTGGTCTCATTGGTTTCTGAGATATAAGGAATAATTTGTAGTAAACTAATTTTTTCATGGTGAATTTTTCAATTCGTCTTTTACACAAAATATGCAAGGTTCTTTTCCCGAATCATCATCATCATCATCATCATCATCATCATCATCATATATATTATTTCTCTAAGGTGTTTTTTTGTTAGTCTCCCTTTTTCTATTTTCCTATGTACGCAGTACAACTAATGAGGTGTCATTTGAAAAGTCAGAGGTCCCCTGAGTGGTTATTAGGTGATATTAATGGTCATAACACCTCTGAAATAAAGAAATTTGTTTTTTTTTTATTTTTGTTGTTAATTTACCATTGTTAAGCCACACTAAAGGTATTTTGTACTGAAGCACTATTGTGACTGCAGCATCGCTTACGCCGTATACGACAGTGGTGGGCGCACACACCTTATCTCCCAGAAATAGTCAGAAAAAGTCCGAAGTAGTCAGATTTAGTCCAAAAAGCGTTCCTTAACTCGGAAATGATAGCAAAATTGAGAGAGCAACACTCATTGAGAGTGACTCTCATCAGTCCGAAGTAGTCAGATTTAGTCAGAAGAATTTTTTCTGGCAAAATCCTGAAAAGTGTCAAACTCAACTGAATTTAAATTAACGGAAATTAAAGAATACGCAAAAAGTGAGAATAATCTAAAAAGTAAAAAAAGTGAATTGAAATTGGAAGGAGGCAAAAATAATTGATATAGTAAGTGTTTATTGTGCTTATGCTTGTGTTAATGTGTTTTGCACATACATTTCCATTCTTGTTTGACGTTAGCTTTGTTGTTGCCATTCTTTGGACTAAAAATTTGGCTTTTTGCGTTCCTTTACTTTTCCTGTTATTCTCTTTTAGTGAGCGCATTTTGCTTACGCTCTGGAATTTTGACACTTTTCAGATTTTAGTCCAAAAAGATAAGGAATGAACCTATAATTCAATAATTAATGGTTCAATAAACTGACAGTTGTCTCTCTCACACCGCTCCCTTAGCCATGGCACCGTGTTGCTTCTTTGCAAATTAAAAAAAATAGTAGCTTATGTACGTGTGAAATAGAAGTATACGTTTTTTGTGCAATATGTTTATTTTTATATTCAAATAAAGCACAATTAACCACTGAAATAAATTACAAAATTCACGTATAATTTTTAATACTTCGTTCGAAATACCAATTTTTGCTGCAAATAGATTAGAATTCGCAAAAGGAAATTCACTACTAATTGCCGACTTTGCGTACTTTTCTACTACCATATTCGCACCAAGGGATTTCATTCTTCTTCTTTCTCTGTCCTTCGTAAGTGCAACCTTTTGTTTTGTAAAGGCCTGTATGCAGCTCTCAAGAAAAGCAAAAACTCCATATAAAATGACGTACAGTACGCAGTTCTTAAGAAATTTACTACGCTTTCTACTACAGTTTTCTAAAGTTTTTTGTGAAAAAAGAGCACAAGGCAACCCAGGTTTGCAACAGAAATATATGCCCGTTCCATTATAGGAGCGTTCCTTATCTCCCAGAAATAGTCAGAAAAAGTCCGAAGTAGTCAGATTTAGTCCAAAAAGCGTTCCTTAACTCGGAAATTACAGCAAAAATGAGAGAGCAACACCCAGTGAGAGTGACTCTCATCAGTCCGAAGTAGTCAGATTTAGTCAGAAGAATTTTTTCTGGCAAAATCCTGAAAAGTGTCAAACTCAACTGAATTTAAATTAACGGAAATTAAAGAATACGCTAAAAGCGAGAATAATCTAAAAAGTAAAAGAAATGAATTGAAATTGGAAGAAGGCAAAAAATAATTGATATAGCAAGTGTTTATTGTGCTTGTGCTTGTGTGAATGTGTTTTGTACATACATTTCCATTTTTATTTGACGTTAGCTTTGTTGTTGCCATTCTTTGGACTAAAAATTTGGCTTTTTGCGTTCCTTTACATTTTCTGTTATTCTCTTTTAGTGAGCGCATTTTGCTTACGCTCCGGCATTTTGACACTTTTCAGATTTTAGTCCAAAAAGATAAGGAATGAACCTTATTTCTTGCGGAAAGAGTGAGACAACAGGCTGTGAGGTATCAAAAATGTCAAAATTTCTTGGACACACACGCGAAATAATGGCAATTTTTTCTTGACCGTTTTC
>NW_023458560.1:5124923-5125847 GCF_013731165.1 Rhagoletis pomonella | reverse complement strand
CTTGGACACACACGCGAAATAATGGCAATTTTTTCTTGACCGTTTTCTTGAGAGCTGCATACAGGGCTTAAGAGAGTGTTAAACCGCGACTGCCAATAATTATCTCATAATTATCCTTTTATTATTGAATCATGGGACGCGACAATAAGAGGGAAAAGAATAATAAGGAATTAAATAGTATAGTGCTCAATATTAAGACCATAAATTTATAAATAAAAAAGGAAAATTTAAAATAATGTTACACAATTTAGAACAATATTGAAAAAATCACCGTTAAGAAAATACTGTGCTTCAATAACCTCAATTTTCTTATATAATTATATTATATATACATATAGTATAATTTGCAGTAGTCAATGAAATAAAAAAAAAGAAAACATTGTAGAATAGCCAAAAATTGGAAAATGTGGTACAATATCAAAGTTGTGGTATCAAATTCATAAATGGTATTTCCACGATGCCTGAATTGCGCAATTTCGTCATTATCCTCAATTTCAGCTGAAATCGCGATACAATTCTCAATTTGACCATATAAAAAATATCACGTGAAATTGCGTATGAATTTTCAACGAAATTGAATTCGCGAATACAACTCTGAAAATTGCTTATTGTGATTTATTCATGAGCAAAAAGAAGAAAACCCAAACGTCAATAACAAATAAACAAAAACAAACCGAGCCTACAGTCACAATAGCACTTCAATACTTTTACAATGCTAATTTCCGATGTCAGTCGGCAGATGGCGCGCTATAGGGGTTTCCTTTGTTCATGAATTATGAGGTCAAAAATGTATACAGAATTAGGTACGAATTCGTAAAGTGAGCACAACATTTTTTTATACAATTACGATCTTTTAAAAGGCCTATCCGTTAATAAGTAGGTAATCTATTATTAATTTTTTACAGTAAAATATTTACTATTGAA
>NW_023458560.1:5123436-5124823 GCF_013731165.1 Rhagoletis pomonella | reverse complement strand
ATAACAAAGTACCAAATTTCGTGTATAAACATTGGGTCCATAACTGTTACCAGTTGCCGCGCACAACAACCCAAAATTTACTTTTCAGTCAGGAAAAAATATTTTCCGATATCGAAGGCGAGTTAATGTGTGTTATTAAATCATGTTTTTCAATGGTTAAGGTTACTATAAGTTCAGAAGGCTGTCGGAAAAGCAATGTGGGTTGAGTGTTCTACAGCTTTTCATCATTACTTGGTCTCATTGGTTTCTGAGATATAAGGAATAATTTGTAGTAAACAAATTTTTTCATGGTGAATTTTTCGATTCGTCTTTTACACAAAATATGCAAGGTTCTTTTCCCGAATCATCATCATCATCATCATCATCATCATCATATATATTATTTCTCTAAGGTGTTTTTTTGTTAGTCTCCCTTTTTCTATTTTCCTATGTACGCAGTTCAACTAATGAGGTGTCATTTGAAAAGTCAGAGGTCCCCTGAGTGGTTATTAGGTGATATTAATGGTCCCTTTTCTCCCTTTTCCGATTTTCCTATGTACGCAGTTCAACTAATGAGGTGTCATTTGAAAAGTCAGAGGTCCCCTGAGTGGTTATTAGGTGATATTAATGGTCATAACACCTCTGAAATAAAGAAATTTGTTTTTTTTATTTTTGTTGTTAATTTACCATTGTTAAGCCACACTAAAGGTATTTTGCAGAGAACGTATATTTATAGAGAAGGTCCAAGAACGGATCAGCGTGGAAACTGTCAAATACCAACAAAACTGGCGAAGCGCATTTTAAGAGCGACAAGCCAGAGACAATCGAATTTTAACAGAGCCCAGCCAGAAGCAAAATAAATTTAACAGAAATTGTCTCATCAAAGCAAATGCATGTTTTTCTTGTTAGACGCGAAATGCTGATGGTTTTTTACGTTTTAACAACGCTTTTATTGTTCTTTAAATTGGTTAATTATTTAAAATAAATGCATGCATAGGTCGAATGTGTAATATATACATATTGTGCACATGCATATGTATGCGAGAGATACAATTTTCTAAAATGTGAAAGTTGTGCAAATACGTAGTATGCAATTGGCAAATTCGTTGGTGATTTGCCGTCGGCATTTGAGTTGAAAAAAATCGACTTTTATTTTTTTACTGATTCATATGGTAGATGCTACGCTATTTTCAATGCAACAAACCGCAGTTTTCTAGCTGCCTTAGTTTTTCCCCAAATTCACTTTAAAGATGGACACATTTACCAAAAAACGCAAATGCGCACTGTTTGGTGATTTGATGTCGGCATTAAAAGCGAAGAAAATCGGTTTTTATATTTTTAGCGATTCTAATGGTAGTTTATAGGTACGCTATTTTCAATGCAACAAACTGCAGTTTTCTAGCTGCCT
>NW_023458560.1:5122036-5123336 GCF_013731165.1 Rhagoletis pomonella | reverse complement strand
TTTTATTCTAAATGTAGTGAATATACTTACATAAATTCAAATATAAAAGCCGAAAACCATATTGTGATCGTATTGGGATTCGATTTTGAAACCGCGCTTTACGCGCTACCACGCATACCGTAACTATAAACTGGTGAAAATTATATAAAGTCGTCACAACTAACAAAATCTTTCACGTGTGAGTCATCGTGCACTTTAGATGGCATTCAAAATCTAAATCTTTAACATAAAATGCTTTTTGTATTCCTCAGTTCTTATATATATTTATATACGAGTATATATCTTTACTACTAAATACAACATCAAGAAAACATTATTTCTTTATAAAAAATTTTAAATACACTATGTTCCCCCAATAGATTATTACGTCTAAAATAATATCAAAAAACACTTAAATATTTAACTATAGAAATGAAAAGTTACAAATAACATTTTTTTCAAAACTTTTGATTAGTATTGATAGCTGCTAAATATTTATGCCGCTTTTTTTAGTTTTCATGATTTCATGAAATCATTCACGAATTCTTACTCAATTCTGCGATATAAACCACACAATTCGTATATGAACGAAGCCGTTAAAGCGTGCCATCTGTGGCATCACCATAATATCTCTTAACTTCAAAATACTGTGCTATTGTGACTTCAAGCTTAAACATAACTGTAATCCAAATAATAGGAATTTCAATAATAAGAATTGTAACAGGCTGCGCTGTCAGTTAAAAATATTCATTTTTTCCTCTTATGATAAAAGCTGAGAAATATATTTATCGCGTAAATTGTAGATACGGTAAGTACATTCATATGTATATTGGTATTATGGTATTTTTTGTAAATGTCCCATCACAATCTTATTTCCATATTGTTTCTGGCTACCCTGTCAGAAAAATATTCCGATATTCCTTTTATGAGAACAGCTAAGCAATACATTTATTACGAGTATTATTGGTATGGTAAGCATATTGATGTTTGGTATTATGGTATTTTTGGTGATTTTCAATTCAACATTTCATTTACAGAAAAATTTTTCCATTAGATATACTGACATATTGCATTTATCTTAAAAAGTCTACATAAAATCGGTAACCTTATAATTTCAAAAAGTTATTTTATTGATCGTAATGACCATTTTCCCACCACCGTCCATGAACTGATTGGGCCTTATCAGTGTGGCTTTAGACCTGGCAAATCCATAGACCAGGTATTCACAATACGCCAAATCTTGGAAATGACCCGCGAGAAAAGGATCGACACTTACCACCTATTTGTCGACTTTAAAGCCGCTTTTGACAGCACTAAAAGG
>NW_023458560.1:5112404-5121936 GCF_013731165.1 Rhagoletis pomonella | reverse complement strand
ACCACCTATTTGTCGACTTTAAAGCCGCTTTTGACAGCACTAAAAGGAGTTGCCTATACGCCGCTATGTCTGAATTTGGCATCCCCTCAAAACTCATACGGCTGTGTAAAATGACGTTGAGCAATACCACCAGCTCCGTCAGAATTGGAAAAGACCTCTCCGAGCCGTTCGCCACAAAACGGGGTTTCAGACAGGGCGACTCCCTTTCATGTGACTTCTTTAATCTGATGATGGAGAAGATAATAAGAGCTGCAGAACTGAACCGCTCAGGAACAATTTACTATAAGAGCGTGCAATTGCTAGCTTACAGGCTAACCTAATATTCGCGGCTTGCGTTTTGGTACGCATGCCGTCGAATTTGTTTTTTTTGCGTCACCCGAAATTGACTTGCATGCGTTTGCATTTGATTTCATTGAGCGAAACGTCAAATCAAAATGTCACGCAGAACAAAAATTGGAAATTGAGTTAGCTTCATACGCACGCCGTTCAATTTCGGTTGATCTCATACAAGTTGCATGAGCATGAGAAATTTTTGACAATAAATTGGCGGCGTGCGTGAATATTAGGTTAGCCTGATATGCCGATGACATCGACATCATCGTCAACAAAAACCACGAAGTCTGTTCTGCCTTTTCCAAGCTGGATAGGGAAGCAAAGCGAATGGGTCTGGTGGTAAACGAGGACAAGACGAAGTATCTCCTGTCATCAAACAAACAGTCAGCACATTCGCGCCTTGGCACCCACATCACTGTTGACAGTTACAATTTCGAGAATGTAGAGAATTTCGTTTACTTGGGAACCAGCATTAACACCGATAATAATGTCAGCATTGAAATCCAACGTAGAATCACTCTTGCCAACAAGTGCTACTTTGGACTGAGTAGGCAATTCAGGAGTAAAGCCCTCTCTCGACGTACGAAAACCGCGCTCTATAAGTCACTCATAATGTCCGTGCTGGTATATGGCGCAGAAGCATGGACAATGACAACATCCGAAGAGGCGGCTCTTGGTGTGTTTGAGAGAAAGATTTTGCGGAAGATTTACGGGCCTTTACGCGTTGGCGACGGCGAGTACCGCAGACGATGGAACGATGAGCTGTATGAGCTTTACAACGATATGGACATAGTGCAGCGAATTAAAATACAGCGGCTCCGCTGGCTTGGTCATGTCGTTCGAATGGACACCGACGCTCCAGCTCTGAAAGTATTCAACTCGGAACCCGCTGGTGGTAGCAGAGGAAGAGGGAGGCCCCCACTGCGATGGAAAGATCAGGTGGAGAAGGACTTGGCTTCACTTGGCGTTTCCAATTGGCGTCAGTTGGCACAGAGGAGAAACGACTGGCGTGCTTTGCTGAACCCGGCCAAAATCGCTTAGGCGGTTACAGCGCCAAAAAAGAAGAAGAAGAAGAATGATCATTTTTACTACTATAGGAATCAATTTAATATAATTACGCATAACAATGCCTCGATCAAAGTGTATGGGAGTGTCACCTGATCGCAAAAAAACGTAACTGCCTTCCAATAAACCAAGATATGCAACAACGGCAGATCTATTTGCAACGAGCTAGGGAATGTATGCGGAACCAAAGGAAGAAACAACGGGCCGAACAAAGGCAACAATTCACTCCCCAATTTAGTAGTGTTTTGGTGCCATCATATTTTCAGCGATTAAGTGAAGATGTCAGTGCAAGGAGGCGGCAAGATAAGCTACCAAAGACGTATTGCGGTGCACGTCTCTTCCTTAAAGACGATGAGATAGAATGAAATTGTGCTGAACGCATGGAGAAGATATGTGAGTTTTGCTCAGCTAAACTTTATCCAGGCGAGGCAGCTGATAATACTGCATCCATCTGTTGCCACAAGAGCAAGGTGAGTTTACCACCAATTTCTGTCCGCGATAAGCTGAAAGAACTTATCGAGCGCAATGATGACATCATAAAAAACTATTTGGAGAATATCCGTACATTTAACAACGGTCTTGCGTTTGCTTCAGTGCAGGTGAACAATATTCCGGGTAGAGGACCATTTTGTTTTAAACTAGAGTAAGACGATTCTCAGATATTCAGCCCTATTCTGCATTTCGATTCGAATCGAAATTTTCTCCGTTTGGCAACTTTGGTATTCTGCGTTCCGTTTCCTTTCGATCAATCTTCGAAATTTACAATTATACCTATTCTACATTTCGATCGTAGTTCCGTTTTTCTAAGTTGCAAATTTGTTGACGGAGAACGTTTCAATTGTTATTTTCGTGGTTTTAAATAATAAAATTTTATAACAAATTTAAGTAAAATATACTGTGCATGATTGTAAAAGTCATCATGAATGAATTTTCTCGATTTCTGTGTTTTCACGAGCGGTAATACGGGCAATACGAAAAATTGGCTCAAATAATGGCAACCAAAGGGGATATTGCGCGACGTTTTCAAAGTGGAAGTCCAGGCGTTTTTGTTTACATTATCTATAAATAAGACTGTGAAATGCACTGAATACAATTTATTCTTTTTATATAAAATTTATAGATGTATGCACATAGATACATACATACATAAAATATGAAGTTACATAAAAAATATGATTTTATTATTGCACTCGTTTTTACTAACTTTTTAAAAAGAGGTGCGTATGTTGTCTCGAATTCGATTTGCTATGGAAAGATAAGCTTTGTTCTTCCCCTCCTCCTGACGGCTTTCAAAATGGGATTCATTTGCGTTCAAATCTTCCACTCTGTAGTAAATGCAAATGTTGTGGAGTGCTCAAATAACGTTTATAATTTCACTGACTTTAAGCGATGAGTAATACAGTTCAAGATGAATTCCTTATGACTCTTCACTCATCTGAAAAAGATCAAACATCTCCCTAAATCTCCGACTTTCAACTTCCGCATCAGCAATCTGGGACTCGTTCTTCTCTTCAAGCAATAACGCCGCAGCTATGGATTTCATTCTTATAATTATGTATCCACTTAAATTTTGTTTTTAAATTACAGTGATGCTAGGTATATTTAGTTATTTTAAAATATTTACAAACTTTAACTTCGTATGCTGCTATAGTTTGGTGGCAAATATTTCTTTGTTTTGTTTCGATTTCACACATTCCTAGGCAAACAGCTGATTTCGAAAGATGTTTTCTCTCTTCCTCTTCTTCTTTCGTTTCGATTGTAACGCAGAATACCTAAGTTCGATTCCAGCGGAGCGGAATGCGGGAACGTAATCGAAATGCAGAATAGGGCTGATTATTGTTTCTGTTAAAGAAATATTTAATCAAAAATTAATTCTGAATATATTTTCTCGTCCAATATTGCATATAAAGTAAGTAACACCATGTTTCCCTCAACTCATGACTCTCATATATCATTCTGTTTGTAATATGTTTTTATGTATGTACCTAATAAGTATAAGTTCTGTTGTACTATAAATCTCATTAATGCTTTGTAATATATGTATAATAAAAATAAGGGGTTTATAAGAATAATTATTTCCGCGAACTATTAGAACAGTCTGCTTCTATCTGTGGCTACAAAGAGGGATGAGTTTGCTGTGTATTTCTGTGTGCGCAGACTGCGCATGGGCCCGCTTGTCTTTTTTAATTATAACCGCAAGACTTTATACATATATTAACTAGCGTACCCGGCGAACTTCGTCTCGCCCAAAATGAATTATTAACAACAAGTGCTACCATGAACCAACTAACAAGATCACCCAGCACGGCAACCGTGTATTTGTAATTGCATTTGAGAAAAAAAATAATGGTTGATGACGTCATTTTTTAATCGGTTCTTTCATTCACACACAGGTTTCATTCCGTTTCATTCACATGGCGGCGAAAAAATGACATCACTGCAAAAAAATAACATTTTTCTCGCACGCCGTGCTGGGTGATCTTTATTCGTTCGTTCATGAAGTGCTACTTTGTATGAGCTTTACAACTACATGGACATATTGCAGCGAATTAAAATACAGCGGCACCGCTGGCTTGGCCATGTCGTTCGAATGGGCACCGACGCTCCAGCTCTGAAATTATTCAACTCGAAACCCTCTGGTGGTATCAGAGGAAGAGGGAGGCCCCCACTGCGATGGAAAGACCAGGTGGAGAAGGACTTGGCTTCACTAGGCATTTCCAATTGGCGTCAGAAAAGAAACGACTGGCGTGCTTTGCTGAACTCGGCCAAAATCGTTTAGGCGGTTACAGCGCCAAATAAGAAGAAGAAGAAGCAATGAACTCATGGATTATGATGGTAATTGGAATTTAACCCCTGCAGAAGTCAATCCTGTTGTCTCCGAATGAAAATTTTACGCATTGTGAATAAGCAAATCACACCAGCTGGACCAATCTTTACACACAGAATTTCGATGTACTCAATAGTGCGGCATGTCAAAGTAATTGTACATTCACGGTACTTCTTCTCACTTTACGATGCAGATCGGGTTTTCGCTTTCATTTAAGTTGTTAAGGATCTGCTTCCTCCTGAAGTCGTCCTCCATGAATTCGCGATGCATGCACTCAAAGTTCATTAACTTGGGTGCGATGCTGATAGTTTTAATTTGCCAATGTTTCATATTATGATCGGCGAAAGGTTTACGAACACTGCAAGCACAATGTCGAAGAATTCAAACTATCTTTAAAGCAATCGAAAGATATTCCTAAAAGAAATGTACGCGCCAAATATTCTCAATCAGCCTTATCGTGATTATCGCCAAAAAAAATCCCCGTAGTGAATAGTTAGTCCGCCCGTAGTGAATTAGTTAGTTAGGCCCCCAGAGAACGTATATTTATAGAGAAGGTCCAAGAACTGTGAATGCCACATTTTTCGAGCCAACTAAACTGGCGAAGTGCATTTTAAGAGCGACAAATATTTGGAATACTTAACAGCGAAAGCAAAATACAAAGCAGAAAAGAAGAATATTAACAGAGCTAAATCTCACGAGAACGTTTGGAATGTTAACTAAATATGAATATTGATGATTTTTGTGATATTTTGGGAAAATTTTCAAAAAGAAAACCCAAGTAAAAAAAAAATAAATTTTTTTCAATGACTTGTACAAATAACATGAAATTAAATCGAAAATAGTATATAACATTTTCCGATTTTTGTGATATTTTATTAATAATCGCAAATAGAGGTCCCATGAGTGTTTTTTGTGAAAATATTTTTTGATAAAAAAATCCTTTTTCCCGGTGATTTCTACAAATACCGGGAAAATAAATCGAAAATGTTATATTTTTAGATTTTTGTAATATTTTGTTAGATTTTCAATTATAAAACTTTATTGGTATTAGATTTTTCTTTGTAAATAGTGTATTTCGCCATGAAAAACAGCTTCTCATAAAAATACAATCGCCGTTCGGAGTCGGCGTAAAACTGTAGGTCCCTCCGCTTTGTGTGACAACATCAAGGCGCACGCCACAAACCGGAGGAGAAGCTCGGCCAAACACTAACATATGTGTAAGCGCCAATCTAAAAAAAAAAAAATAATAACAATAATTATTATGTTTTTATATTACGTGCTTTTTATAAGCGTAAAACACAAAATAATTACTATAACTGGTGTTTGGTTTCAAACTCGGACAAACTAGACAAATTAATCAGATTTTATTTTTAATTGGATTAACGATTAATGTTTTAAATTAATTAAACGTAATCGCAGTCAGCGATTAACGATTAAAAAAATGTTATTGGAAAAGGTGGTGTGGCAACTCCCATGCAAATTGATTTTTCTATGCTGCATATCTCTGGAGGTGTTTATTGCAGAGGACTGGAACTTGGCACCGAGATGTGTATACAAAATTAATTCCATACTCATAGAGAATTTGTGTTATTCGAAAAGGGGACATGGTTCCTGCCGTACAAATTTACTTTACTTACTTACTTTACTTTAATTCATGGAAGAAGATTAGGGTTATAAAAAAAGGGGCGTGGCACTTCCAGTACAAATTTACTTTTTCTTGCCACATATCCCTGGAAGTGTTTGTGGAAGACAGAATAAATTTCATTAAATGGAAAAGGGAGAGCCGGGTTCGACCTTATAATCTAAAGCTCTCTTGAGGCATTTGTTACAGTAATAAGAAGTGGTATTTTATCAAGGCCAGGTTACTAAATTTGAGTTGGAAATATTAGAACTCGCCGTGGCACCTCCAAGAAGGTTTCACGTTCACGCGTCGTATACCTGGAAACCTTTTAAGGTAAGCTTGGAGGGAGGAGAGAGGAGATTTTATAATTTCATAGTTTAAACGGCCTAAATACCTTAACTCGCTTAGAAAATAACGAGCTATAACGAAATGGGCACAGAAATAAAATCTAACATAATTAAATTATTTTTCCTATTTGTATAAAAGCGCGGGGTGAAACCCGCGGTTATAAGCTAGTACATATATAAATTTTGTTCAAGGCACATTGACCCACCTGTACAAAAATTGTGGCGCGCCATGGACAAAAATTTTACAATTTCGGACCGAAAAATATGAAAACGAGCTAAGTTGCCACGTTACATCTGTGAACTTCCGATAAAACCACATATTTTTGCGATTTTAGAAGTTTTGATTTTATTTAAAAAAAAATCAATGTATTTTCCTGCAGAAAACGTACACTTTTATTTAATGTTTATTAAAATTACATCTCAAAAACTAGTTAATGATTGAAATATTGATATGTAACATAGAAATAGAGTGTTTTGCCAAAAATTACCAAAAATTTCCAAAATTCGAGATAACTTATTTTACTGGATATAGAGAAATAGTTGCCACTTTTCACTTGGCTGGCCGAGATTTCTTCATTTTAAGATTTTAGAATTTTTGTGTCGGATTGAAAAAGTTGAGCTTAATGGTGATGAATTTGCGGGGTGATGTGCTGCGGTTATTTTTATGAATGAATTTACTTGGCCTTGAGAAATACGTGCATGCGATTATTAAAGAAATAGTTATTGTTGTATTATAGTATGCGTGTAATTATGTGCAATGAGTTGTAAATATGCACATTTGTGTGTATGTGCGTAGTATTTTGGCAGTAATATGCACATACATACATATATATGTATGCATGTAAAAACGTTATCAGTTAATGGAGTACGTATGTACATACGTATGCATGGGGAAATGCATTTTCATTTGGCTCTAAAACTATTGGGGCATATTCGTATATGAAATAAAGTCTACTCTAAGTTTAAGTTTGTCAGTCCCAAATAAGAAAGTTAGTTGCATCTTTTTTTCACAGATGCCTAGTCCACTGAAAGTGATGTGAAAATGCTGTAACTAACTTTAGTGTCGGCTTTATTTTAACTATGCATATGCCCCATTATTTACATATAATACGAGTATAGCAGTGAAAAATGATAATGCACAGTTTTTCTCAATATAAATAACTTTTCGACAAAAACAACTTTGAAGTTAACACGTGCAGTGCAATCAATGCATTTGTACGTTCTTTGTCAATGTATTCATCTTTGAAGTGGATTTGTGAGAAAACTAAGGCAGCTAGAAAACTGCAGTTTGTTGCATTGAGGACAGCGTACCTATTAGCTACCATATCGTTAAAAATATAAAAACCGATTTTCTTCGCTTTTAATGCCGACATCAAATCACCAAACAGTGCGCATTTGCGTTTTTTGGTCAATGTGTCCATCTTTAAAGTGAACTTGGGGAAAAACTAAGGCAGCTAGAAAACTGCGGTTTGTTGCGTTGAAAATAGCGTAGCATCTATAGCGCTGCCAGACGTCCCGGTTTTCCCGGACATGTCCCGGTTTTAGACTATTTGTCCCGGTGTCCCGGTCCAACCTTAAAATGTCCCGGGTTTCGTTTTAGTGTCCCGGTTTTTGATTTGATTGCACAAATTTGAATAGAAGTTCAAAAATCACTACACTAAGAGAAAAAACGCGTTGTAATATTCAGAAAAATGTTATGAATTCATTGAGGGAAATAACGCATAGTAAACATGAATATTTTCAATTTGATTATCGTTTAAAAATGTTCGTATTTAAAAATAATACTTTCATAACACGCACGCGTGGTGTTGATTCAAACTCAACATTTAAATGCACATTTACATGTCTGGCTGTAGCAGAGTGCGCGAGGATGCTTGCCACAATTCCAGAGGGCCAGGGTTCAATTCCCATTACAACCAGCATGGAATTTAAATACTTTTTTAACTTAATTATGAAAAGGCAATCGGTAATTGCAAATCGCTTCATTTTAATATGGGCCTATTTGAATTGAATATTTCTATACTAAATACTAAAATTTGTATACTTAAATTTATTACGAGTTGGGTTGGTGCTCTTTCATATGCGTATTTTTTTAATTTAGCACGCTTTTTTAATTCTAAACTTCTTTCTCTCAGTGCACCGGTTTAATTTGTGAAATAGTTACATTTCGAGATAGTTGAACTTTGGACAAGCAATAGTTGATGATTAATATATGAACCTAAATACGTTCAAAATGACGTGCACAGAGTTTTACAATTATATTAAGGAAAAGACAGAAGTTTTGAAACAAGTTCACAGCAACGAAAAATATGACTGATATTTTAATGTTATCTTGTACTTATATTTTTTTCTTTCATGAAACCTATAGTACTTATAAGTACAGTGCCGTACAAAATTATTGGCTCAGAGGCTCTTTCATCAGATCACAATTTCTAATCAGATCTTTTAGAAAAATTTTGAAAATGTAGCTTTTGAGGCAATTAATAAAGTGCAAGTCCGAAGTTGCCAGCAAATTTCGTTGATTTTTAGCATTTATATTTTTTGCTGACAGTGTCTTCCATATAAAAAGAATTATCGAACATAGTTTGTATGGACGAAACTATCAGTAAAAACAATACCAAAAATCAACTAAAATTTAATGGGCTGCAAAACTTCATTTTAAAAATTTTTATAAAAAGTCTGATTAGAATGTTGCAAATTTGTTTTAAATTTTCCCGAGTTTAGCACAAAGTTTAACAATGTTATTTTTATGTTTTTTCATATATTTAGTATAAACTGTATTTGTATAAAGAACAAAAAAAGGTTCATGCATTGTCAAAAATTCTCTGTGCTTTAGTTGTAATAAGTTGTTTTGTTTTGTTGGCGTACATTGTAATGATCTCATGATCTCATGTTTTTATGTTTTTGTTTTTGTCTGTCAAACAAAAATTTCACTACATCCTTTCGCACGTCGAAATGAAAGGGAAGGGAGCGAGGGGCCCTCCCTAAAGTGTCCCGGTTTGGCAACAGAGATATCTGGCAGCCCTAAGCATCTACCATATGAATCGGTAAAAAAGTAAAAGTCGATTTTTTCAACCCAAATGCCGACGGCAAATCATCAACGAATTTGCCAATTACATACTACATATTTAGATAACTTTCACATTTTAGATTCACAAAATTGTATCTCTCGCATACATATGCATGTACACAATATGTACATATTACATAATTCGACCTATGCATGCAATTATTTTAAATAATTAACCAATTTAAAGAACAATAAAAGCGTTGTAAAAACGTAAAAAGCCACCAGCATTTCATGTCTAACAAGAAAAATATGCATTTGCTTTGATGAGA
>NW_023458560.1:5110393-5112304 GCF_013731165.1 Rhagoletis pomonella | reverse complement strand
TTCCTGCCGTACAAATTTACTTTACTTACTTACTTTACTTTAATTCATGGAAGAAGATTAGGGTTATAAGAAAAAGGGGCGTGGCACTTCCAGCACAAATTTACTTTTTCTTGCCACATATCCCTGGAAGTGTTTGTGGAAGACAGAATAAATTTCATTAAATGGAAAAGGGGGAGCCGGGTTCGACCTTATAATCTAAAGCTCTCTTGAGGCATTTGTTACAGTAATAACAAGTGGTATTTTATCAAGGCCAGGTTACTAAATTTGAGTTGGAAATATTAGAACTCGCCGTGGCACCTCCAAGAAGGTTTCACGTTCACGCGTCGTATACCTGGAAACCTTTTAAGGTAAGCTTGGAGGGAGGAGAGAGGAGATTTTATAATTTCATAGTTTTAAACGGCCTAAATACCTTAACTCGCTTAGAAAATAACGAGCTATAACGAAATGGGCACAGCTATAACATAATTAAATTATTTTTCCTATTTGTATAAAAGCGCGGGGTGAAACCCGCGGGTATAAGCTAGTACATATATAAATTTTGTTCAAGGCACATTGACCCACCTGTACAAAAATTGACAACTGCAGCTGCTACAAAGTGTGTATACTAGAGGTATACGCCGCCGAGCCACGCTGCCGCCGCCGCCGATTTTTGTCATTCCTCACGCGCCGCCGCCGTGTTACGAAAATAACGGCGCGGCGGCGGTGGCAGCGTTCGGCGTCTGAGGAATTTTGTACAACATTTTCATGATGTATGCATGATACAAAAAAGAAGGTAGTTTCATTGTCACTTTTCGGGCGCCATATTAACTACATGACAATTAAGCAGATTGTGAAATTTCATGCTACCATACCTAATCCTCAAAAATAATATTTTTGTAAAAAAAATAATTTACAAAATTGAAAGAAAATTTTTCTTCGATTTGAGCAACAATGAAAATTGAATTTCATACATCTTCTTCTTCTTCTTCTTATTTGGCGCTGTAACCGCCTAAGCGATTTTGGCCGAGTCCAAAACAGCACGCCAGTCATTTCTCTTCTGTGCTAACTGACGCCAATTGAAAATGCCAAGTGAAGCCAAGTCCTTCTCCACCTGGTCTTTCCAACGCAGAGGAGGCCTTCCTCTTCCTCTGTTCCCAGCATCGCGGCCCGCGTTGAATATTTTCAGAGCAGGAGCGTTTCTGTCCATCCGAACGACATGGCCAAGCCAGCGGAGCCGCTGAATTTTAATTCGCTGCACTATGTCTATATCGTTGTAAAGCTCATACAGGTCATCGTTAAATCGTCTGCGATATTCGCCATCACCAACGCGTAAAGGTCCGTAAATCTTTCGCAGAATCTTTCTCTCGAAAACTCCAAGAGCCGCCTCATCAGATGCTTTCATTGTCAATGCTTCCGCGCCATACACCAGTACAGGCATGATGAGTGACTTATAGAGTGTGATCTTTGTACGACGAGAGAGGACTTTACTTCTCAATTGCCTACTCAGCCCAAAGTAGCACTTGTTGGCAAGAGTGATTCTCCGTTGGATTTCAAGGCTGACATTATTATTGGTGTTAATGCTGGTTCCCAAATAAACGAAGTCGTCTACTTTTTCAAACTTGTAACTGTCAACAGTGACGTGGGTGCCAAGACGCGTATGCTCTGACTGTTTGTGTGCTGACAGGAGATACTTCGTTTTGTCCTCGTTCACCACCAGACCCATTCGCTTTGCTTCTCTATCCAATCCCGAGAAGGCAGAACAGACGTAGCCCTTGTTTTTACCGATAATATCGATGTCGTCGGCATACGCCAGCAATTGTACGCTCTTATAAAGTATTGTGCCTGAGCGGTTCAGTTCTGCGGCTCTTATTATCTTCTCCAACATAAGATTAAAGAAATCACACATCTTAATATTTGCAAAACAAGCGACCA
>NW_023458560.1:5105169-5110293 GCF_013731165.1 Rhagoletis pomonella | reverse complement strand
ACGTCTTCTGGGAAATTAAAGACCGTATGTTTCCCACCGCAAAAATTAAATTTGTTTATTATACAGCCAAGCATTCAAAATAATTTAGATGTGCTTTGCAAAAGGTAGCCCAAGTAAGTCTTTATTTTCGGAGCTTCGTGATATCATAGAATTGTCTCTATTATAGTTAAGGACGATAATATTACTAGACTTTCTCGCATTAATTTTTATTAAGATACTAGCCAATGCCCGCCTAATAAGAACTTTTTCGCGGGCCAATGCAAAAACAGCGTTTAAAAGGAAAGTAAAAAATTTAAACGATTAAAAAATAGAATCCTCCTCATACATGGGCTTTGCCGATGGTCTTAATTCCACCTGTGAAATCTCTGCCAAGCGTGCATAATCTTCTTTGACCTTGCAACTACAACATAAGCAGGAATGATAGAATACAAGATTGCGCCAATGAGAGAGGATTTTTGAGCGTAGTTTTTGCGTGACGTCAGCTTGGTGCAATTGCGAGAGAGAAATGCCAAAACGCATATAAAATTATGTAAACAATGCAGAAAAATTTGCTAATTTTAATATTACATGGCCCAATCAATAAATACGCAAAGTTTAATTAATTAGGAACACGTAGCAATAATTTTGGACATATAGCCCTTTAGGTCAGTACGATTTTTAGCACATGAAAAAATGGATGTATTAACAGTGTTTGCAATTTCATGAAGACCAAAAGGAAGGTGTGCAGCAAAGTGAATTTTTGGACTCGCCATTGTAAAAAGCCATGCAGAGTGCATATTTATATTTGTGAACGGTAGCCAACCACCATAAACTCCACAGCTTTTATTTGATGACTTTTATACCATTTCCGAGAGGATGCATGAGTGTGGCTTCTTTGGAAACAAATATTCTATGTAAGTAAAACATAATTTAAGCTCAACTTTATAATGTATAATAACTTGGATACTGTTTTGTATTAGGTTCGTAACAGCGCGGTAAGATGCCGCTTGAATTAGCGCCTGGCGACCTTATCCATGCATTACCTCATACCAGCACAAAAAAGAATCAGGTACTAACAAAAACAAGTAGGTAGCGAAGTTCGTGTATCTATTTACATAGCTCGATTTGGTGTTTAATGCATCTCCTCGCCAGCAGAACTGCTTCCACTTTTTCGCCAGATTTGCGTCCGTAGGAAACGAAAAAAAAACTTATATCGCACGCTTTCCTTTTGTTTTCACTATTACACTTTGCCACGGCACACCTCATTTTGCTTTGTAATGTCTCTATTATTATTGGGTTTTTTTCGTACGCTCACAATCAACAATTGCACCAAGATGACGCCACGCACACAGCTGATTCTGTCAAAATCACAAAGAGCGGATTAGCGGTACCGCGATTGGCGCAATCTCTATTTCTCTCAATCGTGCAACATAGGTACGATGCGTAAGCTAATAAAAGTCCTTATAAGGAAACCTAAGATCAAAGGTGAGCGTTTTCAGTTATAGTAGAGCCAACAATCCTCGCTGCCCAACAGGATAAAGAGTTTTCCTGTACATCGGCTAAATGAGTCGTGTGATATCTTGAATATCGTTTAAATGAAGCCATTGATATACCTACCGTATTCCTTCTTGGACGGATGTGGTCGAATCTTTCCTTGTCGATTCACCACTTTTACAATTCGTCTTAATATTTATGAACTGGTTTCTTTGAGTCTTACTGCTGCATAAATATACTTATAAATGACTCGACTCCAGAGCCACCAAGCGAGTTTTCTAGTGGTTAGTCCATAGGTAATAGGACCATATGTGAAAGGTATAACTTCCGACAAATTTACTGAACTCTATCTAGTGCACTATCCAGTGTGAGTTTAGTCCGAAGAACAAAAACACCTACCATTTTATGTAGATAGGACAATCTATAACGAAACTTATAAAAATTCAAATTTCAAACTTCAAAAATGGCCCTTATTATGAGTTGCATTCGAAAGTGAAATTCGTATTATGAGCTATGCAAGCGTGTCGAAATTTTCGTTGAGTATCGAATTTTCTGTCGAACAGACCTTTGCATTCGTTGGTGTAGCGAAGTGTTAGAAAATTGTGAAAAATGTATGATTTTGCATTTGTTTTATTACTTTTTGGCGGCTAGGCACTAATTTTAATTTTTTTTATTAATTTCGTGCAGTTCTAACGTCGTGAATACTAAACACAAGTTCGAAAGCCTGGTTTTACTTATGAAAGAAAATCCCAATACTCTGTTGGCACGATCTCTGAGAACAAAATCATAGAGCTATTTATAGTTTTATCACAAAATTTCTTAAATATGTATATTGTATGTCAAAATATATTCGAAAGACTACACTTACAGGTCTATTCTGCACGTTGCCGAAGATTTTTTGACCGGAAAATTTTATTACCAAAAAATGTTAGCACTTGTCACCGCGATTTCACGGGGCAATATTTTGTTACCAGCTTATGAGATGGTAACCAAATTTACCGGTTACAAGAGAGCACAGAATGCGAAAAAGGTTTAAAAATTTACAGACACTTTAATTACCGGTTATAAAATTTATGTTACCAGCGCAGAATACACCTGTTAAACTCTGATGTAATGTGGAACGATTTTCCGTCATCCTTTGTCAAATTTGGTTGGGAGACTAACCGGTTTCGGCGTTGTGCCATCTTCAGTGTCATTTATCGTTATGAATAGTTTCTGTTTGTCTGTGACTATTTATAGCCGTGTTAAATCGTCGTTGGTTTACAGTTAGGTACATCTCAGCGGATTATATTCTTTCGTTCAACCAGTAGTTTCAGTTCGGTGTGTACATCCTCAGGTAGAAATTAGCTGCTCACCTCTTTTTTGATTAATTGTTGCATGGATTCGCAGGTAGGTAAAAATCAGTTATTTTCTTTCTCTTTGTTTCTGTAGTTTGGACCTGCATTTCATTGTTTATGGTAGTTGCAGGGTTTCTGTTTTGTTTTGCGTATAGTAGCCTGAGTGGTGACAGGTAATAAAATCAACGGAAATAAGGTCAATTGACTTTATTTCCCACCCTGGTGCGAAACAAAGTCAATTGACATTATTACCTTTTTAAAAACGAAATAAAATCCATTGACATTATTTCTCTTTCAAACATTAAATTTGCTTAGCTTCGCGGCGGCCCGCTTTAGCGCGCCGCGGTCGCGCTCGCGCTCGCGCCCCGTGTACCCCGCGCGACCGGCGCGCACCCCACGTCACGCTACGCCGCGGCCCCCGGCCCCCCCTTCCCCGTCTCCCGCCGTGCTGTAACGCAGTTAGATTTATTTTTTGTATACGTTGAAATAAAATTTTTATATATTTTAAACATCGAGGGCTTATATTCAATAATACCCTCTATATCTGCACACTTTTCACAAAGATGAGATTCTGATATAAAAATCCACCTAAGCTTTAACTGTCATCAGTGATATTAATGTTACTTTATATTACGACAGGTAATAAGTCCCAGATGGTTTCTAAAATCACAAATTAGTTTTTGTGCAAATTGCAGATAGAGGGTATTAATGAATTCAAGCCCTCGATATTTCACATTTTTATATTTGTAAGTTATTGGATGCCAACTAGGCTCAAACCTTGCCATTTGTACCTATTTTACTTCAAATGGCACTTAATTTTTCAAGTTGGCACAATGTGCCAAAATGGCACTTTTGTAAAAAAAAAAAAAACATTTCAATAGATTTTTGTGAAATCCTTTGCGTGCACTTCTTTTTCTCAACTAAAATTTTCTAATTTACAAAGGCTATTCAACTGGTTTATCTTATTTTATCATTGCACTTTTGTTTGGAAAATGTAGCTTTATTTTATTGCTAAATGTGAATGATTAAAAGGAATGACACCTTTTTTGGCACTTTTATTTTTCTATTTGGCACTTTTTTATCCTCAATATGGCTCCCCGTATCTAAGGCAGCCCTGATTGGAAGATTTCGGCTGTGCTTTGGGGCAACAACTTGTCTGCAGTAAAAAATAATATAATTTGTGTTTCAAAAGTGTGTGAAAACCAATCAATTATCTTATATGATCTCGGTTCCGTTATTAAATAATCAATAATTGTTTATACCCGCATTTTGGCACATTGGCTCGTTGAATGTGCCATCTAATAAATAGTAACGTCATTATCCTTAGCTGTTAATTAGCTGTTAAATTATGTCGTCACAAATTTCTGGCGGAGCCATGAATACAGTGTAAGAAAATCCTTTTTCTATAATTGTTTCCTTATAGAAAGGTTGGTTTCTTTTCCACCTTAGACATTCCGAATTCGTTCAAAACATGCTAATTTAAAACACAGAATTCTTTCAGGGTCTTTGGACATGGACTGTTTCTTCAATTTAATAGTGTTCGCTTTATTTTTGTGGAAACGAAACATATTTTGCATGTTATGGATCATTTCTACACTCTTTCTTCAAATATTTCTCGTATTCCAGCTGTGCGCAGGCGTTTAGTTTTTCGCATCGTGTTTTTACATATTCGTATTTTAAATTTTTTTAATAAAATCAATTGGTGGTAGTTCATGATTGTGTGTGGATTAATATCACAACACTGAGGATTTGGTAATAACCTTTTTCATCTATCAAAAAACAACACTTACGGGGCAATGTTTATTGTAAGAACAACATTTTTTTCTATGAATCGACATACTTTAAGCATTGTTGACGTTATTTCAATTTGAATGAGGAATTAGCGTCAATGACTTTATTTCCAAATTTTTGTTGACTTTATTTCGCTTTTGAAAAGGTAATAATGTCAATTGACTTTATTTCGCACCAGGGTGGGAAATAAAGTCAATTGACTTTATTTCCATTGACCTTATTACCTGTCACCGCCTGAGTGGTTCGAATAATATATCAGATGCGGTGTTTATTTGCTCATTTATTATTTTTCGGCGAACGTCTTTTGTTTGTATATCTCCATATTCTCTAGTACGTTTAGGCGTTGTCATTTGTGCTGTACATGGAGAACTTTGGCTGTGATGTAATGTGGAACGATTTTCCGTCATCCCTTGCCAAATTTGGTTTGGAGACAAACCGGTTTCGGCGTTGTGCCATCTTCAGTGTTATTTTTCGTTCTGAAGATGGCACAACGCCGAAACCGGTTTGTCTCCAAACCAAATTT
>NW_023458560.1:5088081-5105159 GCF_013731165.1 Rhagoletis pomonella | reverse complement strand
ATAATACCAAATGGAAATTCGTTCGATCAGCACTTTCGACCACAGTCGAAGATCGAATGCCACTCATAATAGAGGCCAATGTTCCAAAATTTTCACCAAAAATTGTACCCTTTCCCAAAAATTTAAAAGAAAATAACAATTGCTCAATGCGGTTTAGAAACCTAGGAGAAAATGGTTCCCAGTCGAATGATGCTTGCCTATTTAGGACGTTAGCATAAGGCGGTTCCAGATATAGGCGATTTGAGAAGTTAAGTTTGTATGAGTTTTCCAAAAGCCTCTAGTTTTCGCCATAATTAGGGTATTTACAATTTATTTAAGTTTCAGTTCCCCAGCGTAGTTGGTTTAAGACCTAAGACCTGGCGACCTCAAAAAAGCGTTTTCAACCTTTTTTTTGCGCATATATATGTATGTGTAGATATCCATTATTCCTCCACTGTAAGAACGTTAGGAATATCCCGACCTCAGCGCATCCTATCGTGTAATTTTTTAGTCCAAATATTCCTTTTCAATTGGCTAACATATGTTCTAATTAAGCCAAATCTGCACCTAAATTCAGTTCTTAGGAATATCCCGAACCCAGAGCCACCCAGCGATTAAATTTTTGGTCGAAATATTTCCCTTCAAGATGCTGACATATGTTCCAATTATAAACCAAATCGGTCCAGCCATTTAGTAGTTTAGTGACATCGTGACGTCCCAGCTTTCTTAATTTTTTAGCAACAAAAACAAACAGTTTTGAATTATTTTAAATCGAAAAACCTTCCACACAGAAGATCAAAAAAAAGTACTTTTTACAGAATTGAAATCGGTTCAGCCGTTTGGTCAGGCATATCGGTCATAGAAAGACATTTCATTTTTATATATATAGATACGCAAATGCATTCCGATCCAGCTGAAATCATTTATGAAATCATGGCAAATCATTTATAACATACATTAACATAACATTCTGTAACCCATTAGCAACAATTTTCCTCATTGCAACGTGTCGACATTCATAACACACATCGGAAAGTCGCGATGCCGATCCGAAAATTGTTGCTAAGAGTTTCGCGAACCAACTTACTTTTTATATAAAACTTACTGTAAAATATGACAAAAAATATATTTAAAAATATTATAAAGGCATGTTCATTAGGGTGGTCATTAATAAAGTAAAGTCGGAATTTTAATACTTTTGGAAAAAAGTAGAGCAACCTTGTTTTCAATATGTAATCCGCAAAAAATCGTAAGAACTCCGTAACTTAAAATAACGGTTGATAAGAATATTGCAAAAATTTATTGATAGCGACATAAATTATCCCAATAACTTAACTTTTAAAATTTTTTATTAAATAGTACATACGGACCTGTCCTGCAGAAAAAAATTATCAATTGATAAAAAATAACCCAGTTGTAGTTACCTTTTTTGCGGGATTTCTATAAAATATATAACTTGTAGTTAGCTACAAAAAGCTAACTTGAAACTAGTTGACAAGTAATGCAGGAGTAGTGAAGGAGATTGTTTTCTTTAAAGGCGTTTGAACAAACGCGTTGAGGACAAGTAAAAGGAAGATCGAAATTTCATATTATCATTTTGAAGTTATGTCTGACGGAGTTCGAATATGGGACCACCTACAGCAGAATATGAAAAGAAATATGAAATGTAATAAAGTAAATAAAAATAAAAAAAATTAAATTAAAAAAAATATTTTGTTTTTCCCATATATGTAATACTCCTATATTGGCAGTAAGAGCTAGTACCGTCCGAAAACACTACAGTACAGATATATTAATAAACACGTACGAAAGAAAAGGAACACATACGTTTATAAATAAACATGTACACAACACATATACAAAAACGGCACTCAAGTACACAATACATTGACAAAAACAGTACTAGACTGTCTCGCTTTGATTTCGGAATGCTTACACATTGAGAAAGTAGCTTACTGCCAATATAGAAGTATTACATATATGGTTTTTCCTATTGATATTTTATGTCCAAAAGTAGTTAGTGACATCTTATGCAGAGGTAAAAAACCCTTGATTATTTCGCGGCCATTGCCATGGAAATAAAGTTAGCTTTCGTCAAAGAAAATATACAGATAATAAGCTTTTAGCTCCTTCCTAATCAACTTACAGTTAGCTTATAGTTAGATACATTTCCTGCAGGGTGTAGAGAACACACAGAGCCATGTGTGTATGTATATATGTACCTCAGACCTTCTTCTGTTCGTCTATCGTAATTTAAACTTAAAACTAGTTCAATGAATAAATTAAATAGCATTATAATCTGAATTGGCATGGTGAATGCCTAACGCTGACGAGATGACATGATAAGATTAGTAGCCTCATGGCTCTTTGGAATCTACCTCATGGGCAGTAGCGCCGGCGTTTCCAGACGCGCCGGCGTCGCCGCCGCCGCAAGGCCTGCCGTCGTAAACCTCTAGTGTATACAGGCGACTGCATTTTTGTGGTTGCTGGGAATGTTTTGAGAGCGTATTTAGGAGCGAAAATTTAAAAGTGTGTCATATATTTTACTTTTTAATAATTTGAACGATACTAACATTTTGCAATGCAGTTTGCTTTTACAGAATATGGTGAAAATAACAAAACAATAACTGGAAATTGTATTAGTTCCCGTGGAGGACGCCCTTTGACGAAACAAAAGCGAACACTGATTGCAAATTTTTTCCTTTATCAACTGAAGCACCTCTTTTAAAACTACCGACACACCAAATTTTCCAAATGGAAGTCTTAATTGAATTGCTGTGACACTTCCTTCTGCGAAAAATCGAAGAGGTGCGCAAGCTTTTATGAGCGGAGGTATTGAAGTTGAACGAAGAGGTTCATCTGTTTATTAACCAATTATACTACAGCTCCTTTTGGAAGTCCTCAATTTCGAAAATTAACACAAAACGATAATAAAAGAAAATTAACTTTTGCTTACAGTGCACGCGGAGGATTGGAATTATCCTTTAAATATCGCCTGATTGAGGCCGCGCTCATGCACTTCTCTTCCTCTTAAACAAATAATTGTGATGAACTTAGCTTTATTGCTGTCTTTTCTTTAAAACTCTTTAATTTAATAATTTAATTTTACTCGCACAGCTTGTTTACAGCCGCTTGCTGGTTGTCTTACTGTCAAATTTGGATTATCGATAACTACAGCAACTGATGATAGTTGTCATTCGTAATACAAATTTTCTTTCCAGTTGCATTGCTAGCTGGCAACCGAACCGTGGTGCGTTGCTATCCGTAATCGACCCATAAAATTAATGAGGCGTATTCTTGTTTTCGTACGAATCGAAAATTTTAAATTTTTGTACAGAAAATTATAGGAAAATTTCAAGATTTTCGATTCGTACGAAAACAAGAATACGCCCCAATATCAATAAACATGCATGCATGTACAACTTCGAAGTAGTTACGGAAATTAAATTATAATACATATACATAACTCACCCACGATGACAGCTTCTAATATTATATGTTAAAACAAAGTACCAGGAGCAATCTAGAAGCAGTGGAAAATGGTACCTACGAAAAAAAGTAGATGAAATGTGTTTGGTAATTTCCTCCGTTGAAGCGAGGTTGGCAGACGTTGTTGATCCCTCTCTGAAGCCGAGGCAACCTCTAACGACACAATCACAGCCTGCACAGTTGCTCGGGTGTCACTACGCGTAGGATGTTCGCCCTGGCCCGAGGGGGGGTCAACTACCTCGTTTAATGGAAGTTGGGGCGGATTCGGTTTCACCGCCATCACTTCGGTAGCTTTCGAGGCTGGGATGACCTCGTGCCAGCTCCCAGCCTGCCCAGTGGCCTTGCTGGAGGATGAGCAGGAGTCCTGGTCGATTTCTGCCGAGGCATCTGTAGGTTTCCCCGCCTCCGTCTCAACACTCTGCGGCTCCTTCGTAGGCGAAGTGCCCCTCAGATGTAATTTTACGTTTCCCGAATCTGTAGGCTATCCGACCATTCACCGCAGCCAGTCTCGTCATTGATACGTGGTCAATGAGTAGTACCAAATGTACAAACTGACCACTTGGCAGCCTGTGCGATATCTCCCAGCTACCGGTCGAAATGCGATTCTGAGCAGTGATGGTGTTCAGAATCTTCTCGTTACTGAGCTGCAGACTCTGGGGGAAATATCCTCGGATAACACGAGTTCGAGGGAACTCATTTTCCTCCAAAAAGTTAACGTCCAAGCGACACTTGGTCTTAATAAACTGGGCGTTTGATTTTAGCCACGTCGCCGTTTGAGCGTTCGAGCAGATGACAAGAAGCCACCCACCTCGAGGTACGCAACTGTCGACCGCGGGCTTTACGTCCGCGCTCGAGTTCTCAATCGTGAAGTCTATTATCGCCTCTTGTAGCAGTGCTAGTTGCTATACCGTTAAAGAATTGTTTGACTGAGTCAACCGGAACAAAACCCAAGTCTACGCTACTTACCACCCGGCTAAAGGTGGCTTTTTCGAGCCCCATGTGAGCCGGTCTGGGTTTTTTCGTGACATTGTTACTGGGTGATTGCTCCTCGGAGCGAATACGTTTCAACTACCCAGTGATCGTTGACATAATTTTGGCCATTTTTAAGGCCTCCTCCCTAGACTTGCCTTCGCCTAGGGCACGCCTGAAAATCTTCCGCTCTTTCGAGTTGAAGTATACAAAGCTGGACTTGGGGTCCAGAGGGTCCGTCAGAGGAGGTTGAGAGCAGCCCAAAGGATGCAGTGAGTGATGATTTCCGAGCATCATCGGGCTCATCTAAATTTGATTAATTTTTATTTGAAATGTACATAAAATTGTGTGTTTGTACCGAATGCACTTTCAAACTAAATAAAGGCACGATTGTACCAACTTTTCCATCAATGTATGTAATCCAGCAGCTGATTTCGTATCGCTAATTGCGCAACTGACGTATGTGTGAACACCAAACTCAATTCCGCTATTTAAAGCTTAATTGCCTCAGCTAAATGACCTGCTAGTTATCTGTCTAATAGTTGTAAAGTTACCAGGAACACTCTCATAATTTAAAAAAGTTGTATACTCTAAATAATTAACAATATAAGGATGTGATGGCCTCGCCTGTCGCATACGACTTAGGTAGTCCATTGGTGAATATATCGGTGGATTGAATATATTTTCTAATGTAGAGTGGACGCTGTCTACCTCTATACTTTTTACCTTTGTTAAATGTTGAATTAATTGCAAACGATCAAATTAAATCGTAGAATCTATGTAGTGTAAGTGGTATGTGCATACATATGTGTGTATTTATTTAGTTGGTTTATAATCATTTTTTACATCGAAATCAAAGCACACTCATCAGATTCGCCTGCTATCAAAAACAGTTATAAGCAAGTAAGCGTATACCCGTTTTTTCAGAGTATGGATTATGGCATATATATCTTTGTGGAAACTTGGTTTAATAGTAATTTCTTCAGCGAAGAATTCTTTGATTCCAACATTTTCCAGACTTATAGGAAAGACCGGGATGCTGAGAAAACTGGCCACTTCAAAGGGGGTGGTGTACTAATGGCTTTAAGGCGTAGCTTAAGGTCGTCCTTTTTTGAATTGCTCCACCACGATACGTTAATTGACCAATTATGTGTGCTTGTTGTTAGCTCGTTCGGCCCTTTGTTTATCTGTGTATCATATGTCCCACCTAATAGCTCAGAAGAGTTATATAACTATCACATAGAGAATATCTCACACATCTATGAAAGTAATGGAAATTGTAATCTTTGTATTTTTGGCGACTTCAATCTCCCCGGCATTAACTGGGCATGCTTTCAAAACTCGGGTTGCCATACCCCAACCAACGTTACTCGTTCGCATGAAATAGACTTTATTGATAATCTTTTTAGCCTTAATCTTACACAAATTAATTGCATATTCAATAAGTTATCTAAATTATTAGATCTTGTGTTTGTAGACGAAAATTTAGATATCTGAATTTAAGACTCCGATGTGTTATCCGGATATGCATCATAATCCCCTTATCATATCTTTGGAGTTTTTTGAAAAGCTTTCCTTAAGGCAAAACAAGAGGATTTCCTACAATTTTCGTGATGCAGATTACGACGTCTTAAACCTGGAAATAAATGACGTAAATTGATGTGATATCTTCAATTAAAAAAATGATAGTATGAGTCTATGTCTGAGGTCTTCTCCGAGCAACTGGCTACCTTACCCTCCAATCCTCATAAATTACCCTGGCACTCTGACACTCTAAAAAATCTGAAAAATAAAAGAAATAAATACCACAAACGCCATAAGGCAAATATACACAATAATCATCTCAATACCTTAATAGTGCGAAACAGATTAATGTTCTTGACAAATTTCTTTATAACCAGTACATTAGGAGACTAGAATCTGAACTTAAAGACAACGCAAAAGCTTTTTGGAATTTCGTACGTTCTAAGCGTGGCAGTTCTAATATTCTGACTTGCATGTAATTTAACTGACAATGTTCGAAATCTCTAGCAGATACTGTGGAACTTTTTGCAAAACTTTTCAGTTCGAATTTCGCCTGTGAGAGCGATTCTATAAACTTACAACGAAGTTACTGGCCGACTCAACGCCTATATCTTGGCTCGATGAATGTCTCGACATCTGATATTACTTACGCCATGTCTAACCTAACTCCGACATTGAAATGTGATTCTGATGGTTTTGTGCACACTTCGTCAAACATTGTAGTCTGTCATTATGGATTCCTTTATGTCATATATTGAACCTATCACTTTCGATAGCGTCGACCGCTGTGGTGTAGTGGTAAGCAGTGCGCGCTTCCACTTCGCAGCACCTGGGTTCAAACCCTGGTCAAAGCAACATCGCAAAAATATAGATAAAAGGTTTTTTCTTAACAGCGGTCGTCCCTCGGCAGGCAATGGTAAACCTCCGAGTGTATTTCTGCCTTGAAAAACAGCTTCTCATAAAAATACAATCGCCGTTCGGAGTCGGCGTAAAACTGTAGGTCCCTCCTCTTTGTGTAACAACATCAAGGCGCACGCCACAAATCGGAGGAGAAGCTCGGCCAAACACTAATATATGTGTAAGCGCCAATCTATATATATATATATATATATCACTTTCGACTGGATTATTGCCTCTTTAACCCCAGTCTTTAAATCTGGAAGTAGAAATGATATCACAAATTATTGGCCTATTTCAAAACTGTCTGTCTGCTCAAAGTTATTCGAAAGAGTGTTACATTTTAAACTCTCTTTTCTTGCCAAAATAATAATTGAGCCCCACCAACATATTTTTGTGGCTGGTGGTTCAACGGTCACTAATTTAGCTTCTTTTCAGAATTTTGTGCTTCTTCCTTCAAAGATGGCTCTCAGGTAGACACCATTTATACGGACTTTTCTAAAGCCTTTGATAAGGTACCACACTTAATATTGCTATAAAAGTTGGGTGCATTGGGTTTCACTCTAAATTCCTAACATGGTTAAAGTCTTACCTTACAAATAGGACTCTCTCTGTAGATATCGATGATTGTAAATCTAATCTCTTTGTTGTAGCATCAGGTGTTCCCCAGGGTAGTATTCTTGGCCCCTTATTGTTTGTCTTGTTTATAAATGATATTAGCTCCTGTCTCAAAAACCTCCAGTTTTTTATTGTATTCTGATGACTTAAACTCTTTCGTAGAATAACCTCCTCATCTGATGTTCTCTACCTTCAGGAAGATTTATATCGTCTGTTGTGGATTGTACTAGTTAAGCATACTACTATTTAAATTGTATAAATATATTTGTTGTGAACTGACTAACTAATTTTTATATATGGTTCAGTTGGCAGCCCCTAACTATCGATAGTTGAGTAACTTGACATCTTGTTATTTTCTATTTTCACGAAATACGGTATTTTGTATTCACACAATTTTCTATAAAAGCCGAACTTTGAATATAGTTTCTTTCTACTCGATTTAAATAAATGTGCGAGTAGCACACATCACATCACCCCAGATGTGCCGTCTTTTCATCTTTTAATATCGTCTTTTAAGTTGGTTTGAATATTATAAACTGTATTAAAAAGGTGCTTAAAGGTGACCTTATCTAAATCTCAAAATATCCTTACAACAAATTACTACCTCGTAAAACATCAGCTTACTCCTGTTAGCGAATTTGTTGACCTTAGTGTCGTGTTTGACTCGAATTTTTGTAAATCATATTTGCCATTTACTTCCAAAAGTTTATAGTAATTTAGTATTTATTCGTAGATATGCCAAAGATTTTAGAGACCCCTATCCTCGGAAAGCATTATTTAATTCCTTAGTGCGATCTAAGCTTGAGTATGCCTCTATTATATGGAGGCCTATTTATAATTGTCACGCTTCAAGGATTGAATGAGTTCAAAAGGTGTTTATTTGATTTGCCCTCGCTTCTCTTAATTTCTCAGATCCGATTCCTTCATATTACTCCCGGTGTAAACTAATAAACTTGCTAGCGTTGGGAAATAGAAGGCGTACCCATTTACTCTTATTTGTCTTCGGTCTTATCTCTGGCTCCATTGACTGCCCACCTCTTCTTGAGCAGTTTACCTCCAACGTGCCTCTCAGAACTCTTCGTTCTCGCATGCCCTTTTACGTACCTGCCGTTAAGACTAATTACTCATTTTTTGCGCATATTATTCAAATTATCTTAGTCAAAAATGCAGCCATGTGAGAATTTAGGCAACGTGCGAGCTGCCAGGTTCTCTTATGAATATAATTAACATAAGCTTTTCCACGTGGTTGCCTTTCAATAAAGAGAACAAACAAATATTTGCAAATAAATTTAATTTATTTTATAGCTGACAACTAATGGACGCTTTTTGTTCTTTTTCAAACTCCATTTTGATTTTGACTCTTTATTACCGCCAAACAACATTATGTGTATACATATTTTCAAAATTTTGCATAGTCTCACGAGCTAGGTAAAAATTATGGCGTTCGTATTCACAACGAGAAATCTCAAAATTTTTTTTTGATCTTTCCCAATTTTGTTTTTTTTTTATCAGTTGGCAAAGGCCCTCAGTGGCAGCGCGCCGAGCGTAATTTCATGTCAATTAGTAGAAAAGTTCCATGGTGAAAAAAAACTTTTTATTATCATGAGAAAATTTTTCATTTCTGCTGCGCCAACTCGTAACTTTTTACTGCTGTAAATTTTTGACAGTGGCTCTAGTGCAAAAGAAGTTGAGCAATTAAAATGCAGCAATTATACAAAAAATACTTATCTTCAGTGTTGCCAACTTTTGATTTTCAAAAAGCACCGACAACTTGAAAAAAAAATCGTTTTACCACACTAAAAGCACCAAATGGTTTTGAATCAATGGATGCTTTTTTCAAAACAGTTTGTATGTATTTAACAAAAATTTAACAATATTTACAAGAATGCATACATAAATCAATAAACAAAACTTTTTCGCTCATAACGATTGAAAAGCCACATGCTGTAATGACTCATGCTTACGACGTAATACCGAAGTACTGCACCTTAAAACTGATATATCTCAAGAAAGTCAAATCGAATCCCAACAAACGAAAATCATGCCCTAAGTAGAAACGATTTTTGTTTATCCATTTTGACAGCTTCTAGTTTCTGCTAGTAAAAACTTTACTAGCAGAAATTAGCAGGAGAGCCAAAAAAATAAGAGCGTAAGAACGAGAGAGAGCTGCTATTTTCTGCTAGTTTTTTGTGCTAAGAAACGCTTTCCAGCAGAAATTAGTGATAGTTTGTGATAATTATATGTTAAGAAACAAAGCTACTACTACACGAAATAAAATGTAGCCTGAAATGTTTTTTAAACTCGAAAAAACTAGATTCACATATCCGCTACAAACCATAATACAAACCTTGAAAAATTCAACAGTTTTATGTTAATTTTCAAATTTTTATCTGAATTTTTACAAAAACGCGCTAAAGAAACCACCTTGATTTTTAACGAATTGGTTTTTCTGACGGGGTTTTGCACTCTTTACCATAACAAGTAAATTTCTTGTAGAATTAAATGCGAGAGACCATTTGCAAACAAAATTAAAAAAATCAACGCCAGTTATTATAAATTGCACCTTTTATATGAAAAAAAACCCAAAGCGATTTTTAGCTGCTTAAAACTTGCACCTGTTTTATTAGAATTACATACCCAGAATTTTTTTAAATGTTCAGACTAAAAAGTTCAAAATATAGATGAAAATTTGTTCAATTTTTATAAGTTCTGGTTACGGAATGAACCATTTTTTATAAAAAAGCATTACAAAAAAAATTTAACTTAAAAACCGACAAATATTTAACAAAAATCAGCATGCACTCGCGTTTGATCGCCAGTGTATGTATGTGGGATTGGAACGACGGACTACTGGAACGGACCTGACAGGCACACCATTGTGGACGGATGCAACCATGCATATTAATTTAATTAAATTAAATTAAATTAACTTAAATTAAGTTTAACTAAACGACGGACTACTGGAACGGACCTGACAGGCACACCATTGTGGACGAATGCAACCATGCATATTAATTAAATTAAATTAAATTAAATTACTTCTTTTTGTTTGTTCCACAATACATCATAAATTAAATCAAACTAAATTAAAATAAATTAAATTAAGTTCAATTGAATTAAATTAAAATATTTTAAATTAAATTAAATTAAGTACAACGGCGCCCTCCGTATGATTGGGGAAAGGATCGGGGAACTGAGGAAGATGATGGACAGCCAGAGGCACGTGAACCTGCAAATGAAGAACGACCTAACCAGCATGTCGAAATTCTTCGAAATCGTTGAGAGTAATGATCTAGAAATGACCTCAGTTAATTCTTCAGTGAAATCGACTCAAACAGACCGGCCAGTCAAAGGTGATAAAACAGGGAATAAGGGCAGGTCGGCGAACGAACCCACACCCGAGTACCACCCACAACCGAAAGGAAAACACATTCGTGTCACCTCACCTCGAGCACAAGCAGAGAAACTCGTAGCAGTGATCAACCAGCAACTGCTGACAACGCGGTCCAGGAGCCAAACGGCGATAACCAGTCGTCATGCTCCAACGTTACCACAGCCAACTTAAATATGGAGTGGACTAAGGTGAAACCGAAAAGACGGCAGAGAAAAAAGCCAGCCCGCCCGGACGCCATTGTAACCAAATCCTCTGGAGAGTGTTCCTACGCTGACATTTTGAAAATGGTAAAGAGCGAGGAAAGCCTGAAGGGTTTAAGCAAAACTGTGCGGAAGATCAGCACAGTTCAGAAGAACAGCTGGTGGCGATCTCCTGTTTCAGCCGAACAAGTCTGAGGACGCAAATACTGCGAAACTTCAAGAGGCCTAACTGAAATGGTTCATATAGACAGACATGATATCGACGAAGTTACGACAAGCGAAGAGGTGTGCTTAGATTTAAATGACCAGGGTGAGTCCTCTAAAGTGCAAGTATCCGATATCCGGTCGATACGAAAAGCATACGGAGGCACACAGACCGCAATCCTTACTCCTACCCGAGAGCGTTGCCAATAAATTAGTAGCCCAAGGTAAAATCAGAATTGGCTGGGTTATCTGCCGAAAAAGACATAAAATACAGCCAAAGCGCTACTACAAATGTTTTGAGTTCGGCCACATATCCAAGGGCAGTAGGAGCAGCGACTATTTTGGCAAATCGTGCTTCAAGTGCGGTCAAACTGGGCACACGGCCAAACTATGCACAAATGTACCACGGTGCTTATTATACGTAAAACTTGGCAGCGGCGCAGGACCTCCTGACGCATTCAATATTAGAAGAAAAAATCGATATTGCGATACTCAGTGAGCTATACAAATCGAAATCGTCGCAGTGCTGGCTTCAGGATCAAAGCGGAAAAGCGGCTCTCAGGTCATGCGGGAACCCAGCACGCTGGATGCAAGGTTCCGTGTCCGAAAATAGTTTCGTTGGTGCGGAAATCGGCAAGTTGTACGTATACAGTTGCTACATTGCGCCAAGCATAAGTATACAGGCATTCCAAAATAAACTGTTAAAGATAACAATTGATGCTAGAGGCAGGCAGGATGTTCTGTGGGCGCCAGAGTGGGGATGCCGCAGTACAAGCCCAAGAGGGAGAGCTCTGCTGGAGGCTTTCACTTGTTTGGACGTCGTTCTCCTAAACACGGGATCTGAACACACTTTTAGTCGAAATGGTTTTGGTTCAATAATAGACCTGACCTTTATCAGTTCCGGGCTATATAGATTCACTGAATGGAAACATAGCATGTGTTATACGCAAAGTGATCATTCAGCTTTAATTTGCAATATCAACTTCAGACGAGAACTGTCTAAGCGGACTTACAACCCCGGAATATCGCACGGCTGGAAAACCATTAATTTAGACCCTGACTCGTTTACCAGCATGCTTCCATCCACCGTTTACCAAGGGTCAGCAGACTCCATGATCGATCACCTAATGCCCGATATTCGCGCAGCATGCGATGCTTCAATGGCCAGGAGAACTTCCTCCACGTATCGTCATGCGGTTTACTGGTGGAACGATAACATAGCGGACCTGCGAAAGAAATGTCTAAGATGTAGGCGAAACGCTCAGAGAGTTAGGGAAAGGGACAACTTCGGTTTATAAGAGTGCACGCGACGCACTAAAGAAAGGAATTAAAGAAAGTAAGCAGCAATGCTTTTTAGAGCTTTGCGATGATGCTGAACGGAATCCTTGGGTATCGGCTTACAAAATTGTCTCAAAAAACTGAAAGGCAGATACATGAATCCGACCAACTCTGCATACCTAAAGTCCGTTGTGGAGACACTATTTTCTGTACAGAGACCGTTTGTTTCCACTATGGACGGTGATCCGTTGAGTGTTGTTGACCCTGTAACGGAAGAAGATATCACACTCGCAACAGCTAAAGTGGAAGTAAAGAAAGCTCCTGGCCCCGATGGCGTGCCCAACATAGCTCTTAAGACTGCAGTCAGCCATGCGCTTCCTCATTCCTACAAGTTTTGAATAGATGTTTAACGAATGGAACTTTCCCTCAAATCTGGAAGAGGCAAATGATTGTTTTAATACCTAAGCCGGGTAAACCTCTGGATGATCCCTCAAGTTTTCGGTCTATTTGTCTGCTAGACACGGCAGGGAAAATCTTGGAGCATATTATTGCCAAGCGACTCGACAGGGAAGTCCAAGAAGCGTTCACTCTTAGCGATCGTGGTTAAAAGCCAAATACTGTATGCTGCCCCAATTTGGTCAAACGCGGCACAGTGTCCAGCATACTTCCGCGGAGGCAACTCAACATACCGTTTATACGCGCTCCGAGTTTGCAACGCCTTCAGAACAGTGTCGGGCGAAGCAGCTTTCATAATCGCCAGTATAATACCCGTGAGAATCGACGGTCCTTGCATCCACGCCGCGTACTCTAACTCAATTTAACCGACGTCAAGCCCGGGAAAGCAGCATTACGGAGTAGCAAAACAAGTGGAATAGTACGACTAAAGGTCGTTGGACCTATCGCTGCAAACCAAATCTGGTATCCTGGCTTAATAGAACGCATAGCGAAGTAGATTTTTATCTTAGTCAGTTCTTTAGTGGTCATGGCTGTTTTAAGGCATACCTGTTTAAATTCAAACATCAGCACGACCCGTACTGCGACTTCTGTCGAAATGGCGTGGAAGAAGATGTGCGCCACGTATTCTTTGATTGCCCTTGATTCCATCGGCAGATGAACCAAAAGAAACAAGCTGTTGGAGGAGTGTTTACGCCACAGTCAGTAGTCGACTATATGACGAAAGGAGCCAGTGAATGGGCATCAACCAGCGACACACCAACTTCAATTTTGAAGGATATGAGGGACCTAGAGAGATAGCGGTGTATCACCCGTGATTAAGCCAACCCTTAGCATATCCGCGGACTGTAACCAAACTACGATGTTCACCAACCAAAGCGTAGGCGCGGACAGGAACCTAGGCCGTTCCAGCCGCCCAAGTAAGACAGCTAAGAAACTTGTGCTTTCAGACCGTCCCTTGAACATGAAACTTACCAACTAAAGCGTAAGCGAGAACCGGAACCTAGGGCGTTCCAGCCGCCCAGGTGGCAATCTCGAAAACTTGTGCCACCGAAAAATAGGCTCGGACTGAATAGGCCTAGGTATGAATAGGCCTATTACACAGGCCGTCAAAATTTTATTAAATTTTCTAACCAAGAATCGGACTATACTTTTCCGAAGGTCTTTGTCGTGCTGAATTCGGATCTGACCCCAGAATAGCCCAATCACGTCAGGTTTTTGAGATATTCTAACCAAAAAGTACAAAAATCACGGTTTTTGGACACATTTGAGCTCCTGTAACACGATGAAAAAATTTTTTTCAGAAAGATCATCTCATTATCTGAAAGTATTACTCCTCCCCTCCGAAATTCTTTATTTGTCACCGAGAAGTCGTCTGTTGAATTTACTGAGTTTTATCCACTACTCCTCATTTTCAGAATATCCGAATTTACTAGACTCAGTGGCCCGTAGTCATAGAGAAGTTAGAAAAAGGTTTTAATGATTAAAATTGTGTTTTATTGTAATCACCATTTTAACTCTTTCATAGTCAACTTAAAATGCATTTTATGGCAAAAACAGAATTTTAACTTTAAAATGAGGAGAACGCGGTTTTAAAATGGTAAAATAAGGTTCTAAGTTTTGTTTTGTTGTTGAAGTAGTCAACGCAATAGCTCCCAGGTTCGGTCCCCACTCCGAGCGATTCCAAACAATTTTTTTTTTATTTTATATTTTTTTTTTTCACATAAACATTATCTTATTTTATTTTAATAAATTTAGTTTTATTATCTTGTTTTGTTTATGGTATTTGATATAAAAATCTCGTTATTTATCAAATTTTTTTGGAGTTTAATTTTAATGTAAAAGGCCACAACAACTATAATTAAATTACAAAAATTTAAGTAATATTTAATAGAACAAAAACAGATGTAAAAAAAATTTCCCTGGCAGTGGGATTCGAACCCGCGACTTCCCGGCTTGCTAAATCCACAATCCTGCAGCGGACACAAGGTTAACTAATTAAAGTACTCATATTTCTATATATTGCCGGGTAAATTTTTTCTCTTCATATGGATAGCACTGTTCTCTCTCATCTTAACAAAAAGCTGTTTCTAAGATGTCTACGATTAGCAAAACTTGAAACTCTATTCTAAACTTAAAACTATATTTTAACAAGAATGAGTTTTAACTTGAGACTATGACTATGGGCCAGTAAATTCAACAGACGACTTCTCGGTGACAAATAAAGATTTTTTAAAGATTTAAAATGAGTTTTGGAGGGGAGGAGTAGTATTTTTAAATATGAGAAGATCTTTCTGAAAAAAAAAAAATTCATCGTATTACAGGAGCTCAAATGTGCCCAAAAATCGTGATTTTTGTGCTTCTAGGTTAGAATATCTCGAAAACATGACGTTATTGGGCTATTCTGGGGTCAGATTCGAGTTCAGTACGTCAAATACCTTCGGAAAACTATAGTCCGATTCTTGTTGGCGTGTGTTATCACAGCAACTTTTTGTTTATTTTAGCAAAAATTTCATTTTTAATAAACACGACGTATTTACTTCTACGAGTTAGAACAAGATGACTATTACTACGTTTATACGTAAGTTTATTCGATGGTGAAAAATTCTTTTTTAATATTGCCTGATTATAAAAAGGCAATAATATGACCAAAATGGTCAACGTCTTGATTATAAAAAGGAAATAAGATAAACATCGAAAAAGAAAATAAACCTAAGAATGGCGGCGTCTTGCGCTTATTTGCAAATAGTACCACTAATCAATACTTATTTGCGTGATTTAGTTATTTACAAGTAAAAAATTAACTCTGCGTTTATACGGCAAATTTTACCATTTTGCAAATTGTTATTTGCAAATAATACGTGCGTAATACTCGTCACTTAAAAACATATTTTTCGGATTATGACATACGTGAACGTACTCTTTACCCCATTCACTTATTCGACTGACGGTATCACGTATTTTTTTTCGTATGGTTTTCGATCCGTGAACGGATGTTAAGGCCCGTCCACATAGAACTTTAGCGTTGCGTTGGCGTTGGCGTCGCTTCAACAGCTGACTATGAATACATGAATTCAAATGCAACCGCCCACATAGCCAAAATTCGAGAACGCTCACGCCAGCACAAAGCATGAACGAAAGACACAAGATCACGTAAGAACAAGAGAGTGAAAAAAGTAGATTTTTTTTAGCGGGCTCTACGCCATCTTGTTTCACTGGAAAACGAGCGAAAAGTAAACAAAGCGGAGAAAACAACGATAGCCAAAATTATTGTCAGCCACTTTAAACGCACAATTTAGGTAAAATGATGCAACAAGATGCTTTAAAATGTGTTGTCATGTTGAATTAACTCTTCTTTACTTGAATAAAAGTGTAAAATAGTAGTGCTTGTGATGTAAACAAACGCTCAGCTGACGAACCCGCTCTCGCAAACTTTTTTCTCAAAACCAGTTACAAATACAACGTCGCGTTCTTACGTGATCTTGTATTTTTGGTTCATGAGCACAAAGCAAAAAGATGGCCAACTCTCAACTTTTGGCGTGCGTCGCTCGTCAGCTTTTGCAAATAAATAAATTATGTGAAATATTTTTATACCCGAGCGCGCTTGTGCACAAGGGTATATTAATTTTGTTCACATAACGGTTGTTTGTAACAGCCAAAACGAATCGAGATAGATATAGACAAATGTATACATAAATGATCAGGATGAAAAAAGAAATCGATTAAGCCATGTCTGTCTGTCCGTCCGTCCGTCCGTCTGTCCGTCTGTCCGTCTGTCCGTGTACACGATAACTCGAGCAAAAATTGAGATATCTCAACGAAATTTGGTACGTAGGTTTCCCTTAATCCAAGGTAGGTTGGTATTGAAAATGGGCGAAATCGGACTTTAACCACGCCCACTTCCCATATAACGGTAATTTCCAGAAATACGAAAACTGCGATATTTTAGTAACTATTGAAGATAATTCACTCAAAATTGATATTTACAATAATTTTTAGACGAAAAATAAGAATATTATAAATTTTTGGAAAATGGGCGTAGCCACGCCCACTTATGGTTACATGTGTATATC
>NW_023458560.1:5080138-5087981 GCF_013731165.1 Rhagoletis pomonella | reverse complement strand
ACATTTGAGCTCCTGTAACACGATGAAAAAATTTTTTTCAGAAAGATAATCTCATTATCTGAAAGTATTACTCCTCCCCTCCGAAATTCTTTATTTGTCACCGAGAAGTCGTCTGTTGAATTTACAGAGTTTTATCCAATACTCCTCATTTTCAGAATATCAACGAATTTACTAGACTCAGTGGCCCGTAGTCATAGAGAAGTTAGAAAAAGGTTTTAATGATTAAAATTGTGTTTTATTGTAATCACCATTTTAACTCTTTCATAGTCAACTTAAAATGCATTTTATGGCAAAAACAGAATTTTAACTTTAAAATGAGGAGAACGCGGTTTAAAATGGTAAAATAAGGTTCTAAGTTGTTGAAGTAGTAGTGTTTTGTTGTTGAAGTAGTAAACGCAATACTGGTCCCCACTCCGAGCGATTCCAAACAATTTTTTTTTATTTTATATTTTTTTTTAACATAAACATTATCTTATTTTATTTTATTAAATTTAGTTTTATTATCTTGTTTTGTTTATGGTATTTGATATAAAAATTTCGTTATTTATCAAATTTTTTTGGAGTTTAATTTTAATGTAAAAGGCCACAACAACTATAATTAAATAACAAAAATTTAAGTAATATTTAATAGAACAAAAACAGATGTAAAAAAAATTTCCCTGGCAGTGGGATTCGAACCCGTGACTTCCCGGCTTGCTAAATCCACAATCCTGCACCGGACACAAGGTTAACTAATTAAAGTACTCATATTTCTATATATTGCCGGGTAAATTTTTTCTTTATAAAAAGGAAATAATAAGGAAATGCTATACCAAATACAATTCAATTAAAGTGTTTAATTAATTCAGCTTATTACGATCGACTTGTGCAAAATGTAAATCAGAAAAAGAGCAACGTGCTAGTCTGTCATCTCAATTATAGTGCTTTGACATTTTAGATCAGGGTTGCCATATTACTATTTCGCATTCCTCAACATTACCATTTTGCAAATTGTTATTTGCAAATAATACGTGCGTAATACTCGTCACTTAAAAACATATTTTTCGGATTATGACATACGTGAACGTACTCTTTACCCCATTCACTTATTCGACTGACGGTATCACGTATTTTTTTCGTATGGTTTTCGATCCGTGAACGGATGTCCACATAGAACTTTAGCGTTGCGTTGGCGTTGGCCTCGCTTCAACAGCTGACTATGAACACATGAATTCAAATGCAACCGCCCACATAGCCAAAATTCGACAACGCTCACGCCAGCACAAAGCAAAAAGATGGCCAACTCTCAACTTTTGGCGGGCGTCGCTCGTCAGCTTTTGCAAATAAATAAATTATGTGAAATATTTTTCCTTTTTAATCAAGTGCAGGCAAGAAATATCGTTATCTGTCGTTAGTATGTTAATTTTGTGGCTCAAGCATTCGCTGTCAAGCGTTCATTGTAGCAAGCATACTTTTAACGTGCGTTCTGTCAAACCAAGGCCAACGCCAAGGCAAACGCGAAAGATCTATGTGGACCGGCCTTTACGATTCGAGCCCAGCTTCTATCCTGAATTATGGTTGCACCAGCTTCCTAGAACAAACGCTTGCTTGCCACTGGTCGTTCGGCATAATACGAACGGAGTGAATGAACGATATCGATGTTTTTCACTTTTCTAGTCGCTGTATCGACGATTTATCGTCCAGCAAAACATCAATGTTAACATCGATATTTTTGGACGAAACATCGATGTTTTGAAAACATCGATGCATCGTTTGCATTCCTAAGCACCGGTATTGTGTTGTGTCGTTTGTTAATTAAAAAATAAGTAATATATTTCTCTCAAAAATGGATAAAACGGATGAGGATGGTAAGCAAATATAAGTTGTCAATTGATATTGCGCTATTAATGTTTACTTCTCCAGAATCAAATAAATTCAGTTTGTTAGCTATTGTATTGGACACAAATCCATCCCAACGTATTGTGCGACAAAACCCGCAGTTGCTAACTCAATTCTTGGATGCTATTATTGCTTTTGGCAATGCACATCTGATGCAATGCTCCCAAAATAAACTAGCTGTCCTTTCTTGTCATCATCATGCCACGTATTTACAACATTGAAGTGTAGTAATGTTTTGAACTAATTCTACATGTTTATTTCAGAGACTTCTTATATCCTATGCCAGGAAAGCAGTTGGATATTCGTCAGGTTGATGGACAATACGAGGTCTTCAGTTTAGTAGAGAAGACTGTAAAGCAACGTTTAAGCCATATTATAACCAATGCTCCGAAAGTTAATGCGCCTTGTGAGAGTCTCTTAGCAGGCAGCATGGCAATGGCTCTATGCTATATATCTAGAGTAGGTGCCCAGTAACGTTTTTGATTGTCATTATAAATAACAAATGCTTTCAATCGGTTCCACAGATACAACGTAGTGCCGCCGCAGGTGTTAAAATGCATTCACGTATTTTAGTTGTTACAGGCAGTAACGAATGCGCCTCTCAGTACATGACATACATGAACGTTTTCTTTACGGCACAAAAATTAGGCATTACTGTTGATGTTTGTGCATTGGATAAGACTATGAGTCTATTACAACAGGGCTGCGACATTACAGGTGGTCAATATCTACGTCTAACCCAGCTGGATGGTTTGCTGCAATATTTACTGTGGGTTTTCCTACCCGATCCACAAATGCGTCAAAAGTTGGTCCTACCTCCTGCGACGAAGGTGGACTATAGGGCCGCATGTTTTTGCCATCGTGAATTAATTGATATTGGCTACGTTTGTTCGGTGTGCTTATCAAGTAAGTCTTGCACATGTTAAAACCAATCAGGCAGGTTCTGTAATTCACTTCCGAGTGAATTTCAAACGAATTCGGATTGAATTCACTCGGAAGTGAATTGCAGGACCTGCCTGAATATATTGTATTAGCCTATTTAATTAAAAAAAAAATATTCTTTCAGTATTTTGCAAGTTCAGTCCCATATGCACAACATGCCAGTAAGTTTTCCGACTTTTCACTTTTGAGAATTTTCATACTTATGTACATATATCATCGTTTAAAGAGCAAAACCGCGTATCAGCAAAATCCAAAACCGCTTGTCAGCAAAATGCAATCCCGCGTAAGTGAAGTTGTATAAATTATTTTCTAGTGCGTAAAAACACTCGTATTTCAAATTGCTTCTCTATTTTATAAAGCAATCGCATTTCTGGATAGTATGTTTCAGCGCGAATGGATAAGGATTGAGCCAAGAGTTTGTGTGAGCAAATCCAATTTTTGGCAGCCAATGTCAGTTACGCGGTTTTGCAGAATGACGATACGCGGTTTTGTATTTTAAACGACGATGTGCATATCTCAAAAGCAAATTAAAGTGTGTTTGCATTGTTCAACTTTCACAAGCATTTAGTTAAATCAAAAGTTGAACGAAAGGTGTCTGCAGGCCATTTCATTGAAAGCGATTTGTTGAAAGTCCGTTTGCTTCATTCAAATCCCGCATTCAAAAAAAAAGTTGAACAATGCAAAATTTTTAATATGTATAAATCTCGCTTAGGCACTTAATAAGTCGATCTATACAATTGCCAAAATTCAAAACTACTAACAAACGTACAATTTTCTTAACTCTTTACAGCACGGTTTTCAAGATACCCGGCCCATTGCCGTCAAAACCAAAAAAGAAGAAAAAGGTCTGATTATCCTTTTGTTATCTTCCTTTATTAATATTATCTAGTTCGGAAATTAATAAATAAAATATTTTATCATTTAAGTGTTCCTTGTTAATTTGCTGAAGTACATTGGCCCAAAGTTCGCTGGCAGATAGGGTAGTACCATTTGTCCATACTTCATATTCTTTGACTGCTCAAATCTAAATATATCCTCGAACAATCGAATTAAATAACTCAGATCCTTTACTGTCGCCGTTATACCGTGCTCGTTGAATACCTTCTGTAGTGCCATGTGCACAACACCATCATTTTGAACAGGTGAAAGAGCACATGTTGAATAAACTAAGCTACCGCCCGGCTTAAGGAGCCGTAAGCAATTTGACAAAATATTAGCTTGCAGTTCAGGTATGCGTAAACGTTCCTTGATACGAGTTGTTTTAAAAATATTGTTATCATTCTCCAACAAAGAATGGCGGTCTGTGGTACAAGGTACGTCTACAAGAATTTTGTCATAACTCTCGTAAACATCTAAGAACCGCGCATCACATTGACTAAGTGCAACACGGTTATTCTCCCAATTTTCTTTGAAATCAAAAAGATATTCTTGCATCACTTTCCGAATACGATTGATACGTGATTCTTGAATATCATTACATACTAAAATGTCTGGGAAGAGTGTTTGTAGCATTACAAGTGATTTCCCGCCAGGAGCAGCACAGGCATCCAAAACGCGATCGCCTTGTTTGATATCCAAAAACAATGGTGGCAATATTGACGCACCATCCATTAGATAATGTGAAAGTACACCTTAATAATTAAGTAAATAATAACTTAATGTAACAATCTTTTGATTCAATGTAAATCACCTGTTAGACATTTTCTTGGGCTTTTGAACTCTGAACAATTGCCTAGTTCGTAGGTGTAAAGATTAAGATTCTCTGGGTAGAAAAATTCTGTTTCGGCCTCAAATTTCAGTGGAAAATCTGCTTGCGTTTGATAGTATTTATAATGGTCAGATTCAGGTATCCAATCTTCCATTCCTTTTATTCTACTAGCAGGCATGAATTCATATAAGGCACCCGTACTGTATTGGGGATCAATTAGGCGACTTTGATCTATTTGTGTGTTCGTTTCAATCGCTTCCTCAAGACTTGGTTCGAATTTTCCAGTGTTGCATTCAATTTCTGAAAGGCCTTCATTCCCACCGGCATCCTCTTCGCGGTACTGCAATCGATTTGGTACTGATGTTGGTGCCTCGGCTGTACCCTTGGGATATAGCGAATGTCTTTCACGTTCTTCCTGCTTGCGTAGCAATTCATCTAGCGTTTTATCCAACTTGTTACTTGCATTTTTTGTAGGCGATGCATCACAGTGTTCAAGTCGATATCTTGCCAAGTTTATCAAAGACTTTACATTCAAGGCGCCTGTAAGATAAATATTTTATTGCTGCAAAAATGTCAATTGAGCACTCTTGACCATTCAGTTCCATTCCATTGCAGGTGTTGTCCGTATCGCCAAAGTTGTTTACTAATGCAATATATTTATGTTGTGTTAGCAACGCTGCTCGTATATTTCTCCATCGGATACCAAAAACTGAGCCATAAAAGTCATCAAAGCTTTCCAGGGCCCGCTGTGTGTTAGTCTTTTTGAGTTTCTGCACCGCCTGTCAAGAAATTAAAACTCAAATGAAAACTATTTTTGCCGATTGTCTCAACGCACCCATCGTTGGCTTTTCCATCTCCACTGCGTATATATCGGGTTCCTAATCTTTAACATTTCCTGTTTTTAAAAACGATTATTTCATAACTACAGTATAAAAAAAAATTTGGATCATGTTTTACCTGCTGATAACTAGCGACACGAATTTCGATACGATACGATACCATATCGATACTTTTGGCATTCGATACCGATATTTTCTACTCGATAGTTTTAAAACGATATTTTTTGGAATCGAGTACCAGAACCCTGTTGTTGTTGTAGCGGCTACAACAACCCCGCCCAGATCGGCTGATATCTCAGTCGTCGTCGAGTTCCACTAACGGCAACCCCAAGAAGCGTGTAGCCCAAGGCGAATTTATACAAGGTGGTGTTGATGGCGAATCAAATTTTCGCCGCGGTACTACTGAATGTCAAAATGATGTGTTTGTTGTAAACAAGGCGTATTCATTTTACAACAAACACATCATTTTGACATTAAGACGTTCCTCGGCGAAAATCTAAATTCGCCATCAACACCACCTTGTATAAATTCGCCTTGGTGCAGCCTCTATGGGGTCGGTCCACAGGGACGACGCCGTTAGGGTTGTGCGGTTTTCCTAGTATCGTATCGAATGTCATAAACTCACATTCCAACACTGAAGGAAAAAACGTTAGAATTAAAAAGAAACGTGCCTAATTGAAAAAATATACTCATATGAAAGAGCAACAATCCAACTCGTTTTAAATTTGAGTATGTACGTTATCAAATATGTGGTTGTGAAGTGCACAGATGATTTTTCGTAATTAGGAAAAAAAAAACTAATTTTATGTTCCGTCAGATGGTAATTCAACCCGGACCCTCTCGGCTGCAACGAATTGTATCAAGCGTCTTTGCATACTCAGCTACAGCCATACATGCAAAGGTGTTTTCAAATGTTGAGTTTGAATCAACATCACAGCGCGAGATTAGTGCATTATGTCATACTATAATTGCGTTTGTTTACTCATTTCCAGTAAAATCCAGTAAAAGTTTTTACGAATTTTCATGTTTTGGCGTTTCCGTACGCAAAAACTCGCAAAGTAGGGGAAATTGAGAGAGCGAAAAATGACAGTTGAAGTTGCAAGTTTTTACTGGATTTTACTGGATAAATTTTTATTTGTAAGAATTTTCCAGTACGAAAAACAGCTGATCGCATGTTGCTGGATGAAATTTAAACTATTAAGGAAACTGTTTGTGGGTTTTTATTCTTGAGTTTCTAAAAATAAACCTATTTAAATAGAAAATATATTGTGTTATTAGGAATTTGCTGCGAATGAACAACCAATTTATCAGCTGTTCATGAAACTTGCAAATTATTACTGGAAAAGCGTTCGCGTACTTTTTTGCAAATTTTTTCTATGAGAGCGAATTCTTAGAAATAAAGTTACTGGAGAGTTGCTGGCAAGTTACTGGATAATTTGTAAAAAAAAAACACAACTTATGTATGTGTGTATGTGTTGTCACCGCTGTACATGCTTTGTATACATATACTTTCTTAATTACATATGAAAAAGCATCCGAGATGTGCAAAACGCCATCCGTGTAGTAAAAATGTTTAATTTTAATACGGGCGTATTTGAATTGAATATTTCCATTATATGTACGTAGCAGGGATGAAAAAGTAGGTTCAATTGTACCTTTTTCCGACGTTTGATGACTTAAAGGTACATTAAGTACAGGCAGTAGATTTTAGGTACAATTATTATTATTGACCCATATTCGCTTTATGATTTCTGGAAATATATTTAAAATGCTTTCGAAGTTACTTACGGCAATTTGATTATTTTCTCTAGACTTGTTGCACCTATTAAAAAGAATCGGATAAATTAGCAGACTTTTCGTGTTGTTGCTGGATAAAGAAGTATACTTCGCAAAGCGTGTTTTTTTGTCTTTTTCACCATATTTTTCAGTAGTCAAAGTTAGACAAAAACAACGCTTCTCCGGTTCCCATTAGACTATAGTCTATAGATATAGGCTCAGTTGAAAGAAAAAACCTAATCGTGTTTAAAGTGCATGCATCTTTTGTAGTCATGTTTTAAATAAAATTTATAAAAGAAAAAACTACAAATGAATTATGTAACTTTTTTTAGATACAATCTGTCTCATTTAGGTACATATATTTAGTCACAGGCGAAAATGAAGAAAATTGCAGTAAAAAATCACCACCAAATTGTAAACAACGAAGAAATGTAAATCGTTAAACTTCTTTCCTTAATGCGAATCTAACGGGCTACTCTCCTGCCTGCGTGATCTTGTATTTTTGGTTCATGTTATTTGGGGTGTTCACAGTTCGTTCCAAATTGTGTCTGAAAATGTAGACGGCTACATTTTGAGACATCTTTAGCATCAAACTGTGAGCACCCCTTTCTAGCAGTCGTCGCAAAATCGTCTCAAAACTTTGCTGGTGTTGTCAGACATTTCTTCCTTGCGTGCATTTTTTATATGTCGCCTTTCGATT
>NW_023458560.1:5072074-5080038 GCF_013731165.1 Rhagoletis pomonella | reverse complement strand
AGAATTGCTTGTAACTTGAATCATGTAAATCGGGTGTTCCGATTGTCCTTGACTACGATACTTGTTTATGCAATAACAACAATTAACAGTACTTGGTAAGGCAATTAAAACACTTCACAAAACTTGATAACACAATTCAACTCTGTTTTACAATTTGACTTGTAGCTTGCTGATTCACAACTGACTAACTTAAGCTTAAAGTACAATAACGCAGTGGCAGTGGGCAGCGGCAGTTTTTCGGAATCAGCTGTTTTTTAGAAAGTGTGGTGTCCAATGAAGCGACTCACAATACAGCAGTGACAGCTAGCAGTACTGCTCAGTTTAGCCCAAATTCTACATTCACTGCCACCGTCTTCATCGCAGCAAACTTTGCATGTTGAATCTGACACAAATGAAACGCATCCAACTTCTGTTTATGTCACTGAAGCCTAAAAGGCAACAACAGAAATGTAAACAAACAAAAGGGAATGTCAAACCAGTCACTGACAACGCCGTATTGTGTTTGCTGCGGCAGTGACTGTCAATATTAGCAGCAACAGCTGATTTTAAAAACTGTCACTGCCACTGCGCGATTGTACTTTGGGCTTTACTCCTCGCTGTATCAGCGGCCTTATATACCTGCGCTCGCACTTATGCCAACTCTAGAAAGTTCGTATTCATAAACTTGACGTTTCTCGCTGTCGAATATTCTACGTCATCCATTCTGCCATTTTCAAATTGTTCTCTTCGCGTTGCCGCAGTATTCGCCACACTGCCCTCCACCTAAGTCGGATCGTCCCTGCACTTGCTACTCCAAACGCTGCAAGTCTTTCCAAGTGGACCACCTTCATCTTGGTTCTCGGTCCCCTAACGGTCTGGATTCGACACACTGCGTCATTCAGCCGTTTGACAATCTTATACGGACCTTTCCAGTTACGTTGTTGTTTGGAGGTGAAGCAATTCCGCTGAAGCTTGTACAACACCAAATCACCTTCATGGAAACCCTCTCGGCTCGATTCGCCTCGAGACAGCACCATCTCACATGACCGTGCTTCGTCCGGCCACTGGTGGTGACCAAACTATGTCTCTTCTCTCGGGCACCCCTTTCGCCGGATTTATGTCGCTTCCTCTGTCCGTCGCTGCACTGCGTTTAGCACATCTTGCTAAATCCGGATCCACACGCTTTCCTAGTGTTTCCACATCCCGCTCCTCCGCCGTTGTCAACTTAATCAACCGGACATGTATAACTTCATCCCTGGCCTCACACTCTAATGCTTGCTTTTGCATCCTCTGTCGACCACGACCTTTTCCTGGATACTTCGAAGCGCGCTCAATGCTTCCACAGTCGCCTCCATTTCCAGCCACCGTCGTATCACCATTGCAAGCTTCATATCCATGACTGCCATCCTTCGCTCAACTAACCGCTTCCGTTTTTTGAAATACATTAAACCCAATTTTAATATAACAAGGACCATTTCCTGGTACCAACGGTGTATGCAAATTAAGAAAGAAACCAATAAAACCACAACCCTACTGTTTAATTTCTCACTAGTGCGATGCCACTTCTTCAAAACACTTCATTTCATAAATTCTCGAGTTATGCATAAACAGAACCATTTTTGAATTCATGAATTCTGTCGCATAAACGTAGTAAACGTCGAATGACACTAATACGTACAAACCGATATTCACGTATACATTGTTCTTCTCTTCTTTTATTCATCTCGGGTGACACGAAGAAAACAAAATTTGTTCATGCATAATTACTCTCGTGAGTTTTGGGCCGTTGAAATTAAATGGTCAGAAAAAGAACCCTGAGTCTTCGACCCGACGGGAAAAATAGTAATAAATCTAAATATTTTCCCTCCGTAAAAATAATCGACTGCAAGAAATCCGTCCCCACCGAAGTTCTGTGCAATTCCATGCCATTCAATAGGTTCTTTCCCTAACAATCCGGACCGGATTCGGTAATTAGAGAATAAGCGAAAAGTTTGCTCTCAAAAATGGAACATAATCCAGAAGTACGGGAACGCAAAAAAACCACATTTCGTGCCCAGAATTTGAGAAACAGCTGTAAACTCTTGGACATTGAATTTTTGTTTCACAAATTTGATTTTAAGAATATAAAGATTGAAAATACATTCACTATTCCTTAAAAGCACCAAGTAAATGCAGGCAACATGTAAACACAAAACAACTGATATGCACTTTGACGCTTTATCAATTTTTACCCGGAGAAAAAGCCCGTGCTGTTCCAGGCAGGAAGAAGAAGACACTTATGATCCAATATGTTCGCTCTCTATTACCCATTTTGCTGAGTACGGGAGTGATTTCTGGGCTATTTTGGGCACCCGCGGCATCCCGCGTTGCAAGGCGAATTTATACAAGGTGGTGTTGTCCAATCAGCTGATTTCTTCTTCTTTCCTTCGCCTTACATGTATTTTGTTTTTGCTTTTGCTGATTTGACAGCATGCCCCTGAATAGCAAAAACGAAATACATATAAACTTTGAGGCGATTTGAGATTTGACATTTTGCCCCTGATACAAAATACATGTGGTTGTTGTTTGTTGTATTCTTGCTACCACTTTGTATAAATTCGCTTTGCCGCGTTGCGTACGGGAAAGAACCTAATGTGTTCTAATTTTGACAGCGGGTACCCGTCAGACCGTTCCCCGCTAACCACTGCAATTCTGTTTACCGCATAAAGTTAAATTTTTATATGTATTTTTATGTTTGATTTGGTAGCTCTTAGAAGGGAAATACAACCCGGAATTTCTCTGCACACGCCGCCGTTATAGGGCCCCAAAACTTAACAAAAACATTGCGCAATATTGGGCTTGTGTCGGTCGTTTGTGTAGTGTGTGGTGTTATTTGTACTAAATTGCACAGTTATTGCGCTAAAATCAATCATTTTTATATTTTGCAGATGTTTGTGTTTTTGTACAAAAATTTGTGTTGCCTATGGCGATAACTTCGCAACTTTTAGTCTAGTTTTGACGTTACGGTGTCCAGATCGTGCTGTAAATTATGGATAAGAGCGTTAAAAAAATAATTTATTGGAATGTATGGCAATACTTAGCGCCTGGAAATAATGAATTTGCATGGCAACACTGTACTCAGTGATAAAGAAAATTTGTATAGTAACTAATATCTGGCAATAACGTACAACGGACATGAACAAGACGAATAGACAAAATCTGGACAAGTGAAACATGTAAAAGGACAACGAGGAGGAAAAAAAGAAGAAAGAGGGCATTCGAAAAATACGCAGTCGACGTAAATAAAAATATAGAAAATAAAGCGTTCTACAGCCTCAGGTGTGGGGTCGAGTACCCGGAAATCAAAACTAAGGAATTTACACACAAAAAAAAAAATGGTAAGCCGCTTGCCTAAGCAGGTAATGCTGACCGCGTTGCAGGCAACCGGTGTTGAAATACCCGCAAGTGCTACAGTCGCCAGAGTAAGGGAGCTCTACGAAACTCAAATGGCCACCGAAAAACAACCAGGCGATGTTGTAGCAAATGGAAACTCCGTCAAAAACACGGGAGCCATAGATTCCACCGATTCCGAGGCACAAATGGGTGCCCTTACTGAAGTCGGAAATAAAGATGGCGCCGAGGCGTCAGGTTATACCGAAGACCAACCCGATGCCACTGAACGCCATTTTGAATTTGAGGAAAACGAAGCTGAGTTGGACCGAACATTAAGCATTTTACGGAAACGACACGAAGCCCTAACACTGCAGAAAGCCATTGCCGATTTTGAGCGGGGCGAACAGCATAACACTGTTCAAACGATTTCAGTTGCTCCAGCAAACCGTTTATCGTTTCGCGACATCGAACAATCAATTTGCAAATTCGATGGTGAAGATCGTGCCTATAGCGTATACGATTTTTTTACGAAGCTTTGAGCGCGTAATGCAAATGATTAGAGCTGATAAAATATTTAAATACACGTCGTTGTACAACTCGCTAGCTGGCACAGCAAAGTTGCTACTGAATAAAAATGTCTTCAATTACCTGGACTTGAAGTCTCTTCTGGTAAAAGAATTTGGTCGTTCAGTGAGTCGGAGCGAAATTTATCAAGTGCTAGCGAAACACAAGTGGAATGGTAAAGACAGTATTCGCAAATACGTCCTAGAAATGGAAAACATTGCTGCCCGGTGCGAACAGGTTGCCGAATTTGAGTTAATAGGGTTCAGCATGAACGGCATGCACGACAATTCACCGGAATCGTACCTATCAATGAACGCCCGAACGGTGGAACAATTGAAAAAATCCTTAAGTCTTTATGAGCAACGCCGTGCAAGCCGTTTGAGCCAGATCGCCACTAAAACTAAACCGAAGCCACAGATGCCACCCATGTCACCGAAGCCATCAGCACCTTACAAAGCGACTGCTGCAAAAACTGAAGCTACAGAAGTTCGATGCTTTAATTGTACGCATTTCGGCGACTACCAGAGCCAATGTCCATATGAAAAAAGGCCGGGCAACAACTGTTTCCGCTGCTGGGGTAGAGGTCATGATCACCGAAACTGCAACAACCCGAAAAGGCTTTGATCCTGAAGAAGACCGCTGCTGCCATTACCACCGATAACGATGATGTACCGACGTACTATGATTATGATGATGAAGAGTTGCCAAGAACCTTAGGCGCAATAAATTTGGTAAGTGTTGCCTTTTCTACCAATAATGTCAAGCGCAAAGAGTATGCCAAGTATCTTTCTCTTTTCGATACCGGTAGTCCAACTAACTTTGTTCAAAAATCTGCCGTTCCGTTCCGAATTAGTAATGACGCTGTTAAGTCCATATATCGCGGCCTAGGTAAAACTGTGTTGATGACGTACGGACAAATCGAGGCCGAAATAAAATTCAGAAACCAATGTAGAAGGTTTTCCTACCATGACCGAAGCGAGCTGAAGATGATAATCGATAAGCTACTACAGAATAATATTATTAGACCGAGCGAGTCTCCCTACGCATCTGCTATAGTTTTAGTTAAGGAGAAAAATATTGAACTACGCAAATGTGTGGACTTCCGACCGCTAAATAAACTGACGATTAGAGGCAATTACCCTTTACCATTAATCGAGGATTGCTTGGACTATTTGGGGGGAAAAAGTTATTTCACTACATTGGATCTACGGGACGGGTCGTTCCATGTGAAAATGGCGTCAGGCTCTGTAAAATATACCTCTTTTACTACACCTTTGGGTCAATTCGAGTACCTGCGTATGACTTTTGGCACCAGCTGTATTTCAACGCTATATTAATAAAATTTTTAGGGAAATGATCGATGAAAAGCTAATAATGGTTTACATGGATGACATTATAGTTGCAACTACAGATTTTGAATCACATTTAACCCTGGTAGGGAAGGTACTGACGATTATGAGGGAGAGGGGCCTAGAGTTAAACTGAGCAAGTGTCGATTCGGCTATAAGGAGATAGATTACCTCGGTTATCGTGTCAAGTCAGCGGGGGTGCGGCCTAGCGACGCCCATTTAAAAGCAATTAAAGAGTATCCCTTACCGAAAAATACAAAAGATGTTAAATCATGCTTGGGATTATTTTCCTACTTCAGGAAATTTATTAGAGATTATGCAAGGATAGCAAGACCACTACGACTGCCAAGGCGAGAAGGGGCTATGTTTGCACTTACTGATGAATGCATTTAAAGAATTGAAGACTAGGTTACTATCTGCACCAGTTCTCTCGATATATGATCCCTCGAGGCAGACCGAACTCCACTGCGATGCCAGCTCCATTGGTTTTGGCGCCGTGCTTCTACAGCGGCAAACTGACGGTAAATTTCATCCCGTGATGTTTTTTTCTAAAGCTACTACTGCTGCCGAGGTACGATATCATAGCATTGAGTTGGAAACATTGGTCATTATATATGCTCTTCGGCGTTTCAGGATATATTTTGAGAGGATACCCCTCAAGATAGTGACGGACTGTAATTCTCTAACGCTAACCCTCAGTAAGCAACAGCTCAACCCAAGGATTTCGAGATGGGCGCTCGAACTAGAAAATTACAATTACACTATTCAACACCGCGGGGGTGTAAACATGGGTCATGTAGACGCTCTCAGCAGATGCCCAACGGCAGTGGCCACCGATGTGACGTTAGTAGCAGCAGCTGTGAAAAACCATAAAGAAGATGACATTGACGCTATAGTGTGTGCTTCGGATTCCGAACAAATTGATCTTCATATTCAGGCCACACAAAACCGAGATCACGAAATCTAAATGTTAAGAGCTAGATTACAGCGGATTCTCGTACCCGGATATGAGCTAATAGATGGGCTGGTGTTCAGAAAAGTACTAAAAACCGGTTGCAACTGGTCGTCCCAAAAGAAATGGAAGACAATGTCATCAGAATGATTCAATGAATGATGAATAGACAAAACGTGTTCGCAATTACAAAAGCATTATTGGTTCCCAAAGATGAATGTTAAGGTGGATCAGTTCATCAAGAACTGCATTAAATGTATCATGTATTCAGCACTAGTTCGAGTGTGTGAACGAAACTTATTCAGTATTCCTAAGAGGCCTGTCCCTTTTGATACCCTCCACATGGATCACTTTGGCCCATTGCCGTCCTTTAACTCAAAGCGTAAGCACATTCTCGTCATAATCGATGCATTCACAAAGTACGTCCGTTTATATCCGGTGAACTCCACTAGTACAAGAGAAGTGATTGCTTGTCTCCACAAATATTTTAGCTACTATAGCAGACCTGGGCGAGTTATAACTGACCGCGGTACCTCTTTTACGTCCCTCGAATTCAAAGAGTTTTTATTGAAGAATAATATCTCTCATGTGCAAGTAGCTGTCGCTTCGCCTCAGGCAAACGGCCAGGTAGAGCGAGTAAACAGAGTAATAAAGGCGATGCTGGGGAAAATAAGTGAACTCATTAATCATGCGGATTGGTCGAATAGATTGAGTCACGTTGAGTTTAGCTTGAATAACACTGAACACACAAGTACGAAATATACACCCAGTAATATTTTCTTTGGATCGAACAAAAGGGGGAAAAGGTAGATCACTTGACAGAATACATAGATAGGAAACAAAACGTTGAAAGCGCTATTGATTTGCAAGCCGTTCGGGCCTCCACCTTGGACAACATTAAAAGATCACAACAGTATAACGAGACACGACTCAGCCAGCGGAGCACGCCTCCAAAGACATATTTGGAAGGAGATTTAGTGGTTATTCGCAACGTCGAAACGACAGCTGGGGTCAATAAAAAATGCGTACCAAAATATCGGGGTCCCTATGTAATTCACACAGTTTTGCCACATGATCGTTATGTAATTAGGGATATTGAGAATTGCCAGCTGACTCAATTGCCCTATGATGGTGTTGTTGAGGCAGCGAGAATAAAAAATGGGTACAAAATGAAAGCGAATCTGACAGATCCCGCGTTTCCGCTAAAGGCGGCACTTAGATATTAGAATTAGTTATTGGTTAAGTGATTGTTAAAGGAGGTAAACATTGCCAACTGATATTAATCATAACTTGTAAATCGCGGACGATTTAATGTCAGGATAGGCCGAAGATGTAATGTATGGCAATACTTAGAGCCTGGAAATAATAAATTTGCGTGGCAACACTGTACTCAATGATAAAGGCGCGTATTCATAGTCCAGCAACTAAGGGCCGTTTGCACCATGTCTAGTTAATTCTAACTCCCAGTTAAACATCTTTATCGACGTTATCGACACCCATCATATAACATGTGATCGATAAAGCAGTTAACGTGCTTAACTGAAGGATGTACCTCCAGTTAGCGTTAACTAGACATGGTGCAAACGGCCCTTAGTCGAAACCAACAAAGTTGCAACTTAAATTTAAGTACCAACTTAAAATTTACCTCTATTCATAGTCGCATCCCAGACTCCTACTAAGTAATTTCGACTTAGTTTACGATATAGCAAAACGAGTGTGAAAATGTATCGATTTTTCTTTACGATATT
>NW_023458560.1:5046891-5071974 GCF_013731165.1 Rhagoletis pomonella | reverse complement strand
TATAGCAAAACGAGTGTGAAAATGTATCGATTTTTCTTTACGATATTTTGGAAAAATTACATTTTTATTAAATAATGTCCAGTTTGATCAGCTGTTTATGTAATTTTTATTTTCATTGCATGATTATGCAAAAGAATAAGGTACAATTTTCTTGTTATTTGTGTGAAATAGCCAGAACAACCGCAGTGATGTGAAGTCGATGTTTATCGAAAGCATCCTGTGAAACATACAAATAGTAGATATCTAAATGTTATGCACAAATTTACTTTAAAAGAACTAGCGTGAAACTGACTTATTATTTGAGAATTTATCTAAATTATTCCAATTATAAAATTGTGATGTAGCTTTATTCGAATTGTAATACGCATTTAATTTCATCTTCCGATTAAAATGGATCGTTCTTTGTAAATTTTAATTGGAGATTATTCAATATTATCAAAATCACCCTCTACCAACTTAATTTTTACATATTTCGTCTGTTTTCCCTTAATTTGATAAAATACTTCTTCCTGTTACGACTTAGTTGCAGCTGCAGCCGAAACTAAATTTTAAATTGGTACTTAGCCAGAAAAGTCGAAACTAAGGCGACTATGAATAGCTTTAGTTGTGACTTAGAATAGTTTCGACTTAGTTGAGTACTAAATATGACTATGAATATGCGCCAAAGAAAATTTGTAAAGTACCTAATATCTGACAATAACGTACAACGGATATGAACAAGACGAATAGACAAAAACTGGACAAGTGAAACATGTAAAAGGACCAAGAGGAGGGAGAAAAAAGAAGAAAGAGGGCATTCGAAAAATACGCAATCGACGATGGGTCGATGTAAATAAAAATATATAAAGTAAGATAGAAAATAAAGCGTTCTACTTTATATTATTTTTTTGCATTTTAAATCTGAAGCTATCAATAGATGCAACACACAGTCATATTTCTTCCACATATTTACTTGAGCAGCACTGTTTCTCCAAAATAAGGTTTGCGGAGGTTTGTAGTAGTTTCCACAATAAGAACATCCACCAAGCTACATGGCTGTCTCCAGATCGAAAAACGAGAAACCAAATCGATCATGTTGTGATAGACGGAAGGCATGCTTCAAGCGTTTTGGACGTACGTACACTCCGAGGGCCAAACATCGACTCGGACCACTATCTTGTTGTAGCCAAGATACGCACCCACCTCTGTGCAGCAAAAAATGTGCGCCCAACAATGCAAGGAAAGCTTAACGTCGAAAAGCTGCAATCACAACAGACGGCCAATTTATTCGCCACTCGACTCACACACCTGCTCTCTGAGAGCACTCTTCAACAATCCGACGTACGCGAGCAGTGGAACCACATTTCCCGATCATTAAGTACCGCCGCCGAAGAAGTAGTTGGATTTCAGCGAGCCCGAAAGAACAACTGGTACGATGAGGAATGTCAAGAAGCCGCAGAGAAAAAAGATGCCGCCTACAGGGCCACGCTGCGATCGGGCGCAACGCGAGCCATGTGGGACCGTTATAGGGAACTGAAGAAGGAAGCAAGACGTATTTGCCGCAATAAGAAGAGAGAGGCCGAAATACGTGAGTGCGAAGAGCTTGAGATGCTGGCCGACAGGAAGAACGCCCGAAAATTCTACCAGAGGGTTAGGCGACTTACGGAAGGTTTCAAGACCGGGGCGAACTCCTGTAAGAACAACAATGGCGACCTAGTGACCGATGTCCAGAATATACTTAAATTGTGGAGGGAACACTTTTATAACCTACTGAATGGTAGCAGCGCTGAAAGTAGTGAGGAAGACGAACCCGAGTCCCCAGTCGATGATGATGGAGTAGCTGTCCCACCGCCTGACTATGACGAGGTACGAATAGCGATTACGCGGCTGAAAAACAACAAAGCTGCTGGAGCTGACGGCCTGCCAGCCGAGCTATTCAAGTACGGCGGCGAGGAGCTGATGAGGTGCATGCATCAGCTCGTATGCAGAATATGGTCAGATGAACGCATGCCCGACGACTGGAATTTAAGTGTGCTCTGCCCAATCCACAAGAAAGGCGACCCCGCCATACGCGCCAACTACCGCGGAATTAGCCTTCTAAGCATAGGTTACAAGGTCTTATCGAGCGTATTGTGCGAAAGACTGAAGCCCACCGTCAACGAGCTGATTGGACCTTATCAGTGTGGCTTTAGGCCTGGAAAATCCACCATAGATCAGGTATTCACAATACGCCAAATCTTGGAAAAGACCCGCGAGAATAGGATCGACACACACCATCTATTTGTCGATTTCAAAGCCGCTTTCGACAGCACGAAGAGAAGTTGCCTTTATGCCGCGATGTCTGAATTTGGTATCCCCGCGAAACTAATACGGCTGTGTAAAATGACGTTGAGCAATACCACCAGCTCCGTCAGAATAGGGAAGGACCTCTCCGAGCCGTTTGATACCAAACGAGGTTTCAGACAAGGGGACCCCCTTTCGTGTGATTTCTTTAATCTTATGTTGGAGAAGATAATAAGAGCCGCAGAACTAAACCGCTCAGGCACAATACTTTATAAGAGCGTACAATTGCTGGCGTATGCCGACGACATCGATATTATCGGTAAAAACAAGGGCTACGTCTGTTCTGCCTTCTCGGGATTGGATAGAGAAGCAAAGCGAATGGGTCTGGTGGTGAACGAGGACAAAACGAAGTATCTCCTGTCAGCACACAAACAGTCAGAGCATACGCGTCTTGGCACCCACGTCACTGTTGAAAGTTACAAGTTTGAAAAAGTAGACGACTTCGTTTATTTGGGAACCAGCATTAACACCAATAATAATGTCAGCCTTGAAATCCAACGGAGAATCACTCTTGCCAACAAGTGCTACTTTGGGCTGAGTAGGCAATTGAGAAGTAAAGTCCTCTCTCGTCGTACAAAGATCACACTCTATAAGTCACTCATCATGCCTGTGCTGGTGTATGGCGCGGAAGCATGGACAATGAAAGCATCTGATGAGGCGGCTCTTGGAGTTTTCGAGAGAAAGATTCTGCGAAAGATTTACGGACCTTTACGCGTTGGTGATGGCGAATATAGCAGACGATTTAACGATGAGCTGTATGAGCTTTACAACGATATAGACGTAGTGCAGCGAATTAAAATTCAGCGGCTCCGCTGGCTTGACCATGTCGTTCGGATGGACAGAAACGCTCCTGCTCTGAAAATATTTAACGCGGGCCGCGATGCTGGGAACAGAGGAAGAGGAAGGCCTCCTCTGCGTTGGAAAGACCAGGTGGAGAAGGACTTGGCTTCACTTGGCATATTCAATTGGCGTCAGTTAGCACAGAAGAGATATGACTGGCGTGCTGTTTTGGACTCGGCCAAAATCGCTTAGGCGGTTACAGCGCCAAATAAGAAGAAGAAGAAGAGTTTCCACAATATTTACTTGTACAGCTCTCGGGTTGCGCAATGATTTTGTGTGGTTTAACGGTCCTGTGGCGGTTAAATAGCGTTTGCGGGTTTATAAGCGGGAAAAACTAAGCGGATTACCTCGGATTAAAATTAAACACGTCCAATTTGCTTAAATCCATTTAATAGAAGAGAAGTAGAAAGGATGTCAAGTTTGACAGGTTACATACAGTGCTGCCAAACCAGACATATGCTTAAGGCCTAATTGAAAGTAACGTATTAGGCGTGAACATACCGGACGCCTTGAACGACTGTTCGAAACTTACTTTAAAAGTATGTACATATATAATAATTTTACATTGAATATTTACATGGAAAAAATATCAGTATTAGTCGGCAAGAGCGACAACTTCACAATGGGTCGAGCAGCTCTCCTTCGAATGTCCTTAAGTTGACGACCCGAACGCGATCATCAACACCGGGGTGACTGTCAAGAACACGGCTGAGCTTCCATTTCGTGGGGGGTGCGTTGTTGTCGTGAACAATCACCACGTCGTCCCTTTGTAAGTTTTGCGTTGGACGAAGCCACTTCGTGCGTCGCTGAAGGTTCGCGAGATATTCGTCTCGCCATAGCTTCCAGAAATGTTGCTTTATCGCTGTAATCATTTGCCACCGTTGATGAAGCGTCCCTTTAAAAACTCCCAAGTCAGGATCCGGAAGGCCCTTTAAAGGTTCGCCGATTATAAAGTGGCCTGTTGTTAGCACTTCAAAATCTTTGACGTCAGAGGGTATCCAGAAAATAGGCCTAGAATTCACACAGGCTTCAACCTCCGTTACAATTGTACCGAATTCTTCGTAAATCCAAAGAGTGGAGTCTAAGGCACGCTTGAGGTGGCATTTGATACGCTTTATACCAGCCTCCAAATAACCACCCATGTGCGGGGCGCTTGGTGGGTTAAAATGCCAAGTAGTTTGAGCGTTAGCAAAGTAACTCGTCAGCTTGTCGTCACCGATGCAGCGTTCGAATGCAGCACGCAACTCCCTTTCGGCTCCGACAAAATTAGTGCCATTGTCGGAATACACGTGTTGGAAATGCCCTCTTCGATTGGTAAAGCGCTTGAAGGTGGCGATAAAACTAAATGAAGGGAGATCTCCGGCCAATTACAAGTGCATTGCACCTGTGCTCATGCATATAAAGGAGCATACGTACGCCTTCGTTGACCTCGCGCCTCTTCCATGTGTAAATTTTACATTGTACGGACCGGAAAAGTCGACTGCACTTTGAAGAAAACATCGTGTACTCGTAACACGGCTCGACGGTAATTCAGATATCTGTTGTTGCAGCGGCTTGCGACTTAGGCGTTTACATCGTATGCAATGACGATGTATCTCTCGAACGAGGTTTCGGATGCCGGGGACCCAGAATCGGCGTTGAATGGCTGCTTGCATCATTTGCGGTCCAGCGTGCAACATGGCGATGTGGATTTCAGCGGCGATAACTTTGGTGAGCGACGATTTCTTGGGCAATATCATCGGGTGTTTGATATCGTTTGAGCACGATGCCTTCTTGATGCGGCCTCCAACACGAAGAATACCATGGGCATCTAGAAACGGCTGAAGACGAACGAGGCTGCTGCGCAAGGGTATTGGTTTCTTCGACCTGCAATTAGAAACTTCCTTTGAGAAAACGTTACATTGGGAGTACCATACCAATACGAGCTCAGCTTTGTTAATTTCTGTGCTGGTTAACGGTCCCAACAGCCGCGCGGCTACATTGGACTGACGGGCGGACATGCGCGAGTTGTTGACGAAACGAATCAAATAGGCGGTAATTCGTTTTAGTTTATTGTATGAGCTAAATCTGGTTAGCAGATCCCATTCATCGGCGGATTTCGCAAAGTGTGATACGGCTTTGCCGGACTTCCGTTCCAGCTCTGTTGTGCGTTGCCTGGAAGTTTGAACCAAACACCGCTCATGTTCTCGACGCCAGGTTGGCCCGTGCCACCATAAGGGATGGGCGACGAGTTGTGAAGGTGTGATACCCCTTGAGGCACAATCCGCTGGGTTGTGCTCGGAGGCGATGTGTCTCCACTGTGCTGATGGTAAGGCCTCCTGTACGTCGGCGACGCGATTCGCCACGAATACTGACCAGCGGCTTGGATCTCCTTGCAGTCACGCTAACGTTACCATTGAGTCGCTCCACTCATACAACCTTTCGAGCCTGCAGCCAAAGCTTGATTCCACCTGCCGAACTAGCTTCGCACCCAGATGGGCTGCACATAGTTCCAATCGCGGCAGCGATGTAGTTTTCAAAGGAGCGACCCTTGGTTTCGCAGCAAGCAACACAACACTGACATCGTCGACGGAAGTTAGTGTTCGACAGTAAACAGCGGCCGCATAAGCAGCTTCCGAAGCATCTGTGAAGATGTGGAACTCAGCATCTGCAATGGAACTAGTGTCAATCCAGCGACATAGTTTAAGCGACGAAAGTTCAGCTAGCTCCCGTCTGTGAGTCAACCATTCGATAGATATGCCAGGTGGTACCAACTCGTCCCAGTCCACATTCGAGCGCCAAACCTTCTCCAGCCATATTTTAGAACCAATCGTACAAGGAGAAATTAGTCCCAGCGGGTCGAATATTTTGCTCGAGTCGGAGAGGCACACGCGTTTTGTTAGCTTTATCGGCAGCTCGTCCAGATTAAATGCGATCGAGAGAGAGTCGTTGTCTCTATGCCAGATACAGCCCAGAGTGCGGATATCATTTCCTTCAGCCAGCAGATGAGATATTTGCTTCGACGCATGCTGTATTTGATCTCTTAACGGTTGGCAATTCGTTGCCCACTTTCGGGGCTCGAATCCGCTCTGAGAGAGCACGAGAGAAACATCCCTTTGAAGCGATGATAGCTCTTGGAGTGAATCCGAACCGGTGAGGAAATCATCCATGTAGAAGTCAGACCTAATAACTTCAGCGGATTTCAGATAGACGTTGCCTGCATCCAATGCTGCGCGGTGTAGCGACTTCACGGCGAGGTGTGAGGCTGCGGCCACCCCATAAATCACACTTAGAAGGCGGTAGTCGGGCAATGGCTCTGAAGCGTGCCCACGCCACACAATACGTTGGTTATCAATATCCTGCTCAGAAACGTAGACTTGCCTCAGCAATAAGAGCATAGCGACACGTGCGAAAGCGAATCAAAATCGAGAAAAGATCTTGTTGCAGCTGAGGGCCTACCATTAGAGCGTCGTTCAGTGAATGGCCGAGTGATGTCTTTATGGACGCATTAAACACAACTCTAAGCTGAGTACTGGCACTCGTATCCCTGACCACTGCATGGTGCGCCATGTAATAGTTGGCTTGAGTGGCTGGACCAGCAGGCTCCATATGACCCAAGTCAACAAGCTCTTGCATAAGCTTTCTGTATTCATCATGAAGGCGCTTGTTGGCGACGAACCGCTTTTCCATCCTTAGTAGTGCACGAACTGCTACGTTTCGAGATTCACCAATCGGAACTTCCTTTTTGAGCGGCAAGCGTACTATGAAGCGACCATCTTCCGCACGCTGTGTTGTATTGTCGAATAACTTGTTACAATAAAGCTCTTCAGTCGTGTAAAACTTTCTCGGCGGCAGCTCCTTAAGTTCCCAAAACTTGGTGAGATGTTGCGTTAGCTGGGTGTCACAGTGCAGCGTTGAGATTGAAGCAGGTTGCCTTTGTGAAGGAGTAGCGTTTCCGAACAACACCCAACCAAACGCGGTGTTCTGAGCCATCGGAGAGCCGTTTTGCTCCTTCTTCAGGCCCTCGAGCAAAAACTTGTGCATCTCATCCATGCCAATTAAAATATCGATAGGCCCAGGCTTGGAGAAGTTTCAATCAGCTAGTGGTAAATCGCGAGTGTGTGGGCACTGTACAGCTGTGGTTGGAGGTCATTAGTAATTTTTGACCAAATTAGCGTACTCACTTGAAAGTTTGGGTCTAATGACCGCGGAGCTACACAAACCTTGACTTCTCCCTTGGTCCGACCTTCTTGGATTAAGCCAACACCTGTAACGCATGCCGTTGATGAGCTTCTGGGGAGATGAAGGCGTTGCACGCAGGATTCAGTGATGAAAGAAGCATGTGAACCATTGTCGAGTAGCGCCCGTGCGGATTGCCAGTGACCAGCGTGGTCTTGCAAATAAACTTCAGCGGTGGCCAATAAAATAACGCGTTCCGCGTCAGCATAATACGACGTAACATTTACGGTAGGTTCGGTTTCGTTGTTAACAGGTACGGGCTGTTGGTTGTTAAGGCTAGAGTGCAGTAGCGAGTGATGCCGACGTTGGCATATGCGACACGATGATGGACTGCGTTATTTTGCGATGACATGCCCCTTACTAAGGCAGTTTAAGCACGCACCTTGAGCTTTTATGGTTGTTAGCTTGGCCTTTGCGTCGAGCTGACTGAATTTCGAACATGTGTAGATTCTGTGCTCACCTTTGCAGTACGTACAAGCTGCAGCTTTAGCTCTATCTGACTCTGCAGAGTTTCGAGAAAGTCACTTAGCGTAGCGAATGTCGGCAAATCGTCGGCTACGAGCGATAATTCCCATTGCTTGCGAGTCTCGTAGGCTAATTTCGACACGGTTAGGTGGACAATCCAGTCATCCCAAAACTCAACCGGACGCCCGAGTGCAAGTAGCGCACCAAAATGCTGCAAGGTTAGGTTAAGCACATGTTTATATGGCTTTTATATGGCTGTCTACTATGATCCGCATGACTTTGTAGCGTGAGGTCAGCAAGTCCCAGGCCTCACTGTAGTTGCTGTCACTCACTGCTAAACTGCTTACCAACTCCAGTACTTCGCCCTTCTGTCCGCCCGTCAGACTTGCATTGGCATTGACGAGCGAACAAAAGGCGTCATGAAAGGTGAGCCATTCGGCGCACTAAACGACGGTAGCTGCAGCTTCGGAAGCGGCGCAGGTGCTGGCGTAGTTTGAGTGGCTTGAGGCGTAGGTATCTTGAGCGCAGCCGTAAGGCGTTTGAAATTCACCTTGGCGATAGTATACCACTCCTCACCTTGAATTCGAGATTGCTCCTCCATCTCGACGCTTTCTTCGCCGCACGAGAGCTCTACCTCTTGTTGAGCTTCACAAAATCGTACCCATTGTTCCTCCAACAACTGCAAGTACGTAGATACAACCTCTACGTCGACCGAAAGCTCGATTGTAAACAGCGCTTTATGGCTTTTAAAGCGGAATCGCGGACTTTAAGCGACGACATTTTGCGGGTGCGGTAAAATTTTGTTATATTAAAATAACGCGGTGTGGACTGTATACAACGAAAATATCGCGGAATCCGTTTTGAAGGACCACTTTGTGGCGGTTAAATAGCGTTTGAAACTATAGTTTGAAAAATAGCGGGGAAAACTAAGCGGATTACCTCGGATTAAAATTAAACACGTCCAATTTGGTTAAATCCATTTAATAGAAGGGAAGTAGAAAGGATGTCAAGTTAGACAGGTTACAGACAGTGCTGCCAAACGAGACACACGCTTAAGGTCTAATTGAAAGTAACGTATTAGGCGCGAACAGGTCATATAAGTTTGTTTTTCGTTATGCAAATAAGCATACAGATTCTCTGGTTTTGTTTAAGCAATATTAAGTTGTTTTTATAACTATGGATTTAATTATAAAATATTATTTATAATTTGTTTTTTTCAAATAAAAGTTAAAATAAAACAGTTTTGCTTGCTTTTGCTACTTTTTCTGCTTGGCAATTGCTACTTTTTTTCAAGCTCCCGGCAACGCTGCTGTTAACAAATGGTATAGCGACTAGTAGAGATGCAAAAAAAAATCGGTTCTGACATCGATACATCAATTTTTTTAATTTTTGGCGCAACATCGATGCCGTGGGGCGAAATCGAAGAAAGTTCCTTCGCTACTTGTAAAAGTGATGGTGAGTATTTCAAAACTAAACTTAATCAAACAATTTTGAAATGCTGAGTAGTTGTTTGTTTTAATGTAATACCATGATACAAAAAAAGAAGGTAGTTTCACTTTGAAATTTTTTGACATAAACTATGCTTATGACGTTTATACTTTTCGTAAATTGCTCAAGTAGCCACCTCAACAAATTATTGTTTTGGCAATTTTAAAATTTTTTTAAGGAATTTTTTATGCATTAAAAAATAATCACCCTCATTGCGAGAGTCGTGTCGAATGCAAGTCGTGTCGTTTGATACGACTCTGTAAAGTTTCCGACGATTTTCGTCGCTTATTTTTTTCAGCACGACAGTAAACAATGCCAATGTTGTCGAGTCGTACAATTTAGCATTATTTACGACTTACGCAATGAGGCTGAATAACTCGCAAGGTAAATTTGTGTACTTATTTCATCGTATTAGCAGAGCTGTTAATACGTGTGTATTCATTTAAAATATCTTAAATTACCTGACGGCAAAACACTTTGGTTTCATGAAATATTATCTGACTCTTTAAGAAATTTACATCCCTATTCTACAACTCTTTCGTATTCGGATTTTGCTACGAATCGTAGAAATAGTAAGAAAACTATAGAAATTTATTTTCCAAAAAATCTTTAGTAATATGAAAAAGAAGGATCCATAAAAAATAAATGCGGTCTTTTACTAAAAAATTCATTGCACCTACGTGATGCTACATGTTATAGTATAAGAAAACTAAAAGGGCGTGCCTCGGGCTATTACCGTTTCGATTCTGGTAAAGCATTTTAAAGGGCACCTCAACTTTTTTTGAAATATCAGTTAAGCTACTCTAGCGCTCAAAGCCTAATATAATAATTAGATACATTCACATACGCATATAAATACATTTTTATTCAATCTCCGTATACGTACATGTATAAAGAAGAAAAAATTTGGGAAACAAAAAACAACACAAAAATTTTTGCAACGCACGCGTTTAAAAATATACTTTTCACAAAAACGCGCTTTATGCTATTGCGTTTTGAACGGGATCTTAGCTGCAGAACAAAAAAATATTTAAAAATTCGACTTAAGTGCATATAATAAGGCTATAAAGCGCCCAAATACACCGTACAAACTGCTGTTCAAACCTCCTTTTTTCATATCCTCTATATATGTATCAAAGATCTATCAATAAGTATTGAAGGTGTGGCATCTTTGGTGATATCAATTGCATGCATTTCGAACAAATTAGATGTGGAATCACCATACATATAATAAAACTTAGAGACGATTTTCAATAAAAAAACATCAAGATAAGGTTTCCAAGCTTCATCAATCGGACTTTAAACTTCTTTACACAAAAACATATAAATAGTGACGCGTTAATATTGAGCATGTAGCATTCCCGCGCGATCCATCACTATTTTGAAATCAATCAATATGAATCACGATCCAAATATCACAATAGATATCCGTGTGACTGGCGCCCCATGCTGTGATAAATTAACGAGTAGACTGCCCAGCGATAATTTTCTTCGATGTGTGGTTAGTTATTTTTGCTAAGCGCTGTCCCTGCCAGCCACGGCTCACCACTTTCCCCTGAAAATCAAACGATTTACAAACACATTCACAACTTTTTAGTCATCTCACCCACACACTTACAAATTTTTTGTTCGAACTGTCAAACAAATGTCCCTTTGTTAGAGCTACATACCCGATAAGAATTCGTACTCTAATAAGAATTCTATGCGTTAGAGCGAGCAAGTTAGAAACATCGGAGTTTTGATGACAGTATACATACTGTGAAGAAATGTCACTTTGCGAAAATTTTGAAGGTAAGGATACGTATTTAACAATTTTATTTAATTATAATGTAATTTCTTCTTTTAGACTGCAAAACAGCAGCGACTTAGTCACATTCTTAAGGTATGTATTGAGACTTTTTATATGTTTATAAATTTGAATTGATATTTTTGTTTGTTTACCGATTTGGGATTCACCTTCAACGCTTGCATCTTCATCGCTAAAACATTCTGACCTCAACTTCTTGTCGCCAGGAGCACCACCAGTACCTTCTATCCTCAGCTCCTTCATCGGCAGGAGCACCATGGGTACCTTCCGCCCTCAGCACCTTCAACGCCAGGAGGACCTTCAAAGTGTAGGTCCAACTTGTCAAATTTTGCAAAGTTGTAAGAAAACTTTATTTTTCTGAACCACCATAAATGATTTGCAACTCTTAGGGCCGGTTAGGTTAGGTAAATCGATTACCTTTCTTTTGATTATAATATTGTTAAAATCGATTAACTATTTTATAGAAATTTTGCAACTTTTGAAAACATCTATATATAAAAAGTGAAAAAGTGGTAAAATTTTGCAAAGTTGTAACGAAACTGAATTTTTGTGCCCCATTACAAATGATTTGCAACTGTTAATATATATTAAAAGAAAGGTAAATCGATTACTTTTCTTTTGATTATAATATTGTTAAAATCGGTTAACTATTTTATAGAAATTTCGCAACTTTTGAAAACATTATATGTAAGAAGTGAAAAAGTTGCCACATTTTGCAAAGTTCTAACAAAACTGAATTTTTGTGAACCAGTACAAATGATTTTCAACTATCAATATATATTAAAAGAAAGGTAAATCGATTACCTTCCTTTTGATTGTAATACTGTTAAAATCGTTTAACTTTTTATTGAAATTTTGCAACTTTTGAAAACATCTATATGCAATTTGTAATATATGTATATTACTACTACAATAATAAGCAATTAAGCAACCACATATGTATGTAAAAATATCTTTATTATAAATGTTAATTGTAATTTTTATTCATAATATTGATTACTCACTATTTATATTAGGTTAACAATGTATTTTGAAAAATAAATTTTGCAAAATAAAAATCAAAAAAAATTTTAAGATTTTTTATTTAGGGCCGGTTGTTCAATGTCTGGTTATCACTACTTGCCGGTTAGACATCATTATCGACAATTTCGACATCATGCGTATAACATGTGATCGATAAAGCAGTCGTTGTATCTAACCGGAGCTCCTACCTCCGATTTGCGCTAATCAGACTTTGAACAGCCGGCCCTTAAAGTGTTTAAGGTTATTTTGAATTCGCTGTGAAGAGAATGCAACCCTGCGCCAGCTGAAGTGGGCAATGCTAGACGAGTGCAGCTATATGTTTTCCTTACGAAGTATCTGAATGAGTGCGACAATGATGCAAGGCTCACACGTACAGGGGGAAAGTGGTGACAATCTGCACACCGCCCATACAAATGTCACCCGTTTTGTCACCAGTTTTGAAGTGACCGAAACCCGCGGTTTCACCAGATTTTTCGCCACTTTTGGCTGGCAGGGGTGTTGCTTGATCAGCGCAATTGTTTCTAGTAGTGTTGTCACCGCTACATACAACCACAGTTCAATTTAACAAATTAATCCGAATTTTTTAGTCTGACGTTATACACGGCAAACTTACCAAAAGTTACCAAAATAAAAACAAAGTTGCCAAGTTACCAAGGACTCAAACCTATTACCTATTTTGGTCGCAAGTGACCAAATGTGGCAGCCGTGGTGTTCATTTCAACAGATAAATGTGCGTTTTGCACATACTTATATTTTTATCCACTGCTTTATATAAACGAGCAAAAAAGAACCTTTATTGCCCCTTATCGAGAAACTAGGGTCCGCTTCAGTTATTTGTACAATGATTTTCGGTTGTTGTGTCCAAACGCATAACCCGAGTCCAAAAACTTTAACATACACGTGTAATCAAAGGATTAAACTTTTATTTAAAATAAATGTTTCTAATTTCCGACCACTAGCTTATTAATAAATTCGGTTTGCACTATCCACTTTTTTGCAAATTTCGATTTGGGTTCTGCGCAAAAAAAATGTGGATGGCGTAGACGGAGTGGTATGCACAATAAATATTGTATACCTTTGACATGCGAAAGCCTCTCTTCTTCGGCAACACAGAAAAAAGACGAAGCGCGGACGAAGGCAGAAGAAAGCGCAACAGGTGCATGTTTTCAATGGCTTGGAAGAAGCTGTTATTGCTGGATTAAGAACCAGTTCTTCAGGCATAGGAGAAGTTCTGCCTTGTGGTTCAACAATTCAACCAGAATCTTACATACATAGATGTGCCCATGGCTACTATGCCAGACTGCTCCGCATATCTTTGTGATATTATTCCCATAGCGCGCTGTTATAGCCCAGTTATGCATACTTGCACTGCTATACCATTTTTACGTAAAAATCAAAACCCAAAATAATTCTACATGTTAAGTGCTATGAGTTGGGTAACCGCTTACATGCAAAGCCCATTTAACAGATTCTTTTATGACAACTCTAATGCAACGCTAAGTATGCATAACAGGGCTATTACTCCGCTGCTGTAATTGCAAACGCAATAGAATCCACCGTTTCCTTCAAAATATGTAAAATCAAACAATTTTACTATAAATAAGCACTTCATGCGTGTTTTTTTTTAATTCATTTCCACTTTTGTTTTCCTTCATTCAGCTGTCTTCGAAAAACAACTGAAAGCTAGTAATGCTGCACATGTTTCAGCAAGGTTTGCAGGATGTGGAGTTTTCGTTTTTCGTAGCGTGAAAGCACAATGGAAGCATAAAATTATTTGTGATAACGCATGATATAGTCATGAAGAGGGAGGTAATAAAATCTGCTAATTATTAGAGCTCCTTGTTATATTTTATAGACAGATAAACTATTCGCTCTACTGCTGCTGGTGCCGCGTGTCGCGTCAATTGGGAACATCCGTCCCGAGCAGGGTTGCCACTGAAAAACCTTCTTTCTTACCAAGAGCGGGTTCAAAAACTTACCAAAATGGCTTCTCTCCTGCCATTTCTTTTAATCAAGAAAACAGCGTTTAGCAGCATGAAATACATTTATTTTTTCAGGTTTTCATACTTAAAATAAGATATTCAGTAAACAAAAAAATCAGAATAGCTATTATATACATATAGCACACAAAAAAAAGTGGTGTGTGCTTATAACCAGACACCTACCGACGTGTATTCGACCCTCTGAATCCGAGTCTGAGGTCCGTTTAACTTCTAAACCCTCAAATTCTAGAGTAAATGGCGGAAAACCAAAAAAGTGGCAAAAAATTCGCAGTTTATAGTTTTAATAAAGCCTTCGGAGGAAATGGTGTGAAAAATCGAAACGGAAAATAAATTTCCGTCATAGATTTTTTTAACGCTCATTTGCATACATACATATATTATATTAGGTATTGCTACCTAAAGGTGAAAAGGTGCTAAGTCCACTTTCTTTTATTTAGTTTGTGATACAGAATGACAGATAATGCTAAGCTACATCGATTTTTCGTCTCTCCTGAACAATTTAAAAAATGGACTTGGCACCTTTTCGCCTTTAGATAATGATATATACCAGACAACAGCATGAGTTTACTCACTTCCATCTAAACAGTATGGACTCATTGCTGTGAACTCTATAAGGTTAGTGAGAAACACCGTACAAACAGTGAGATTCATAGTTAGTTTTGAAATCAATGTTTAGCTGCAGTGTACTCAGTTGATTTCAAATATGGCATTGATATACTCTTTCCAAATCAAGGCAAGCGAGTGAAAAATGCTGTTATGAAAACCAAGTCGAGCAATCGAATGACACTCATTGACTTCAAACAATTAGTAAAGAATACGACAATTTTGAAAAAAAATGGATATTGATGAAGTATTTTTTTAAATATATTAGTTTTACTAAATTATTTAGTTATGCACCTGACGTACATTTATATAACTGGTCTACAAAAGAAATGCAATGTTACCTCAGAAGATATCGGCTTTATAAGGGACTTGAAAAATAAGTTGCTTTGTTATTTAAAAACAGTTGCTGTTGAAAACTAACAGATTTGCACAAAACTGTGCTTTTTTTATACCCGCCAGCAAAAGAGCTCAAGAACTTTACCGAATCTGAGCAAAGGTACACAAAAGAGAAATGTTTACAAGTTATGAGAACGTTAACTGAGAATTCTGACAGGTCAACGGAACCACAAATTGCGGATAGACCTTTGTTACCTTCAGACAACTTTGAGCTGTTTTTGTGAGCAGAACTGACAAAGCTACTGCAGAGCTACGACGATATGAAAATATTGAGGTATATTTTCATGCGGACCTCGATATAATTAATTGGTGGGAGGTACACAAACGCGAAATGCCGCTGCTGCATAAACTCAGTCGTAGAGTAATAGCCACTCCTTCAACTAGCGCATCGTCAGAAAGAGTTTTTCTTCTGCTGGAAATATTATTTCTGACAAAAGATGCCACCTTTTGTCAAATGATGATGCCCTTAATCTGTTGATATTTTTGCAGTATAATATGCAGTTAGGAAACCAATAAAATTAACAAAAATTGTCTTTACAAATGTTTTTTCTTTGATACTTTCATTACAGCAGTTATGCCATGCACTTGTTTTTAAAATCAAGCACTTATTTGAATCGAGCACTTGATACTGTGAATTACTCACTCAACCGACAATGTTTTTTCAATGCTATCGCACGTTTGGAAATAAATGAGTGCGAGTGTGTGCAGATGTGAAAAGAAAGCGAGTGACTTAAAATGTAATTTGAGTGTATCCATGCAGCTCTCTGATATATACATTACAGTGGTTACACACGACGAACATGTGCGCGCACATGCGCGGCTTGCGGTGCATGTTCGTCGTTTGTAGGGCGGTTCACGAGCATGCTCACAAAAAATCAAAAAATTTTGATTTTCAGCGAGCATGCTCGTGGTTTGTAGCGTGGTTTGTGAGCATCGCATTGGAAACAAAAACAACAACCTCATTTTGTGTTGATGCTTGAAGTGTGCACATCGGCGGATAAATGCATCCAAGCCATGTTATTTAGTTGAATTTTTGATAAATGAGGCTAAATTACTATAAGTATATGTGTGTACGTACATACAAGTAAAATATAAGGGCCGGTTGTTCAATGTCTGGTTATCACTACCACTACACTATCGACGATTTCGACATCATGCATGTTACATGTGATCGATAAAGCAGGAGTTGTGCTTAACCGGAGCTTCTACCTCCGATTTGTGCTAATCAGACATTGAACAACCGGCTCTAAGGGCCGTTTGCACCATGTCTAGTTAACGCTAACTGGAGGTACATCCTTCAGTTAAGCACGTTAACTGCTTTATCGATCACATGTTATATGATGGGTGCCGATAACGTCGATAAAGATGTTTAACTTTGAGTTAGAATTAACTAGACATGGTGCAAACGGCCCTAAGTAAGGTAAAAATAAACCTTACGGTTAGGCTTATCAAATGTCCGGGTTTATATATTATGGGTGTATATAAGACTTACTGTACAATATGACGAACAAATATTTAAAAATGTTATAAAGACATGTACATTAGGGTGGTCAAAAAAAAGGAAAGTCGGAATTTTAATACTCTCACCCCCTAGGATTATTCTATACCGAAAAATTATACACCTATTTTTTCAAATTTGAGATCAAAAAATATTTAGAGGTGGATCCAAGCGCCAAAGCTTTCCATGTATTTTATATGGAAAAAACAACTTTTCATAGAAATGGTATAGAATTCTTGAAAATCAATATTTTTCGTTCCGAAAACTCTGGTTGTCCTCAGAAGACCTACAATAATAATACCCAATTCTTTATTTAACCATTTTTAATATTAAAGATGTTTTATTGGTGCCTCCATTGCATTTTCTATCAAATATAGTTACCATAATATCAAATATAGTTACCAGTCAACAAAATGGGTAGTAGGGCCCTGTCACACGGTCAGTAATTATCACGATATTTGGATCGCGATCCATATTGATGGATTGATGGATATTTATAATATTTTTATTTTGTGTGTATAAATTACAGATAATGCATTCCACAATTATTTTAAAATTTCCAATGTTAATTAATATGTTTTGAATTTCTTTTGAAAGGTTTTAAGCACCGAGAGCGAAGGCAGATCGAATACGTTTTCGATGTTCGCATTATGAAAGTAAAAAATGTACTGACGAATTGTATGGATCGCGTTTTGAAATTTGGCGATATGGATAACGATCCATCAATACTGCATGCTACACTGCAAGGCGCATCCATACAAGGTGGTGTTGATTGCATATAAGTAAAAGTCCCGTGTTGTTGTTGTTGTTGTAGCGGCTACAACAACCCCGCCCAGATCGGTTGATATCTCAGTCGTTGTCGTCGAGTGCCACTAACGGCAGCCCCAAGAAGCGTGCAGCCTCTATGGGGTCGGTCCACAGGGACGAGGCCGTTAGGGTTGTGGGGTTTTCCGGGCATGCGAAGAGATGTTTCTAGTCGTGAGGGGTCTCTCCGCATGCCGGACATTCATTCGGCACATCCGCATTTAGCCTACTCAGGTAGGAGTTTAGCCTGCTGCAGTAGCCAGAGCGAAGTTGGGCTATTGTTGTTCTGGTCTCCCGAGGCAGATCAATGACCGGTGTTTGTGTGCCTAGAACGGCATTCATAGGTCTTGAGTCTACATAACTCGAGACAGCGTCCCTGTGAATGCCGTTCAGGGCCTGTCTGTAAGCTGACGGGTCCAGAGGCTGCTTAATGAACCTCTGGACTTCGTCCGTCAGTTCATATAGATACCTCCTGACGTGCCTTGGGTGGCCACATCTGTGGCTCCCAACCATAAACTGCTTGCAGAGCATCGTGTTGTGCTCCCTAATTGGGAGCATTTTCGCCTCATCGTGGAGGTGGTGTTCTGGTGGCATCAGGAGGCATCCAGTCGCTGTCCTAAGTGCTGTGTTTTGTACCGTCTGTAGCTTCGTCCACTGCGTCCTACTAGTCCCCGGCGACCACACTGGTGCTGCGTAGTTTAAAACCGGCCGGCCTATTGCCTTGTATGTTGCCAGCAACGTTTCTTTGTCTTTGCCCCAAGTACTGCCGGCTAGCGACTTGAGGACCTTGTTGCGGCTCTGTACTTTATTGACAATAGCGGTTGCGTGCGCAGAGAGGGAGAGCAGGTTGTCGAATGTTACTCCGAGTATTTTAGGATTATTCACCGTCGGAATCGGTGTGTAATCGACGTGAATTCCTAGCGGTAGCCTGACCTCCTTCGTCCAGGTTGTGAACAGGGTCGCAGAGGATTTCGTAGGGGGGAGGGCTAGACACTTTGCAGTGAAGAAGCGAGAAAGTTCAGAGAGATACCCGTTTACTTTCGAACACAAGTCATCAATTCCATTCCCAGTCGCCATGATCGAGCAATCGTCGGCGTAAGAGATAATCGAGACTCCCTCTGTTGGTTGAGGGAGCTTTGAAATGTAAAAGTTAAACAGTAGCGGGCAAAGGACACCACCCTGTTTTATTTTTCTAAGTTTTCTCGATTTGTCTCTAAACATTACCGACGAGTGTCGACCACTCAGATAATTTTCCGACCACCGTTTGAGCCTCTGTGGCTCTGTGGAATGGCTGACAGTGTCAAAAGCCTTTGACAGGTCCAACGCTACTAGAATCGTTCTCTTACAGGGACGTTTACAGTTAAGTCCACGAGTTATCTGAGTGTTTATGGCGTTAAGTGCTGTTGTTGTACTGTGCACTTTACGGAAACCATGCTGATACTTCGCTGGGGTCAAGTGGTTTGTGAAATACGGGAACAGCAAGGCCTCGAGTGTCTTCGCTACCGGGGAAAGGAGTGTTATCGGCCGATAAGAATCTCCTATGTTGGCAGGTTTCCCCGGTTTGAGCAGTGGGACCACTCTCCCCACCTTCTAGATGTCTGGGATGATGAGAGTGGCCATAGACAAATTGAGGACCTCCGTTAGGTACGCTACCCCCACAGGACCCAAATTTTTCAGCATCAGCATGCATATTCCGTCGGGACCCATGGCTTCTCGGAGGCTTTCGCCTTCCCGATGGCCACCAGAACTTCACCGCAAGTGAAAGCAAGGGGACACAGGTTGTTAGCAGTTTGTGCAGCCTTCTGATCACTCGACGCTTGGCTTTGTCCACCGGAGGATGCAATATGAACTGCCGGCTGAAATAGCTCGCGCATCGCTCCGGATCCGACGAAGTATAGTCGCCGAAAGAAATTCCGTCGTGCTTCGTCGGATTGGACAGTGACCTCACGGTTGACCAAAGCTTACTCACACCAGAGGTGAAGTTACAGGTCTTCAGATGCTCTTCCCACTTCTTCCGCTTATGTACGTTTACTAGTTGCCGAATCTCCGCGTTGAGATCCTTAATACGGGATCTCCGGGATCGGCCTGACGAAGGCTATCACGCTCATCGGCTAGAACAGCCGCTTCAGCAGGGAAATTTGGACGTGGGTCGGTGATACATCCTGCCGGTATGAAGCGAGCTGTAGCAGCAGTGACAGCCCTGCGGAACTTACGTTCACCAAGGTGGACGTCGGTTGGTTGGGGAGAGCAGCGAAGTTGTTTTAAGTAAATTCCGCGAAGCCTTTCCAATCAGCTTTAGAAAAGTTGTTATATGTTCGGTGCTCCGCGGAAGCAAAGTCGGTTGGTTCATCGATCGAGATGACTATGGGCAGATGCTCTGATGCCAAAGTCAGCATAGGTCGCCATGATATGCTGCTTATCAGACCAGCGCTAACTATTGTTATGCCTGGCGAGCTGCAGCAGCTGCCCATAATCCTGGTGGGTGCGTCGTCGTTCGTTGTGCAGAATGTCGAATCTTCTATCTGCTCAGCCAAGTCAGTTCCCCTACGATCGTTTGACAGGCTTGAGTGCCTAAGATCGTGGTGCGCATTAAAGTCGCCTACTACCATACGGTTTTCACCTCTGAGGAGCGCACCTATGTCAGGGTGATATCCTGCCGGGCAGCAGGTGACAGGCGGTATATAAACGTTAAATATTTCGAGCTCAACATCGACTGACCGGATAGCAATGCCCTGACATTCTACGGTCGATGTCTGCTTCGATAAGACGATACTGCACGGTATGGTGCGTGATGAACGCTAAGCCACCACCATGATCCCACTCGCGATCTCGACGGTGCACGTTGTACCGGGCACAATTCAACAGTGTTGAATTGCTGTGCAACTTCGTCTCTTGGACCGGAGCTATCAAAATGCCATGCCTTCCCATGAAGACGGTTATCTCCTCGATCTTGCTCTGAAGCCCGTTACAGTTAAACTCAAGGAGCTTCATGTGGTTCGGGAGACGTGTGGTGATGCGGGGTGTGAGGGATGTGTGTGGTCGTCTCGCAGTTGGCTGTGTGCGCTGCTGAGGTGGTTGCCGCCCTGTGGTGGTGGCGGGTGGCGTCGCAGTTGAGGTCTGCTACCGAGCACCGTAACACGGGCCCTCGAAGTTCCTCGTCCAATCTCGCGTGGTGCGCAGACCTGAGCATGCCCTAAAATGGCACTAGCCAAGGCAGGTGTTGCACTTGACTGATGTCACATTACGGAATATCCTGGTGTGACATACCGTGCAGATTGTAGGAGGAACCAGGAGCTGCTGGCGGCGGCGTGTGGGTGGTGGTGCGGTTGTGTGTGTTCTGTGGTCTGTAGCAGTTGTGGTGTGGTCTATTGTGTTATGTTGTTGTGCTATGGTGTTTGTGTGGGACTGCTCAGGTGGACTGGGGTTAGCCGTGGAGGCTGCTCTGTTTGAGCAGCAGGGGGCCACAAAAGACGTGGTCCACTGCCGATGTGTCCGTAGTCGTAAGCAGACTCTGAGGTGTCTCCACCCCTCGCAAGCATTGCACTTGATTGAGGTGGAGTTGTGGTGTAGTCGTCTCTGGCATACACAGCTGCTGTAGGTTTCTGGCCCTAGGTTTGACTCGATGCCAGCCCTGAGTAGAAGAAAACGTAGCGAATGTAGCGCTATGGACGAACAAATTTTGAGATACTTCGCCGACCTAAACGGGGTTAGATCGCCGAAATAACAGCCCTTGGTCGGGTAAAACCCGAGTCATTCCGGTACGTAGAACCGGCTGTCGTAGGAATGAAAAGCCCGTGTATTTTGTTATTGCTTTTTGGTACAGGAGGATGTCAAAACGAAAGGGAATAGGAGATAATTTTCATCATTTTCTTTTGTTAACATCCTAAAGTTGAGCTGCTTCGTCTTGGATGATATTCTCCTGTACTAGTGTAAAGACAAAAATATCCAATCAGCTGATCAATCAACACCACCTTGTATTGATGCGCCTTGCTACACCGTTAATAAATATCGCGATACTTGGATCACGTCAATAAATACTGACCGTGTGACAGAGCCCATAGAGAGCGAAAATTGGAACGTATTGGATCGCAAGTGTCTTCTTCTTCCTGCCCGAAACAGCCAAGACTTTTTCTGCGGGTAAAAATGGATAAAGTGTCAAAGTGCATATCAGCTGTTTTGTGTTTACATATTACCTGCATTTACTTGGTGCTTTTAAAGGCTGATTCACATACAACTTTCTTCGCTTTGCTTGATAGTTCTTTGCTTTGACAAATAAGATCGATGTAGGCATAAGCATGAGTATGCTCACATAAAAAACGTTTGAAGCAAAGCAAAGCAAAACGAAGCAAAATCTTGGGCAACTCTCAACTTTTGCCCGCTTTGGCAATCAGCTGTCTACATTTGTCTATTCTTGTGCGCTTGCATTTGCATTTAATGACAAAAATAGAGTAAATAGGAATTTTTATTGCTATTATTAATGCATATTATTATATTGCTATCTATTTTACAGATAAAAAATATGGAGGAAAAGGAGAATCCAAAAGCTGTCAAAGCGTTTATTGTAGCATACCTTCTGCGTTTCGCGCTTTGTTGTCATAGTTTGAACTGTCAAGCAAAGCGAGGAAAGTTGTATGTGAATGGCCCTTAAGGAATAGTGAATGGCTTGGTGATGTATCAAGGCACATAAATACAGGTAGAAGCCAAAATGACGTTGCTCTCATGAGAACCAAACCTTTAAAATTCAACTTGTTTTTCATTTATTTCCTATATTTCGTTACGCTTTGAATGTCATATCGTTGTTTTTTTTTTTGAATGTTCGTTAATAACAAATTTTAATTAACATTTGAATTTTTGTAGTGTTGTGCAGTTTATACTTAATGTATGTGTTAAAAATGCAACACCGAAGCGTTGTTTTTTATGTGGTGTTAAATATGAAGCAGATACCATTTAACGTGCCTCAATGTCCTTCGCATAAAGAGCGTTGCGAAAGCAGCTGTGGGCCAGAGCTGCAGCGAAATGCCTTGCTGTGCGTTAAACATCTTAAAGCAGCAGATTTCATAAATGCACCGGGAGGTACAGGAAAGGCACGTTTGATGCCAAGTGCTGTTCCTATGACCCTTATGCCGGAAAGTCCCTCCAACAACACTGCAACTCATAAATTAAAAACATAAAACAACATACAAATTAACAAATTTTAACTAAAGAAAAATAAATAAATAGAAACAAAACTTCAAATTTACTCAAAAACGTCAACCAGCGAAATGTAATTTTTTATTTTTCCTTACACACGCTCATTTTTATTTTTACTCTCCCGAAAAGTTTGACTTTTGTAGGTTTGATGTCAATTTGGCTTCTACCTGTTTTTATTGTACCATGGTGATGTATTTTGAATTTTTATATACTTAAAATCAAATTTGTGAAACCAAAATTCAATTTTCAAGGGTTTGCATTTAAGTGACAAAACAAAACACAACGTGAATCAGCGGTTTCTCAAATTATGGGCACGAAAAGTGGTTTTTAGCGTTCCCGTACTTCTGGATTATGTTCCATTTTTGAGAGCAAACTTTTCGCTTATTCTCTAATTACCGGATCCGGTCCGGATTGTTAAGGAAAGAACCTATTTTTGAAAACGGCAGTTCATTCCTAGGGATGAATCGATACAAGTTAATCTAAGTACATACTACTCATGATCCAATTATTAGGGCCGGTTACTCAATGTCTGGTTAACTCTAATCTGCGGTTAAACATAGTTATCGACGTTACCGACTCCCTGTTGTATGCATGGAGTCGAACACGTCGTTAAAGATGTTTAACCGCAGATTAGTGTTAACCAGACATTGAGTAACCGGCCCTTAATATCTTTATATAATATATATTATCTTTAAATCATGCATACTACTCGTATTTTTGTCCGGTTAAGCACAACTACTGCTTTATCGATCACATGTTACATGCATGATGTCGAAATCGTCGATAGTAAAAAAGGCCCGAAAAAGTCGGGAGGGGTACCAAACGACGCGTTTCGGTCTACCTATTAACAATCCGGAGGGGAAAGGCTAATGTTATTAACCATTTAAAAGTTATGAACAAAAAACTTTTGTTAAATTTCGTTGTTTTCTATGGGCAATTACACCGACAAAGATTCACTAAATCACCTGTTCTCACTTTTTAAACACTATTAAAATATATAATTTAACTTATTTATTAAACAAACACATAGTTTTATCAACCTAAGATAGATTATTTTGTTATTAAAAAGAAGTTGACAATCTTTGCGAACTGAAACGCGAGATTCCAAAATAGCTATAGTGCTGCCACTGTATTAGTATTTCGTAATAATTCACTTTTCCTTATAAGCTGTGTGCACTGTTCAATGCTTTTCGGTATCTTCTTTCGTTTAATATATATATAAATAATGAAAATTTTCGCCTGCGGCGCTTTTCCAACGAAAATCAATACTTCGAAAAAGAATGAAAATTTTTAATAAAAAATCGCGCAATTTTCGACTGCTGCGCTTTTTTCATAAAAATCAATACTTCGATAAATAATGAAAATTTTAATTCAAAAATCGCGCGATTTTTTATTAAAAATTTTCGACTGCGGCGCTTTTTCCATAAAATTCAATACCTTGATAAATAATAAAAATTTTTAATAAAAAATCGCGCGACAATTCAGCACATCACTAAAATCTATGGGCCGCTTGTTCAATGTCTGGTTATCACTACTTGCCGGTTGAACATCATTATCGACGATTTCGACATCATGCATGTAACATGTGATCGATAAAGCAGTAGTTGTGGGTGGGCTTTAGTAGTCAGCCGCACCTTTAAGGCTCTGTTATGCATACTTGGCATTGCATGCACTGCTATACCATTTTTACGTAGAAATCAAAAACCAACAGACTTTTACGTATGTAATGCTGTGCGTTGGGTAACCGCTTACACGCGAAGCTCATTTAACAGATTCCTTATGTGACAACTCTCAAGCAATGCCAAGTATGCATAACAGAGCCTTTAGTCTGTTCCTTTGAACTTCGGACTAAAACCTGTGGAACTGTCAAACTACAATTTTACGCTCTCAAATGAGAGTAAAAGGAGAACAGATGCAGAAGTGCATAGGAACGCAAAAAGCACTATTTCCTGTAAAAACGTCAGACGGTTTGTTTACATGTCATTGGCACTACACTGATTTGGCTGAAATATCACTAAATAATTAATAAAATCTATACATATTTAAATAATTCGTTGTTTACTTCCATTTTATAACAAATATAAGGTTCTTTGCTTTCACCGCTTTCTGTTTTTGTTTGCACATGTAAATCAGCTGATCGTTTGACACTTTTCATGAACTTACAGGAAAAAAATCTCCGGACTAAATTTATTGGCTGCCATGTCACAGATGTCATCTCAGATGCAAACACAGTTGTCAGATATTTCGTCGCAGCTACAGGCACAGAAGACACACGTATCACAGTTGTTGGAAGTCCAAGATGCAAAGATTACACAACTGCAGGAGAATTTGGCTAGAGATAACGAACAAATCAAGGATAGACAGGATAAAGTCGAGGCCAAGGTAGAAGAGTTGGAAGGTCGCCTCCGAGATATGCAGTTGAATCG
>NW_023458560.1:5046634-5046791 GCF_013731165.1 Rhagoletis pomonella | reverse complement strand
ATTTCAAACTTTTTTTTCGGAAGTGCTAGAATTTTTCTGAATACACAATTTAATAGCCCAATCAATTTTAGTCTGATAATGTGCAAGTTTCAAGTGGCTAAAGGTGACCGTTGATTTTTAACCGACTTCCAAAAAAGGAGGAGGTTATCAGTTCGTC
>NW_023458560.1:5042738-5046534 GCF_013731165.1 Rhagoletis pomonella | reverse complement strand
TAGAGGTGGTCCCATACTAATCTGGTTGAGATCCGATCAGTGGATCATGAGATATATATATATATATATTTTTTTTATATGGGAGTTGAAGTCGGTTTTTTTTTTTGCTAAAAATTACTAGTTTAGAATTTTTTCGCCAAAGGTGTTGCTGTTTTCTTCCATATACAAATAAATTGAGTTTATTCATTATATGGAAGCCAATGCGACAAAAAAAAATTCTAAAAAATTAAAGGTAATTCCTAGCCACTTGAAATTTGCGCATTATCAGACTAAAATTGCAGGAGCTAAAAAACTGTGTACTCAAAAAAATTCTAACACTTCCGAGCAAAAAGTTTGAAATTTAGGCGAAATTTTGTTGCACTTTTTTGAAGTTTTCTACAAATTGTTAAACTTGGGTATATATGGGGTTTGTCTGAGAATGAACTAAATTTTAATTGAAAATTCTTAAAAATAAATAAATAAACATAAGTGGCACACAATATCACTTTGAAATGGCGTGCTATAGATATGACCGATACTGTATATATATACATGCATATATGTACATATCGCACACCGTCTTCAAAAGGGTCACAACTCAAGAGCTTTTATTTACCTTTCAGCAAAAGCTGGATCAAATTTTTGTTATAATTTGTTAAAAAACCTAAGGTAAAGGCGCCCTTGCTCATATGATTATCATGCGCTAAGAATAGTTTTTCGCATTTTCTGACAAACGTATTATTTTTAGTTGTGACTCTTTTGAAGACGGTGTGCGATATATAAAGAACCGTTGGCGGCGACAATGAGTCATACTCTCAAATGAAACGACGATTTTCAATATTATCAGTTATTTTTGAGGCCCTTGCATTCGATCTTCGACTGTGAATTTTTATTTGGTATTATGACGCTCATTCGATGAAGAATAGCGCTATTGTGAATTTCGCTCGTTTAAATTGTTCACAAAAGTACATTTTTCACCGCTGAGAAGCTTTGTTTACAAAAAGAGCAAACTAAATAGTGTGTTTATACATATGTATTTAAATGTGTGAAAATTAAGTAAAAAAGAAAGCGAGTTTATAAAAACTTGGTAAAAATTAGTACAACGGAGTTTTGGTTCAACGATTCGTCAGAGAATGAGAGCTTAGTAAACTGGCCAGGGGTAGAAAACTTTTAAGAGAGTTTAAGTTTAGTCTTTCGAATATACTATTTTGACATACAATATATTTAAGAAATTCGTCTTTAGATTTATTAAAAATTTCCGACCGTCTAAAGAGGCTTTGTGAGCCAAATCTATTTACAACATTTTAAAACTATCAACACCTCAAGCAGCAGCTCTACGATTTTGTTCTCAGAGATCGTGCCAACTAAGTATTGGAATTTGCTTTCATAAGTGAAACCAGCTTTTCGAGTTTGTGTTTAGTATTCACGACGTTAGAACTGCATGAAATTAATAAAAATTACTTAAAATTAGTGTCTAGCTGCCAAAAAGTAAGAAAACAAATGCAAAATAATACATTGTTCACAATTTTCTAACACTTCGCAACACCATCGAAAGCAAAATTCTGTTCGACAGAAAATTCGACACTCAACGCAAATTTCGACACGGTTGCATAGCTCATAATACGAATTTCGCATTCGATCTTCGATAAACAGCGAAGATCGAAAATCAAATGCAACTCGTAATAGGGGCCTGAGTATTTTCAAATTACTATCAGTGTACAAAAATAAACCATATTGTATGTAATACGTTTCGTTTATTACATTAACACACTTTAACAGTTCGGTACAATACAGAAACAAAACGGCTGAGCTCACTTTGTAAGCTTCAAGTAAAGTGTTTAACTTGCGTATTTGAAATTACATTAAAAGTGCGATCTGAATTGATGGAAAGCGTTTTCAAATATTGGAGTGAACATGTTGCTAAAAATGCACTACATATGTACATCATCATCTGTACAAAACTGTACAAAAGCAGAAATGATATGATGGTCGGTGAGCAAATGGGAATGGTTATGTACGGTTTATTTTCGTACCCTTATTACTATACATTTATTTTCATTATTTGCTATGCATTAAAAAGCATTAACCACTGGCAAATATTGTATTGGTTAGTGCTTTTATGTACATATGTACATATATGGTGATGTGTGCCATTGATTTAATATTAAACTATATATATTATTTACAAAAACTTGTATCTAATGAAAAACTTATTCATTCTCTAACTCTTCCCAGACTGCGATCCTGATCTAAAGCCATCCGTTGCTGAAAATCTTGAGCACCTGGTTAACCGCCTGGAACTATTGGTTGAACGTTTGGAGCGTTCAGTGTCGGCGCGTGAATTAGAAATTGCGAATCGCACATTCGATACGGTCCGAGCGAAGAAACGAGCAAGTTTCGATCTAGAGAGCACAGAATTACCGCCTTTACCCGTCGAATCACTAACAGAGCAACTATCACAGCAGACGGAGAATCTAAACGATCGCATTGGAAAGATAGAAACCACACTAAATCGCATTAACGATCGGCATAGCAGCAGTTTAAGTACTAGCATTAGTCAATATAGTCAGCAGCACAGAGAGCAATACCAACAACCACAACAGAAAGAGGGTAGTCTCGAAAATATACCGACTGTGCTTGAAGACTATCAAGAGTCACCGCGTCCATCAGCTGTTCCCACCAGCACATTTAAAACTGACGAAGACTCCTTGCAGTTGCTGCCGCCGCCACCACCCAGCATGAGTGTAATAGGTTTTCAGGATATTATCAGCGGTCCGCTGAACCAATATTTAGCGCTTTCCGCGAAAATCGGTGGTGATGTAGCCAAGCATGCCCAGTTGGTTAAATTGGCCTTTAAGTAAGTAACTAGATTTTAGAAGCATTTGCATGTTGGGGGATACAATTAATCCCTGTACTTAAAAATGCAGGCTATGTGCATATCAGACATCTGCAGCGGGTGCATAATTTTCGTGTATACTCGATCATCTAACAAAACCCGTTTTGCATCATTCTCTGTGTACGAGCAGAGCTCAAGACGACCATGTTGGCCACAACACCCGATTGCTTTTCATACATACTTGATTGGGTTCGGGTGCTTTGCAGCTCAATATACCCGGGTGTTCGCGTTTCAACCCGAGTGTGCACGAAATTTTCTTGATTGGCGTATGGCGTTTTCGTTTCTACAAAAAATGTTGCCTTCTCATCGCGCTCTTCTTAGTGTTTGTGCGTAGAGAGCAAAGAGAAGGTTGCATTTTTCGGTAGAAACAAAATCGGCATTAGTATAGGCCCCTATTGCGAGTGTCGACTGGCAGTAGAATAGAAATTTGTCGATCGAGTCGATCATCTTTTATTTTGCTATTGTGTAACTTGATCGATAAAAATTTGTACTATTGTGAATGGTTGACAGAATTGTAAACAGCTGTTTGGTTGTTTACATTTGTTTCTTTAGTATTTTATTTACATAATTTTTAAAATAATTGCTTTTATTATAAAATTTAAAAAATGGACACAGTGGAAGCCAATAGATTAGTAGAATTGGCTAAAGCAAGGAGGGAATTGCGAGATTCGTCGGATCCCTTGGAGTTGGAAGCTGAAGTGTATGCACATATGTGAGTTTTATGAATAGAAGTTGCGTTCCCGATGCTTCACGGTTGTTAGGCTTTACATGATTTGCAGGAAAAGGTGTTTTCCTCATTAATAAACTTTATGGAAGTTTAAGAAATACGGTACGGTTATTTGTACAATGATGTTGGGTATTTGTGTCCAAACGCGTGACCCGAGTTTAAAAACTTTAACATACAAGTGTAGTGAAAGAATT
>NW_023458560.1:5023200-5042638 GCF_013731165.1 Rhagoletis pomonella | reverse complement strand
GTCGATATCTTAAGTAAATTTTCCAGTCGACAGAAATCGACCCGTGACAACCCGTGAAGGCAACTTCAGGAATTTTTTAATTTTCTTTTTTTTTTTGCTTGAGCGTCTATTGAAGATGTGCCAAATTATATTGTCGCCTTAAATACAAAACAACAATTTCTTTAAGCCATCTTGTGCAGCAATTTGTTGATCTTATCCTCACGGCTACCGAAAACACCAACCTCAACGTAGTGATTAGCCTTCTTGCGCCAGCCTCGGGTTGATGTGTTGAGCTTGAATAGCAACAGGAAGTTGGAGGAACAATTTCTTTAAGCCATCTTGTGCAGCAATTTGTTGATCTTATCCTCACGGCTACCGAAAACACCAACCTCAACGTAGTGATTAGCCTTCTTGCGCCAGCCTCGGGTTGATGTGTTGAGCTTGAATAGCAACAGGAAGATCCGCGGATGCGGATCACAAAAGCCAATTTGGATTTTTCAGGCCCGTCGAATTAGCCGCATTCTCCATCTCACGGCGTCCATCACGGAGTTTTCTTGTTTGATATTTCTCAGCATGCACCAAGTTTTCACATTTACGGAGTGCAATCACAGCAGAGCGCTTTAGTTTACGTTTGATCAGGGTAGCAATTTGCTGACCTGCTCTTGCTGAACTGCAGCTTCGGCTCGGGGACGGGAGGCAGCTTCCTGGAAGGTTGTCTGCCCTTTGCTTGCGGTTTCTTACCGGCCCATGATGGCAGTCATCTTAACTTGTTACTTAGCACGTTGAAAAGGTAAAAAAAAGTTCGCCAAATGTTTGGAGCACATCGTAACAAATTAATTAAATACTTTTTATACATAGATATGCTGAAACCATGCACTTACTTTCCCAAATTCCATCCTGTTTATCGGCATAATTTTCCAAATATGCCAGCTACTTCATTACTAATTACTAAATTTTCCAACTGCGCCTTCTTTGTTGGCTCGACATATCCTAAAAAGACAAATTTACATTAAACAATAGAAATCGCAAAAATTAGCAAATAAAATACTTGCTTTGTTTGGTTTTGTTGTCAAATTTCTGAGAAATATGAATTCACCACGATGCGATACAGAAAGAACAAGGACCAGGGATGTAATTTTAAGTAAATATATTATTCAGTGGCAAGGCGCAGAGCGTTCGGGGCAGCAATATTAATTTGTATCAAATATAACATTAAACGGTGGTTCTAATACATTTTTTGATATTATTAACCAGAGTACATATGTACATTATATGGTATTTCTTTCAAAAATTAATGTACTATATGAACTTTTTTTTTCAAATATTTCTTAAGTTTCTTTCATGAGTGCTGAAAAGCAACCATGCGCGTAAGAAATTGTGTGCTACCTAAAATTTCACCTCTGGAAACTTTATCCCCATAAAGGACTTCACCACAGTTTTTTTACTGGATATACTGAGGTGTAGTTTGTTTACGTGCTTACGTACATAATTATTAATATAAATGATGACCGAAAATTAACATTCTGTTTGTGACAATATTGTACAATAAATGTTTTCTGTTTATTATTCAACTTATTAATTTAATTATTAATTAATTTAATTAATTTTTTCTTTATTTTCAATACGTGATAGTAAGTAGGTACATATATCTGTGTTCGTATGGAACAGTAGCTTATGTCGGGAAGCTGGCTTTATGCGCGGCATTCTCTTTATTCTGCAAATGACAAGGAATTTTTTGATGAGACTTAATAAGAATATTGTCTTGCTAGTATCGGAACTATTTCTTGGGCATTTATTTGCCAAAAGTTCTTCAACGGCTCGGCGCCGATGAGTCATTCGCAATCGTAGGCTGCGAATGCCGCATTATACTAAAGCCAGCCTTTCGACATAAGCTCCCTGAGGGAAAGATTGGTCCCATTTCTCGAAAAATATAGTCGTAGGTATAGTAGCTTTGTATCTAGACCAAAGATAGTCCAAAAATATAAAGCAATGTAATGTAAAACAGGTGAATTGTACTAAAAGTGGTCCGAATGTAATGCATAAGGTATGAGTTTTGATCTAAAACTGGTTACAATGTCATGCAGTAGCGGACAACGGGTACAATTAACGACTTGCTAATAGGTAGGCACTTAGTCAACAAATTTTCATGTGCGACGTTGGCGTGCAGAGAGAGTATCCGCTTAGAAAATATAAGAACCCCGGTTCGAATCGCAGCGGGCGCAAGTTTTATTTTGGTTTTTTTTCCCCCAAAATTGGATACAATGTAATGCAGAAGCAGACAATTGGTCCGAGCCTAGGACATTCAATGTTAAATGTAAATCGAATTTTACATGTTGTTGGACCAAACTTTGGACTACTTACAATCACTTGCAGTCTAGTTTGTGGTGTGCTCTAAGTCTATTCCGAGATCCTACAGGGCTATTACTCCATACGAACACAGATATACATATGTACATACATATGTATATTGTAAAAAAAATACACACTTAAATACGGTTTTATCCTCCGTATTCGCCTCTGATTTTTAATTGGGTTTTCTTTTAAGGTCAATGCCCAAGCCCTATGCACTCGGTGCACATTCATTTTTTGTAAAAGTACTTATGTACCTACATAGTTTTAGGCTGTGTGTTCTAATATATACACACACAGCATTCCACGCGAAACTATACGAAATAGATGCACAAACATTTTTGTCTACTTCGCTTCTAACTTTTTTCATTGCGTATGCACAAGCACAAAGCAACAAAATTTTCGTATGCTTTGTTGGAACATATTGGCGCCAGTTACCTTCAGGGTAAATTTCATTGTTGTCCTGCGTTTTATCGCAGTGTTCGGGTGTCCGTTTCATTGTTACACAAATTTTCGCGTTAGCTGCGGGTTGTTGTTGTTGTTGTAGCGGCTACAACAACCCCGTCCAGATCGGCTGATATCTCAGTCGTTGTCGTCGAGTTCCACTAACGGCAGCCCCAAGAAGCGTGCAGCCTCTATGGGGTCGGTCCATAGGGACGACGCCGTTAGGGTTGTGGGGTTTTCCGGGCATGCGAAGAGATGTTTCGAGTCGTGAGGGGTCTCTCCGCATGCCGGACATTCGTTCGGCACATCCGCATTTAACCTACTCAGGTAGGAATTTAGCCTGCTGCAGTAGCCAGAGCGAAGTTGGGCTATTGTTGTTCGGGTCTCCCGAGGCAGATGGAGCTCCATCGCGTCAATGTCCGGTGTTTGTGTGCCTAGAACGGCATTCACAGGTCTTGAGTCTACATAACTCGAGACTGCGTCCCTGTGAATGCCGTTCAGGGCCTGTCTGTGAGCTGACGGCTCCAGAGGCTACTTAATGAACCTCTGGACTTCGTCCGTCAGTTCATATAGATGCCTCCTGACGTGCCTCGGCGAGGGCTCCTCTGCAAGCAGCTGTCTATTTGGGTGGCCACATCTGTGGCTCCCAACAATAAACTGCTTGCAGAGCATCGTGTTGTGCTCCCTAATTGGGAGCATTTTCGCCTCATCGTGGAGGTGGTGTTCTGGTGTCATCAGGAGGCATCCGGTCGCTGTCCTAAGCTGCGGGTGTCCGGGTGTGGTGTTCGCTTGTGATCAATTTATAGCGAGGGTGATCGAACAGACTCGTTCGTACTCAAAGCAGCTGTCGGGTGTGCATCTCGATCGAACACATAGTAGCCGAGTGTGGCGTTCGCTTGTGCTCTTTAGTGAGGGTGATCAAAAAGGCTCGATCATACTCAAAGCTGCTGTCTGGTGCATATGTCTTAACTAATACTAGGGACCTATGTAAGTCATAATGCACTTTTTATGATCATAACAGTTTGCTTCTTTTTTAGTCTGCAATTTCTTTCAGTAAGAAGAAAGTAGAGCAAAGGGGCTTAGTCGTTAAATTAATATTAAGGGCTAGTTTCTCCAACTCAACTTAACTTAGTTTAGCCACTTTTTGGACTTAAGTCAAAAGTTAGCCTACGTTTTACACAGCGTATTCTTGACTAAGAAACTTGGCTTAGTCAAGAAAATTGACTTAACTAATTTGAGTTGGAGTAACCAGCCCTAAGAGTTAGCTTTGGCAGATGTACATATGTATGTACATATAAGTTGCGATCCCGTACGAGTCCATAATAGTCAGAATTAGTCAGATTTTACTGGAAAGCGATCCCGTACTCGGTTCTCTGACTATTGAGAGGACAAAAAAGAGGCTAAAAGGGGTTCTCTCTCTGTCAGAAGTTACCAGTTTTAGTCCGAAGATTTTTTTGCGGGTAAATGTGTCAAACGATCAGCTGTAGTGTGTTTGGCAACCAAATTGTAAACAAAAGAAAAGTGCACTCTGCTAATTTATGTTGAAAAGTATTTAATTACTTGTTTAAGTGGATTCTTATGAATTTGAAAGTATTTTGGTTTCATGTGCGAGCTGAGTGTGTTTACATACAAAATAAGCAAAAATTTCCAACCAAAATTTGGAGGTTATGTTGAAGTTGACAGAAGTTACCACTTTTTACTAGAAAGCGATCCCGTACTTTTCATTGTTACTCTCTCGCTCTGAGCGAATTTTAATTTTTTGACAGCTTTACTAGTTTTAGTCCGAGGAATACGGGATTGCACCTATAAATTCCATGCATACGAATGTATGTATGTATATTCTCTCTCACATAAATACTATTACATAATTCATTTTTTAATTCGCTCTTTCCCTATTTTTAGCGCTCAACTGCAATATGTTACATTGGCCACACAATGCTTCAAACCAAGTCAGGATAAGCTGATGGAATTGCTAAAACCAACTTCGACTCAAATCAGCGCCATCCAGGATTATCGTGAGAAAAATCGTGGTTCGCCATTTTTCAACCATCTATCGGCAATTAGTGAGAGTATCGCAGCGTTGGGCTGGGTTTGTGTGGTAAGTTGATTGGGTTTGGTTATATTTTTGGGAGGATTATTTTTACTCCTTTCATTGTTTGTATGTTAATTTATAGGCACCCACACCCGGACCGCATGTGAAGGAAATGAACGATGCCGGTCAATTCTATACCAATCGTGTTTTGAAAGAGTGGAAAGATAAAGATGCCACTCACGTAGAATGGGCACGTTCATGGATTCAAACATTGACTGAATTGCAAGCATATATTAAGCAGTATCATACAACCGGACTAGTGTGGTCCGGTAAGGGCGCTGCACCTGCAAGCGGGGCTGCACCACCACCACCACCAATTGGTGGCTGTCCACCTCCACCACCACCACCAGCATTCGATATAGGCGCGTTGTCATTGGAAGATGGTGGCGCAGATGAACGCAGCGCTCTTTTTGCTGAGATCAATCAGGGCGAGGCTATTACGAAAAGTAATATTTTTAAATGAAGAGCTTTTGATAAGCATTTACACCATACTTTTATTTTAAATGAATTCTTTAGATTTGAAGAAAGTTACAGCTGATATGCAAACTCATAAGAATCCAACATTGCGTACTGGTCCAGCGCCATTCAAGACACCCACGCAATTCGGTGCGTTCGCTGCAGGTGCAGGACCTAAACAAGCTGCAGCAAAAGAACCAGTATTTACACGTGATGGCAAAAAATGGTTGATTGTAAGCCTAATAAAATTTTTATATATATATATATTCCTAGTTATTCTATTATTATACTGTGCTTCTTTTTTCGTAGGAGTATCAACGCAACAATCCCAGTCTGCTAGTGGAGAATGCGGAAATGAACAATGTGGTTTATATGTTTAAATGTGAGGGTTCAACTTTAACTGTTAAGGGAAAAGTAAATAATGTCGTCTTGGACTCTTGTAAAAAGTGCTCATTACTCTTTGATTCGGTAGTAGCATCTGTGGAGTTCGTAAACTGCCAAAGCGTCCAGATGCAGGTTGGTTTCTATTATTTCTCTTTTTGCTAATCATATTACGAAAAAAACGCTTATATATTCGTTTAGGTTCTTGGCTTTGTACCAACTATTTCCATTGATAAAACTGATGGCTGCCAAATGTTTTTATCAAAAGACTCGCTCGGCGTAGAAATTGTTAGCTCCAAGTCTTCCGAAATGAATGTTATGCTTCCTCAAGCCAGTGGCGATTATGTATGTAAAATGTTAACATACAGAAACAAGAGATAATTATTTTTTACTCTTTGCAGACCGAGTTAGCTGTACCGGAGCAATTCAAGACGACCATTTCAGGAAAATCTCTGAAGACTATTTGCGTCGAAAGTCTTGGCTAAAATAATGGAGTGCAGCAGATGGATGCAAATGGCTGATACTTTTCATCATAGGCATATCTAATAATATATTTACAGCTAACTAAACATACATACATACATGTTTATAAAACAATTTTGCTACTCCAAACTAATTTTTTATATCATAAATCCGAATTCTGAAGTATCCATAATATCGAGTGCAAAAAATAATAATTCGATACACATACATGAGCTTCAAAAGTAGAAGGAAGATAAACAATATAAGTCTACAGTTGCTTGCATTGTAACTTGAATGTATTATAAAGGAAACCACTTAAATGGATACACTACTTGTTTTATATCAATTCGTATTCGTGAGTTTATAAAAGTATTTAATTTAGTTCATAGTATTTAAATATCAGTAATGGGTCGCTTATGGACGCAACCGGAGTTGGGTTGCCGATGGTCAAGGCCACTGAAATTTAATCTGTATTATGAATAGCAACTATAGTTAAGTGCTATAAAGTTGAAGATAATAAAATTTTGAAGTATGTACCAGCAACCAAAATTTTAGTGTAAATAAGGAAAAAAAGAGTTGAAAAATAAATACATTTTCCCAATGAAAGTTTCGCTGCACCACAAAAATGCAGTTGCCATTATAACAACTCAGTTGTCAGCTTTCAGTTACCTGTTGCCATCTGTAATACCATTTCAGCCACTGGAAACCCAACTGAAGTTCGGTTTCCATCCGTAATCGACCCATAAATTTGGTAACATAACATTTTTATTTATAGTTGTTTCATGGATTTCCAAACTTCATGTATTTTTATTATTGTCTTAATGAAATATAAAAGCAATTGCTGCATTTTTAGGATTCGTCAAAAGCAAATATAACAAATTTTTAGTGATTTTTAAATATTAGTCTAAATAAAAGTAATTATTATGACAACATAAAGTTTAATTGAAATTGAAGTTATGATTATATGTATTAAATTTCATGCAGCGGTTAATAAATTAACTAAAATTTATACTGACCCATATATGTCTTTTAAACTGGGACTCTTTCAAATAAATTGGGTGCTTGGGCGCGTGAGCTTAATTAAATACGTATTCTACTAATGAGAACCATTTTAATAGGTAAGCTGGTATACATATGTTTTCAAGTGCTTTAAACTTGTGGATCGGATCTCAGCAGTTATAAGTTTCGAATAAAAGGCAGGTAATCCTGTTGCATACAATCGGTCAGATGATCTCAACCCGGCTGCCGAAAAGACACTGATCTTAGTCGAGTAACAAAAGGGGTATTCCATGAGTAAGTGAAACTTTGTGTCCAATTGTAGAGTAGCTTATTGAACATGGAATGCTTGATGAATCAATGCTCAATACCTGAAATTAACGTTTTTTCGAAAAAAAATTTAGTTATATTATTTTATTACACTGTAAATACACTCAAAACTTCAACATTAGAAAAGTAGTTGAATACGACAACATATTTTAATATAGAAGGCTCTGCAAAATCAAGTATTCACAAAGTTATTATTTTTTTGAAGGGGGGAATAAATGTCTCGATCTTTCTGCGCCCCGAAGAAGCAATATGGCATTGAAGAAAAATAGGCATTTAAATTATATAATAGGATAAAATCACTACGGTTTAGCATGTCCAACCCGTGACTAAAAAGTTTTAAACTTCGTATTGCTTAGTTACTACTTTAGGGAGTTTTCTATAATTTCATAACTAGAGTGTGTTTATAATAAGCAGCCCTATTTCATTTCTTTTATTATATTATAAGTACCTACTTAAGAGATTTTGAAACGTTTTATCGTGTCCCGCCCGTGACAATCATTTATAATTTTTTTCTAATGATGCCTAACAATAAAAAAATAAGTTTAACGTTTCAAACCTATGTTTAATGCCACAAAACTCTGAAGTACAGGTTGACTAAACACCATAATACTGTTGGTGGGCTAAGCGATGTAGTAAAAAATTTCGCGTGGCCAGCTCGAAAAGTCAAGATAAGCATTACTATCTTAGAGACGCCAGAGAATTCTATGATGAGGGTTGCTTAACAACAATTAAAAGTCAATATTAACAATTACCTGAAAAGTTCCAACCAAGAAAATCTAGAAGTTCGCGAAACTTATAAATTCAATCCAATAAATAGCCTTTAAGTGACAAAGATATACATATGTATCTGCTTACAAGTATTCTAATACAGATAACTTTTCGGATTAGACATCGATACACAAGATCTTTTCTGACGTTCTATGGTTTTAAGGAATAGCTAAATTTGAGCATGATTTGTCCATGAAATCAGTTTCCAAAAATAACTCAACTCGAGCCACTCTTAAGCCGGTTACTCAATGTCTGGTCAACACTAACAGCAGGTTAGACATCTCTATCGACATGATAACAGTAGTCGATATACATGTTTAGCCTGTAGTTAGTATTAGTCAGACATACATAGCTATTCTAAACAAACTTGAAAATCATTAAGGCACATTCGAAATTTCGTTGCAATCAAATGCACCGTGCAGAAGTGCATTAGGAAAATGCATATAAAATTTCATGCGTTTGCAAATAATCCTTTCTTCCATGCATTTTAATACATCAATCTGGCGACTTCTAGCTTTCGTTTGGTATAACTATTGCCCCTAAAATAGATCCTGGGGTCAGCAGTATATCGTGCGTCTTACAATGACTCCACTGTCATAAAAGTAGGTCAATTGATCTTGTATTTGACCTCTAACATTTATCATACCTAATCTCTTTGATATGGATCTCACTAGAAGCTTCCTTTCATGAAGAAAATCGTACGTGTCCCACCCGTGACAAAAGTTGTCCCACCCGTGACAGGAGAATTTTGAATTTTTTAATAATAAACAAATAATTCTTATTATGGTTTGTGCTTTGTTGGGATTGCTGGTTCTTTTCTGTATAGTAAAACATCTAATCCAGATAGAAATGTTAAGTAAATTCACAGACTTTCCTTAAAATATATGTTCTCCAAAAAGCAGTGTATTTTCTTTGTCCTACCCGTGACGGAAGAAACAGCTCAGAATTTTCCAATATAAAATCAAGTTGGAATATTTTTCGTATTTGGTAATAACTCGTATATTAGTGAACTAGGTGTAGCTTTATCAAAATGTAGAATTGCTTAGTACTTTATACTTAAATTAAAAAAGAAAAACTATTTTTGCTGTACAAATGTCCCACCCGTGACGATGGAATACCCCAAAAGCAATCACAGTGTTGGTAGAATCATTAAAGTAGTATAGCGCTTTATCTGAGTTTCCATCTACGTTGTATCAATTGCAACAGCATTGCAAAACTTCATCCGTGCTGCAGAATGGCCGTTTTTAGTACTTGCCTTAAACAAGCTGACTGTACTTGATCCTTTTTTGTACGATTGATAGGGAGTTATGCAAATCCTAAAGAACAGTATAAAAAAGTATTCAGGACTGTCACTGAAACCATAATAGTCCGATTTTTCGTAAAATCTGCAATAATGTTATCACTGAATCCAAATAGCTACAAACGTAGCATATACTTTGAATGCATACGTTCGTAGCAATTCGAAATCAGTGATCGCATTTTCGTAGATTTCACGGAAATCAGACTACGATGAATTCAGCGATGGCCCAGAATATATTCAGGTATTTTCTCCAATGGCCTTATCCCTCGAGAGGAAGCATACACAAGGGTTCTGAAAAAAGTTAATGAAACACTAAGTGTACACACAAGCGCAGTTTGAATTTACAGAACGGGGCCAGAAGCGCTCCATTAGATCTATTGGAGCGCTCCATATTCACCAGTATGCGCTCCCTTCCTAATTTCATACTTCATTGTATTTTAGCATTATGTGTCATTAGAAAGAAGCGCTCCCTTGCTGCTCCCAAAGAAGCCCTTGGTGAGCGCTTCAACCAAAGCAGTTAAAAAGCGATGCATGCAAATTTTAATTTTTATATTATATTTTGGTTTTAGTATAAGAATGGCGTTTTTGTAAACCATTTGATGGTTTTATTAAGTGTACTTATAAACATGTTTTTTTCTTTTCTATATGGTATACATACGAAAATACATACATACATGTTTGCACATAAACTAACTTTTTTTCAAAAGAAAATATTTTATGTTACTCAATGTACCTTGATGTTACTACTCAAAATGATATTTATTTCTGAGCATGGCTAGAAATTTAAAAATTTATTATTTACTTTGATTTTTTACTGCTCCCTGTTTGCTCCTTTGGGGAGCAGCTAACTTTCAGTCCCGTTGGGTAGTTGCTAATATACACATGTATTTCTGTGGTTGGGCTCCGAAAAGTATCTGTTAGTTAGGGGCTGGTACAAAAAAATGAAGGAGGCGTGGCACCGCTCACCTTTACAACTTGAAAGAGCAAAGACCAAGGAATTCAATGGTATGCTTTTCTTTCTCCTCCGCCTACCGGGCTCCTCAGCCGTGCCTATTAAAAATACGGAAAAAATCGTTGGTTTGGGGAAACTTCCCAATCCAGCGTTCATTAAGGGGGCGGTGGGCGAAAGGGGAGTGGACGTTGCACCTCCAACCAGCGTTTTTGGAGAGGGCCATTGACCGCCATTGACAAAAATGTCGCCCCTGACCACCTAGGCCCCCTATGGTTCCCTAGGGACCCCTTAGAAAAATTGCCAAAAATCACAATTTTCATTTGCGTTTTTTCGCTTGAAAAATGTTAATATTCATTTGCAAAAGACATTTTTATAAAACATTCACTAACCATAATAGACATCACTGGGGCGGCAGCCCCAGGTTTAACAAACAGAAAGGGAATTCTAGTTACCTCATCCTTTCCCAAGGCTACATCACTGGGTCGGTAGCCACAGTTGGTGCACACCAAAAGGAGAATTCTATTTGGTAAGGGTTATAATCCTAAAGCGCGGCCGAAGGCCTTTGGTCTTTGCTCTTTCAAGCTATAAAAGTGGGCAGTGCCTCGCCCGCATCATTTTTTTGTACCAGCCCCTAACTAACAGATACTATTCGTAACATTTCCCTATTTCTGCATTAAATACCTTTTTACGCTGTAGTAGAAAATTTTAAAAATAATGGTGCTGAATTAAAGGAATGTATGTCTGCGCGTTTGACAAAACCACTTATCTAGAGTTCCGCGTTGTTTTTTGAAGCACTGAATCTTTTCGTTTAAACCTGATTTTTAACGAACAACAGATCACAAGTGTAGTTTATACCTTTTTATAAAAAAAAAAAATGATTGTTTGGAAGTGCATTATTTTTCTACTCATAATCAAACCAAAATCAGGGAAGTTGTTTTGTCAAATGCACGGAGATATTTTACTACCTCACAAGCCGGACATATTCAAACTTTTAAAAAAATATTGATACAAAATCTTTCGAGTTCTTATATTTTAAGACTTAATATCTGCACATGCGAATGTACCGAGCTTATTGATAAATAATTAATAAAATGTATCAGTATGTATGTATGTATGTCGGCTCTACAAAATCACTTTCGATGCGAGTGTCCGCTGCTCTTCTATTTACTATATACTCGGCCAAGCTAAGTTCGCCCCGATTAAATTTTTTTGTATTCAATACGCTCCACTTTTACTTCGTCCCCAATTAGTTGATACACATAAGTCACAACCGTCGAACTTTGTATATCCATCAGAACGAAGGACGGTATGACGTTTACATCCAGAGGGTTGAAAGCACCAGTAGCAGAGCCAGGGTTGATGTAAAATTTGTTACCATGCTCATAAGCTTCAAATTTGTAGGTGTGACCGGAAATCAATATATCCACGTCTAATTGTCTTTGAATTAGAGCCAGCGCTTCCGGGTCGCCACGGGGCACAACCTGATGTCCATGTGATAATCCAATGCGGAACTGCCCAACTGTAACTACTTTCTGTTCTGGATAACTCAAGTTCTCATCAAATTCGCCACGCACTATATGAACATCATTGGCCAGCGTCTTCAAATAATCGTATGTTTCTTTAGTGCAAAGATTACCCGAGCACAGTATATGGTGAATACGTCCTGGTACCAGTAACTTCTTGAATTTCGCTGGTAAACTAGCACAACGATGCGGAATATGGAGGTCTCCCAGTACAAGCACTAACATTTTGAGGGCGTAAGTTAACTTTTTAAACAGTAATGATCCTTAGCTTCCTCCTACAATTCTTCTATAGCTTAATTTGATGGACCAGCTGATTGTCAAAGCAATTGGCGAAGAAGTCATAGGGCCGGTTGTTCAATGTCTGATTAGCACAAATCGAAGGTAGAAGCTACGGTTAAGCACAACTACTGCTTTATCGATCACATGTTACATGCATCATGATTGAATAATACAAGGTTAGATAATTATTGACAGCTGCGGTTTGACACTCCCTTACAAAAGGTTGCATTTACGAAGGACAGAGAAAGGGCAAGAATGCAATCCCTTGTTGCGAAAATAGTAGTAGAAAAGTACGCAAAGCAGGCAATTAGTAGTGAAATTCCTTTTGTAAATTCTAATGTATTTGCAGGAAATCTGGACTTTTAAATTAAATCTTGAACGTAATATTGATATATCTACGTGAAATACGTAATTTACGTGCTATTCAGCTGTACAAAAACTGCAAAATGACTCAAAATTAAATTAAGACTACTATGAGATTGATGTAAACATCCAATGCTTATGTTTTCATCAGTTAAATATGCTTCATATGCATATACAAATAAACATATTGCACAAAAGCTTATACTTTTATTTCACACCAAAGCTACACTGTTTCCATGTAAATTTGCAAAGAAGCAACACGGTGCCACTGCTAAGGGAGCGGTGCGAGAGAGACAACTGTCAGTTTATCCAACCTTGTATTATTGAATCATGACATGCATGATGTCGAAATCGTCGATAATGATGTTCAACCGGCAAGTAGTGATAACAAGACATTGAACAAGCGGCCCATAGATTTTAGTGATGTGTTGAATTGTCGCGCGATTAAAAATTTTTATTATTTATCAAGGTATTGAATTTTATGGAAAAAGCGCCGCAGGCGAAAATTTTTAATAAAAAATCGCGCGATTTTTGAATTAAAATTTTCATTATTTATCGAAGTATTGATTTTTATGAAAAAAGCGCCGCAGTCGAAAATCGCGCGATTTTTTATTAAAAATTTTCATTCTTTTTCGAAGTATTGATTTTCATGGGAAAAGCGCCGCAGGCGAAAATTTTCATTATTTATTAGGGCTGTGCGATTAATTGATTACTCAAAATTTTAATTAATCATAAAGTAAATAACTCAATTATTCGATTAATTGGAAATTATGATTACTCAAAAGTTCAGTTACTCGAGTAATCAAGATTTTTGATTAACCAAAAACAAAAATATTTGAGTAATTTGCTTTATGATTAATCAACATTTCGAGTAAAATGAGTAATCAACATTTCAACTCTTTACATATGTACAAAGAAGTTAAAGTTCCTTGATGCTTTGAAAACAACGTTTCTGTTTTCAAAAATGTAAACGAAAAATTTGTTCATGTACAGAATGTAAAAAAGAAAATAAGCATTTTCCAAAGGAAACTCTTTTAACGAGCAAAGTTATTTTTTTGAGTAATCATATTTCGAGTAACTCGATTAATCATCGTTTTGAGTAATCAAAATCTTGATTACTCGAGTAATTGATTAACCGAATAATTGATTAACCAACTTGCTCGAGTAATCGAATAGTCGCACAGCCCTATTATTTATATATATATTAAACGAAAGAAGATACCGAAAAGCATTGAACAGTGCACACAGCTTATAAGGAAAAGTGAATTATTACGAAATACTAATACCGAAGATTTGTTCGACATTTTGTCGTGCGAGGTTGGTTTTGTGAAAAAGTGTGCCAGTTTACAAATTCGAGCAGCATAATTAAAAATACGTAATGTAAAGGCATTCGTTCCTTGAAAAACTAAGCATTTTGTAAAATGAAAAAAGAAAAAATAAATAAATCAAAAAAAAATATATAAAGAAATACAAAAAAACAAAAAAAAATAAAATAAAGGACAAAATAATTAAAAGTCACTAAGTGCTTTATTCGGACATCTCGAGTAAGGTGAGTCAAAGGTGGTGGTAACTGGCTGCGGCCAAAATGCAAAGTGACGCTTCGGGGTCGGACACTGGGGGGACAAACCTGGAGCTGAACACATCTCCAGGGGGGACTGGTTTGAGGTTGGAAGAAATGGGAAACAAGCGGCTAACATTAGGAAAAGGCAAAAATCTAAAGTAGCAAAGGTTGACAAGGCAGGAAGAAATTCCGAAACTGACGATGACTGTACCAAACAGACATAAAATTCTAGCAAAACCAAAAAAACTAAAACTGAAAGTAATAACGGCATGTTTATCCCGTTACAAGGTATGCTTGTTAAAAAAGGCACATACGTGAAAAATGCGCAAATAAATCTAACGGACAATGCGGACAAAATCAGCGAGAGCAGTGAAAATGCAAATCACAAAAAACCGGACAGTGAAAAAATTTATACAACAGAAAGTAGTGGTGCGAATAAAGAAAAGAGCGAAAATGAAAACACCAACAGTGTACGCTACACAAATAGGCACAAGTGCGATTTTTGTGTACTAGTGGACACTTCTAAATCTACAATGATCGAAAACGGCAAAATGCGAAATGGTCTCTTCCTGTGGGACAAAATAAAAAACTTTAATATTTTAGGAATAAAAAAAATAAAAGCAATAGGTAGGTCGCTTTATAAAATTTTTTTTGAAAATTTCGAAGCAGCAAACAAATGCATAGACAACCCGGACTTACTCAAAAATAATATGAGACCGTTCATACCCAAAAGCATGGTGGAAACCGCCGGAGTAGCTAGGCAAATTCCACTTAATTTCACGGAACAGGAAATAAAGAACAATATAGTTTCAGACATACCGATCACGTCAAATACAAGGATTACCAGAAGAGACCCTAATGACAAAGAAAAATTCATCCCGACGTATTCTGTAAAGATAGCCTTTGAAGGTAACGAGATATCAGAATCAATTGAAATATTCTATGTAAAGATAAAAATTGTCCATTATATCCCAAGAATTAGACACTGCTATAACTGCGGAAGATTAGGGCACACCAAAATGGCGTGCAAAGCAGCAAACAGATGTATAGTTTGTGGTAAAGCAGAGGGCTGCAATAGCAAATGTAACCAGAACACAAAATCATGCATACTATGTGGAGGCGATACCCACAACTCACTCGAAAGCAGCAAATGCTCCGTATGGGCAAAAGAAAAAAAGGTAGTAGAAATAATGACCATTAAAAAGGTATCCAAATCAGAGGCAATAGGGATGTACAATCTCAACAATAATAACAGATTCTCTGCTTTAGACGATTTTGAAGGGAACTTCCCTCATTTAGATACAAAAAAAACAGTAATGATCAATAACGACGAAGTGGTTAACAAAAAACTCACTACTACCAAATACAATCAAGTCGTAAAGAAAAATATTCCACAAGTATCCGCACCACCAAAGCCAACCTACAACGCCCCGAGAGTTAAAGCAAGCATACAGCCTGTATATGAAATGGCGAACTGGACTAAGGTTACAGAGATAGAGAGGCTAGTAAATCTTCTACTAAAAAGGTATAACATTGATATAAATGACCCATTAGTTAACCTTATTCAAAACATAGGCAAAGTACACATACAGGACAAAATTTCAATAAGCAATGATGACCAGTTCGATAAAAATATTACAATATAACATACAAAGCTTAAAAAGCAATAAAAACTATGTAGACCTTTTTAATAGTAACAACAACATTGATATAGTATGCCTTCAGGAGATTTTCTCACCTGACATCCAAACAACAATTCATAACCTATTCAACTTCAACTTGCTTAGAAAAACCAGAACCGACGGCTACGGTGGTGTAGGAATCGGATTCAGAAAAGGTATTAAATTCACTTAAATCAAATTTGTCTCCACTTTTGACATCCTTATAGCTAAAACCACTAATTTAATCAGAAACATAACAATTTGTAATATATATTTCCCTCCCAACATCAACACTACTATTTTCACTAACGAACTAAATCGTGTACTTATCGCACTAAACAACCACGAAAACGTTATTCTTGCTGGTGATCTCAATGCTAGACATCAGGCATGGGGAGACAGAATATGCAACTCCAAAGGAAGCATTATTATCAACGAAATCAGCTATACAAACCTTCAATGCATCAACAGCGGAACTATTACCCACCGCACCGGAAACAGTGCCGGATCTGTAATAGACATAACGTTCACAAATATTAATAGCAGTTTGATAAAATGGCAATGTCACCAAGTACATCTAGGAGGCAGCAAGCATTTTCCTATCACCGGAAAGAAACCCAACTTCTTTATCCCCAAGAAACAGCTGGCTAGGGAGTCAGCGCAGGTAAGCTTTGATGACCTAGAAAATTTCACAAATGTGATTGACAATGTCAAGAATAAAATAAAAATTGATTTAAACAAGGCTAATCGCACTCCCAAAGAATGGTGGAGCGAGGATCTCAATAAACTCTACAGACTACATGTGGCAAAACGAAAAAAAGCAAATCATACTAACCGCATAGAAGATATGGAGGAATCAATAAAGGCAACCGGTGACTGGAAAGACGCAGTGAAGAAAGCAAAAAAATCTAGCTATAACAACAAAATAGAAGAAATCAATGCTAACCCTAATTCCAAAAATGCATGGAATTTCATAAGAAATGTCAAAGGAAATAAAAGGCCATTGCACAACTGGGCAGCCGAAGACGACCGCAACTATTTAGAAATTATAAAAGAACAAGCCGAACAAGCTAGCAATCACAATATCACGTGTTGTCCATCATTCGACGCGTCTCCAAGCGCGTCAAACGGGAGCATTGATTTCTCATACATGAAATTTGAAAAAATTACTAGCGAAGAAAAAATCAACAGCTGGGGGGCTCGACAGGGTCACATTTGTAGGACATTACTTGTTAAGAAATTTACTCGTTTATTTAAATTTTAACAAAATCTTTTCTGTGGATACTTTTTGTAGTCAAATGAAAAAATGAAAAAATAATTGTTAGAAAAAATAAAATTTGTAATAAGAACTTTAAATATATTTCGTGTTCGCATTTCTTATTACACATTCAACATCCTAAAGCAACTGTCTACCGAGGCGAAGCAAAATTTACTAACATCCTTGAGAGAACACTTTCACAGCAACAGAGTCCTAAATGCCTGGAGATTAATAAAAGTAATACCAATCCCCAAAGCAAATAAGAGCACAGATGACATAAACAACTATAGACCAATTTCACTAATATCAGTAGTAGCCAAAAACATAAATATGATGGTTAAGGAATCGCTGAACGATTTCCTAGAAACTAACAAAAAGTTACCCAACAATAGCTATGCATACCGTAAACTAAGATCAGCGACGATGTGCATCAATGAGATGCTTCATCTAGTCGCGGATAAAAAGAACAGTAGAAACTTTGTTTTTATATGTTTTTTAGATATGTCGGATGCCTACAACAGAATTGACTTAGTAGCACTTTACAATATTCTATTACAGACTAACATAGAAACATCAATAGCAAACTGGACGTATAACTTTTTCTCCAAAAGGACTCTTACCTTAGGAAAACATGCCGTAGAAATAAACTCAGGCTTGCCTCAAGGTAGCTGTTTATCTCCAACATTATTTAATATATATACAGCCCAACTACACGAAATCAACAATCCTCACACGCACCTATTTCAATTCGCTGACGACCTAGCCATAGTATCCACAAACTCAAACAAAACAGCAGCAGTTCAAAATTTACAAAATAAAATAGCAGAATTACAGGTAAAGTGTCATAACTTAAATCTAAAGTTCAACTTAGAAAAGACAAAATTCATGTATATGTCCGCAAATAACCGACAACAGTTCAACATATCAATCAACAGCACAAACTTGGAACAAGTCCAATGCTTTAAGTGGTTAGGAAGAACCATCAGCGCAAACTCAACTGTCAAGGTACATATTAGCAACATTAAGAAAGCTGTAACTCCAGGTAAAAACCTCATTTCGAAATTAACATCAATTAAAGCAGGAATCTCCCCTAAAACCTCAATAAATCTGTTTAAAGCATTCGTCCGGTCCAAAGCTGAATATGCCAGCACCAGTTACGCCAATGCACCAAAAGGTTACAACAAGCAACTTCAAACGAGCGTTAATGAAACGCTACGGAGATGTCTAGGAATACCACCTAACACCCCAACACTTATGCGATACGCGCTAGCCTGCGAACTCCCACCTCTATCTAGAGCAGTGTGGCTGACAGCTAAAGAACTGGTCAAACAATGGTTCCTCAACCCGGCACTAAGAACCCAATTACAAGACAAACCGGCCATAAATTCAAGCTATAGTAGAACATATGAAAAATTCAAAGTAACCATAAACAACATAGACACAAATGTTGCCTTTAATAGACATAACAATATTACCCTTTTTCAATCTGAATTATCGAACTCAAAAAAAAATTTCTCCTCCACACAACTTAGAGCAATTTATAACCAAAAAATCAACACTTTGAAGGATGATGGCTACTACATATATGCGACTGATGCATCGGTGATGGCAAATAAAGTTGGATGTGCAGTGTACGTGGAAACAACCAATGTCTCATACCTTTTTAACATAGACGGAAATTTTACCTCAACCTACGGTGAGCTAGTTGCACTATCTCAGGCAGCTACAATAGCAAGCAACAGCGGGAACAAAAAGATAGCAATTTTCACAGACAGCCTGGCAGCAATCAAAGCCCTCGACAGTCACACCACACAGAACTTCCTTGTGGCAGAAATTCACAACAAACTACACAGATCCAACATTGAAAACATAATGATAGTATGGACACCCAGTCATGTTGGGATAACTATAAACGAAAAAGCCGACATTGCTGCAAAAAACTGCAATTGATTTCGGTAAATCTCTCTCTCCTAAATTAAGCCCAAATGAAGCACTCCTAAAAATAAGCACCAGACTGTGGACTGAAACCAAAGACGAATTTAACAACAAACTACCAAACTGGGACCCTGACATTGCGGAATTTTGTACATTGAAAATAAACAATCCGTGGTTTAAAAACAAAAAACTGAACTTAGAAGCATACGACATAAAACTATTTAACAGAATTGCAACAGGACATACATACGGTAATACGTACTTAAACAAATTTCAGCATTACAGGTCAGATACCTGTAATACGTGCAACACTAAGGAAACGGCGGAACACCTTATATTCGACTGCAGT
>NW_023458560.1:5020036-5023100 GCF_013731165.1 Rhagoletis pomonella | reverse complement strand
AGGCTAAAATGAAGACCAAGGTAAATTTAAACACTTTACTTATATAAGGGCAAAGGTGAAGGGGAATATGTATATGAAGAATATCATAAACATAAAAATAAAAACAAAGATAAATATAAAGAAAAAGATGGGGATGAGGATACCGATAACAGTATAGATGAAGATAGAGGAAGAAAGATTAAAATAAAGGTGGTTTTAGAGAAAGGGATATAGATAGAGGCACAGAGATTCAACCTGGGAACTACATATTTCGGCATTTTAGAGATTTTTGGGATCCTCGGGACTTATCGATATAATAATCGATATTTTGTCGGTTTTGTGATCGATATTTTTATCGATTTTGTTATCGAAATTTTTTTCGATATTATTGATTTTGCTATTGATATTTTCGGAACTTAAATGATCGATATTTTTATCGATATTTTTATTGATTTTATTTATTATCGATTTTGTTATCGATATTTTTGTCAGTTTTGTTATCGATATTTTTATCAATTTTGTTATCGATTTTCTATCGATTTTGTAATCGATATTTTTATAGATTTTGTTGCCGATATTTTAATCGATTTTGTTATCGGTATTTTTTATCGGTTTTGTTATCGATATTTTTATTAATTCTGTTAACGATTTTGCGATTTTTAATGTGGATTTTATTATCGATATTTTCGGAATTTATCGATATAATGATCGATATTTTTTTATCGATTTGTTTTCGGTTGTTTTGTCGAATTTGTTATCGATTTTACTCTCGATATTATTATCGATTTTGTTATCGATATATTTATCGATTTTGTTGTCGATATTTTTATCGATTTTGTCATCAATGTTTTTATCGGTTTTGTTACCGATATTTTGATCGATTTTGCTATCGATATTGTTATCGCTTTTTTATCGATATTTTGATCGGATTTATTATAGATCGTCACTAGACACGAATAAAGGCGCGAGCTCAAAAGTTGACGGCGAAAAAAGACGCATAAAAAACTCCAGCGTCAAAGACTCGTAACATACTTCGCCGAAGTTTTTCATAAGCATGTTTTTTCTCAAAATTATTTTACGCGCCTTTTTTCGCCGTCAAAACACTAGCGCGCCTTTATTCGTATGCAGTAACGAGATAATTTTATCGATTTTGCTATCGATATTGTCATCGCATTTGTTATCGATATCTTTTGTCGATTTTGTTATCGATATTTTATGTCGATCTTGTCATCGATTTTGTATAGATTTGGTAACCGATTTTCTAATCGATTTAGTTATCGATTTAGTTATCGATATTTATATCGATTTGGTTATCGATATTTATATCGATTTGGTTATCGATATTTATATCGATTTTATTATCGATATTCATATCTATTTTGTTATCGAAATTTTTATCCATTTTGCTATCGATATTTTTTCTTAGTGTGTGATTTCGTTTTTGACTTGGATATGCTCTTAACCATACCACGTATTCTACGTTTAAATTTAGCGGCTGTATCTCCGATATAGCCTGCAGACCTTTTTATCCGTATTTTTCTTTTAATCAAAATATGTTGAAATAAAAGTGAAATTAAAAAAAAAAATTGCCAGGTGACAACTCTTTTAATGTTTTAACCTAAATATAAACCTTCTCCTCGCCGAGACGAACACGTAGATGGGCGTGTTCCTTACAATCAAACCACGGCAATATGGAGTCTATCGATGTCAAACGTTAAGCAACTTTATTTTCTTTGTTTTGATGGAATAATTGGACGTCCTCCTCTTCTATTTACTTGATTTAAAACATTTACAATTCTATATGTCAAAACACGTCTTTTCTAAACATTTCGAGTTGAAATATCCATAAAAATAATTTTGGCCGTACAAATCGGCCAAGCACCCATATGTGCATTGGTTAAAATTCGTCGAATTTTTATAAATGTTCTACAAAATTTTAAATTTTGATTTACGTTTTTTTTAGATAGTTAAGCTATATTTTCATAAGAAAAAATAAACTAAGAAAAATAGCCAAAACTTGCTAAAATGTGTCTTCCCGTCTCGCCTCCGTATATCATATACATTAATGAAACATGAGAATACATTTATGACGGGAACTCAGATGCATTAATATTTTAAACTTTAAAGGAGTTAAAGAAGTAAAAAATAAATAACATGGAATGAAGTGCGGAAAAAGTAAAAAGAATCAGCAAAAAACGGCCGATGCGGATTGTTTTGGCCGGTACTAGCCGATGCCGATGCCGATTGATCGGACTCTATGGGCTGGTTTCGCCAACTCAACTTAACTTAGTTTAGCCAACTTTGTCGACTTAGTCAAGAATAAGCTGAATAAAAAGTAGGCTCACTGTTGATTTAAGTCCAAAAAATGGCTAACTAAGTTAAGTTGAGTTGGAGAAACCAGCCCTATGCACTCTGGCAAAAGAGCAGAAGCTCGTTTACAGAAGCTAAGTTACAGAAACGAGCTACAGATGAGCTCAAGCAACAATTGTTGACAACAGCTGATCTGCTCTTTTGCCAGACTCCAGTAGCTCGTTTCTGTAACAATTCTCTACCAAGGCGAATTGAGATATGAATTCGCCGCCCTGTTCTCTACTGCTAATTAGTAGGTGAGAGTGACGTATTTTCTCTACCAGTAGAGAAATAATCGGTAGAGAAAAGTTACAGAAACGGGCTACAGGCCTCTTGCTCAATTTGGTGAATACCACTACTATATTGCATCAAAGTCTCAGGCGGATACACCAGGATTGTGTTGTGTAGGTCAATACCTAAATATCTTTGTTGACTCATTTACCAGAACCATTCGGAGTAAGGTGGGAGTGTCATTGATTAAATTAGAGTGAGAGAAGGTTTGTCTTACAAAACCTTTCTTTATTGAATCATGATTCGTTATATGGAAGGAAATGCGACAAAAACAATATGGATGAAAATTTTTGGATTCTTTTTTTAGTTTTCTACAAATTTTTGAACTTTGGATTATATGGGTTTTGTTAAGGAATGAATTGTATTTTAAATGAAAATGAAAAATAAGTAAATGAACATACAGTCAGTCAATAAAGTTTAGGTACAGCGAATTTTTTACAATACG
>NW_023458560.1:5008780-5019936 GCF_013731165.1 Rhagoletis pomonella | reverse complement strand
CGTATTGTAAAAAATTCGCTGTACCTAAACTTTATTGACTGACTGTAAATTACCAACAATATCACCTTGAAACGGAGTGCTATTGATATGACCGATACCGTACATACGGGTGAATGTGTATATTAATTTTAGGGCTAACTTTTCTATTTTACCTTATCGCTTTTAACGCTTTATCAATCATCGAAGCTTTCAGTTTTGTTGTATTCAATTTTCTGTATGCGAATTTCCAGGCAGCAGCAATAAATTATGGAGTCTTAAGTGATTAAGAGGTTAAGGACGGAAATTTGGTATGCAGGGGAGAGTTTTGCGATGTCTATAAAATAAAAGCGTTAGTTTTACTGAGTAAGCCGGTTGATTCATTCGGGTTGGGAGTATGGCGCGTTCTTCGTTTTGCTATTCTTTGCCTTTTGCTGTTCAATATTAATTCTATTTACTCGGTGAGTTGATATTTTATAATGAACGAAAACAGCTAACAAAATAAAGTAGCCGAGAACAAGCGCGAAACTCAGAATGAATCAGTTGCTATCGCCGCTGGCTACGATCACGTCTGTTACCACAACCGCCACCGCTACAACGACCACAACTATATTCGTTACGCGTATTGTTCCGTCCATATTGTCGCGCAGTGTCGTTGGTGTTAAAGTAGAAAAACCTTACACACACTGTTTTTCGCCGATTTGTTTCTTCTGAGAATCTAATAGAATCAATTTATATACATACATACATACATAAACATTCATATGTTTATATGTATGCATGTTCTAGTGCGGTTGATAACATAAATATAAGATCTTTTTTGGTTGTCCTCAGTGATGTTATAAGTAGTTAGTTAGTTAGTGTGGAGAGGGCGCAAAGTCCAAAGCAGGATTGAATGGTTATTTGTTCTTAATGGGTCAAACGCTAAGCGAATGCTGTGGTCGCACCCTCATCATACATGAGACGAAAACCTGCAATAATCCAGGTAAAATACGAAAATATTATAAGGAGTCAGATTTAAATTAGCGTTTTAAAGGGGGATTTTTGGAAAATAATGATTATCGACATTTCTCCTTTTCTGTTTTATTTTTTACTGTTAGCTTTCAGTAAAAATGATAATATCCAAAAATAATCGGCCTTAGCTTTTGCGAATCTCTATTTTCATAAAGAGATGTGCCAATCTGCTAAAAAAAAGTTTGGCTGTTGTTACTCGCAAACGAAGCAAATTTCAATGCTGGCGCGGACGAGTCTTCATGCGTATGTATGTAAATACATATGTATATGTATATGGGCCATATAATGTAGTATACAGTATTGGACATATCTATAGCACCCCCCTTTCAAACCGATATTGTTTGCCACTTATGTTTTTAAGAATTTTCAATTAAAATACAGTTCATTCTCTAACAAAACCCATACAAACCCATGTTTTAAACTTTTTAAAAGACCGCAAAAAAGTGCAACACACTTTCACTTAAATTTCAAACTTTTTTCCCAGAAGCTCTAGAATTTTTTTTGAGTACACAGTTTTATAGCGCATGCAATTTTAGTCCAATAATGGTCAAGTTTCAAGTCGCTAAAGATTACCGTTGATTTTTTAGATTTTATAACTTAAAATTTCGTATGATGGTCCGTAATTTGACCATCGCAAAGTTTTGCCTATTTTTACATGTAGGTACTCTGAAACCACTTCTGTTTTTGTCACGTCCGTTATGACCTCCTTTTCATCGATTTTCCCGACACCAGTGTTCCAGGTGCACTTATTTTTTTGTCATTCAAAGGACGTTATGAAAGCTACACGACGGCATTTTTTTTTTATAAGTGACTACCGTTTTCGTATGATTTCGTATGATTTATTAACTCTAAAGCAGGGATCACACGATTTGCACATTCGCACAGATTTTTACATTTTGGCAGGTACAGAGTGGTGTTGTTCGGAAATTCTTTCATTGAGCTGAACACAAATTTTCTAAACAACACCACTCTGTGACTGCCAAAATGTACAAATCTGTACAAATGTACAAATCGTGTGATCTTCGCTTAAGGTCGTAAGAATTCCACGTCCGACATCATGGAAACACCCATATGTATGTAAATGCTAGTGTATCATTCATATGTACACACGTACAAGTACATATGCACACATAAATTATATCGTCATCAAAGCTTTGTGCACGTTAAGTAATATAGAATACAAATATTTAAATATACAATACAATATCCAATATTGTGCATTGCATTATTAAACTTTACTCATTTTGGCCCCTATTATGAGTTGCATTCGATCTTCTACTGTTGTCGAAAGTGCTGATCGAACGAATTTTCATTTGGTATTGTGACCAGTGCACGGACTCAGAAAAAATTAATATTGGTAGATTTTACATACAAAAATTGGTAGAAGTTGGTAGATTTTTTTTAAAGAAACATTATTATATAGTTTTTACTCATTTAGGATAAATGAAAGCTAATTCAGGTAAGATGGTGTTACCAAAGCAACTGAATTTTCGCCTTGGGGATTTTTAATGTCAAAATGATGTATTTGTTGTAATTATTATTGTCATTATGGCTAAAATTTGTTAGTGGAGTTTTTGCTTTTGAACTTTTGCTGTCACCTTATTATATGAATTCGCCTTGGAATAAATTGTATTTCTTTATAAAACAATAAAACATTCAACAAAAAAGGTATAAATATGTAGTACATCAAAGTGGGCCCAAATCATGGCATCCGTGGTCGAATGAAACACGATTCGAATCGAATGAAACAAAATGACAGCTGTTTTCTCTCAAACACATTTTGAACTGAAAAAGCGAATTCGCTACCAAAAGCTGTGAAGAAAATTCCGATTCGAATATGATTCGATCCCGGATGTCTTGATTCTGGCCCTGTTTTACAATAAAACAAACAATTACTCCGCACATCAAAATTTTTTGATTAGTTTTGAAATGATTTAAGTTTGCACACCATTCCTTTGGCAGTCTCCCACAAAAAACGTATTGCAAACGAAAACTATTTCCATAAACAGTTGGTTATGGTTACGGTGACCATATTTATGAGAGCCGAATACGGGACAAAAAATATTTTTGCAAATTTTTTCCACAACAGTTTACAGATGTTGAAGCCTTCTTTAATGATTCTAGATGTATTAGCTCTGAAAAAGTATCCTTTTAGTAACATCACAAATTTATAGGATAATTTTCTCGATATTTTTACCCCGTAGAATTTGTTAAAAAGAAATCTTTAAATTATAGTATAATAAAGTGCTATTTTAAGTCGCTAGGGCGTACCATTAGTTTTTGGCATTTTTTTTTTTGTTGACGCAATTTTTCATACAAAGTAAGTATGTTCGACCGTTTGTTAGAAACAGAAGCAAATGAGCAGCACTTTCCACTCGCGCTTTATTATACTCAATTTTAATGAGTTACAAAACTGCTAACCAAATTTTTTTCTAAGATTCTAATTAAAAAGTTTGAAATTTTGGTGAAACATTGCAGAATTCATTTTTATAGTTTTTTGCACAAAGTTTGAAATTTGGTATTATATGGCTTTTGTTAGGAAAAGAGCTTTGCTTTCATAAAAACAATAATAAACATTAAATAAACTAAGGAAAAATAACCAAAACTTAATAAAATACCAAGTCCTAATTTCTATTTTGGTCACTGTATATATTCCTCGATACGAATCACAGGCATTCAGATTCTCTTCTTCTTCTTATTTGGCGCTGTAACCGCCTAAGCGATTTTGGCCGAGTCCAAAACAGCACGCCAGTCATTTCTCTTCTGTGCTAACTGACGCCAATTGAAAATGCCAAGTGAAGCCAAGTCCTTCTCCACCTGGTCTTTCCAACGCAGAGGAGGCCTTCCTCTTCCTCTGTTCCCAGCATCGCGGCCCGCGTTGAATATTTTCAGAGCAGGAGCGTTTCTGTCCATCCGAACGACATGGCCAAGCCAGCGGAGCCGCTGAATTTTAATTCGCTGCACTATGTCTATATCGTTGTAAAGCTCATACAGCTCATCGTTAAATCGTCTGCGATATTCGCCATCACCAACGCGTAAAGGTCCGTAAATCTTTCGCAGAATCTTTCTCTCGAAAACTCCAAGAGCCGCCTCATCAGATGCTTTCATTGTCCATGCTTCCGCGCCATACACCAGCACAGGCATGATGAGTGACTTATAGAGTGTGATCTTTGTACGACGAGAGAGGACTTTACTTCTCAATTGCCTACTCAGCCCAAAGTAGCACTTGTTGGCAAGAGTGATTCTCCGTTGGATTTCAAGGCTGACATTATTATTGGTGTTAATGCTGGTTCCCAAATAAACGAAGTCGTCTACTTTTTCAAACTTGTAACTGTCAACAGTGACGTGGGTGCCAAGACACGTATGCTCTGACTGTTTGTGTGCTGACAGGAGATACTTCGTTTTGTCCTCGTTCACCACTAGACCCATTCGCTTTGCTTCTCTATCCAATCCCGAGAAGGCAGAACAGACGTAGCCCTTGTTTTTACCGATAATATCGATGTCGTCGGCATACGCCAGCAATTGTACGCTCTTATAAAGTATTGTGCCTGAGCGGTTCAGTTCTGCGGCTCTTATTATCTTCTCCAACATAAGGTTAAAGAAATCACACGAAAGGGAGTCCACTTGTCTGAAACCTCGTTTGGTATCAAACGCCTCGGAGAGGTCCTTCCCTATTCTGACGGAGCTGGTGGTATTGCTCAACGTCATTTTACACAGCCGTATTAGTTTCGCGGGGATACCAAATTCAGACATCGCGGCATAAAGGCAACTTCTCTTCGTGCTGTCTAAAGCGGCTTTGAAATCGACAAATAGATGGTGTGTGTCGATCCTATTCTGGCGGGTCTTTGCCAAGATTTGGCGTATTGTGAATACCTGATCTATGGTGGATTTTCCAGGCCTAAAGCCACACTGATAAGGTCCAATCAGCTCGTTGACGGTGGGCTTCAGTCTTTCGCACAATACGCTCGATAAGACCTTGTAACCTATGCTTAGAAGGCTAATTCCGCGGTAGTTGGCGCGTATGGCGGGGTCGCCTTTCTTGTGGATTGGGCAGAGCACACTTAAATTCCAGTCGTCGGGCATGCGTTCATCTGACCATATTCTGCATACGAGCTGATGCATGCACCTCATCAGCTCCTCGCCGCCGTACTTGAATAGCTCGGCTGGCAGGCCGTCAGCTCCAGCAGCTTTGTTGTTTTTCAGCCGCGTAATCGCTATTCGTACCTCGTCATAATCAGGCGGTGGGACTGCTACTCCATCATCATCGACTGGGGACTCGGGTTCGTCTTCCTCACTACTTTCAGCGCTGCTACCATTCAGTAGGTTATAAAAGTGTTCCCTCCACAATTTAAGTATATTCTGGACATCGGTCACTAGGTCGCCATTGTTGTTCTTACAGGAGTTCGCCCCGGTCTTGAAACCTTCCGTAAGTCGCCTAACCCTCTGGTAGAATTTTCGGGCGTTCTTCCTGTCGGCCAGCATCTCAAGCTCTTCGCACTCACGTATTTCGGCCTCTCTCTTCTTATTACGGCAAATACGTCTCGCTTCCTTCTTCAGTTCCCTATAACGGTCCCACATGGCTCGCGTTGCGCCCGATCGCAGCGTGGCCCTGTAGGCGGCATCTTTTTTCTCTGCGGCTTCTTGACATTCCTCATCGTACCAGTTGTTCTTTCGGGCTCGCTGAAATCCAACTACTTCTTCGGCGGCGGTACTTAATGATCGGGAAATGTGGTTCCACTGCTCGCGTACGTCGGATTGTTGAAGAGTGCTCTCAGAGAGCAGGTGTGTGAGTCGAGTGGCGAATAAATTGGCCGTCTGTTGTGATTGCAGCTTTTCGACGTTAAGCTTTCCTTGCATTGTTGGGCGCACATTTTTTGCTGCACAGAGGCGGGTGCGTATCTTGGCTACAACAAGATAGTGGTCCGAGTCGATGTTTGGCCCTCGGAGTGTACGTACGTCCAAAACGCTTGAAGCATGCCTTCCGTCTATCACAACATGATCGATTTGGTTTCTCGTTTTTCGATCTGGAGACAGCCATGTAGCTTGGTGGATGTTCTTATGCTGGAACCTAGTACTACATATTACCATATTTCGGGCCCCGGCGAAGTCGATCAGCCTCAGTCCGTTATCGGACGTTTCGTCGTGGAGGCTGAATTTTCCGACAGTGGCGCCAAAGATCCCTTCCTTGCCCACCTTGGCATTAAAATCGCCAAGCACGATTTTGACATCGTGTCGGGGGCAGCGCTCATATGTACGTTCCAAGCGCTCATAGAAGAGATCCTTGGACGCCTCATCCTTCTCTTCCGTCGGGGCATGGGCGCAGATGAGCGAGATGTTGAAGAATCTAGCTTTGATGCGGATTGTGGCTAGACGTTCGTCCACCGGGGTGAACGCCAGTACTCGGCGACGGAGTCTCTCTCCTACCACGAATCCAACACCGAATTTGCGCTCCTTTACGTGGCAACTGTAGTAGACGTCGCAAGGCTTCACGCTTACTTTACCTTGCCCCGTCCATCGCATTTCTTGGATGGCGGTGATGTCAGCCTTTGTCTTCCCGAGGACATCAACCAGCCGGGCAGAGGCACCTTCCCCATTAAGGGTCCGGATATTCCAGGTGCATACCCTTAAATCATAGTCCTTTATACGTTTGCCGTGGTCGTCATCAGAAAAAGGGGGTCTCATCCGAGGCTTGTTGGAATTTTTCATTGGGCGGGGTTTTAACGTGGCGGGACCCAAACCCAGCGCACGCGAAGTTTTACGCCTTCTCACTTTAGCTCGCTCCCAAACGGGTGTTTGGTTGCTACCCAGAGGATACGTGGATATAAATATCCGGACGTTGTGAGCTGCGATTTGAACCGTACGCACAAGAATCGCTTCTGGCCACTCCCAGGTGAATGGCAGTCAAAAGTTTTCCACTTCTGCGCACGGAACCATCCTCCAGGCATTCAGATTAGAAAATAATAATTGTTTATGGAGCAAATTTCGATCATATACCAACATCACTTAAAACTCGTTCATAGGCATGCCATTTAAATGAGCTGTTAAGGCGTCGAAAGACCGAATACGGGACAAATACAGGACATTAAAAGAAATACAGAACATTTGGCGTCCCGTATAAAATGAATAAATTACCAGGACAATGGGTCAAAAAAGATGACTATCCCGTATAATACAGGACGGATGGTCCCGTAGTTATGGACAAAGTTAACTCCTTACGTTTATTTTAGGTATGTTCCATGATAAAATATGTATGTATACACTGTGTTCATTTAAATCTCTTTGCTTTCTTTCGGGAAAATATTGGTCGATTTTTAGCCTTTGTTGGTAGAAATGGAAGAAAATAAAAAACAGCTAAAAAGTTGGTAGATCTACCAATAAAGTGGTAAAGTCCGTGCACTGATTGTGACGCTTATTCGATGAATAATAGCGCTATTGTGAATTTCGCTCGTTTAGGTTGTTCGCAATAGTATATTTTTGACCGCTCACGGTCGGTGCCAATTGATAGAAAAGTACTCTGGATCAGGGTGTCCAGATTGTTTTAAAAAAACGCCATTTCTGGAAAAAATCGCCAATTTTTTTTTAAATAAAGTTAATGAAATCTACTTAAAAAATTTTTTATTTTAAAAATGAGATCTTGTTATAATATAGTTAAAAAAACGAATATAATACCTTCAGCGTAATAATAAATAATACTGATGTACTAACAATTTTCTCTGAAAATACGCATACTTTTTAAAAATATTTTTATTAACACATTTTCCAATAGGACTGCGCAATTATTAAATTTATTATAACTCACACTAATTGATTAATCGCACAATCCGCTTTTAAGCGTTCGGCGCCAAAAGATAAAATAAAAACCACAATTTCTTCAAAATCACCTATGTGTCTGAATCATTTACATTTGTGTTGTTGTCATATATTGAACCTTGATAACATACTGTTTGATATTGGAAACGTTTTGCAGCAGAAACTATTAGCCTTCGAACTATTGAATTAAGGCTTTCCAACCTCGTCCTATTTCGAATCTTCGTTTTTGTTAAAAAAAAAACCCGCTCAACAAAAACATTTGAGTGCGGCAAGGATAAGAATAACATGGCTACTTTACTTATATTTCCAAACATTTTATTGCCTGTTGCGGTTTTCACTCCTAAGCAATTATCCACAACTCTTCAGAATCGGATGGAATGCCGTTCTGAAAAAAGTTATTCCATGGGAAAGTTGAAAGCTATAAATATTCAGTTTCCGCTGCTTATCTTTCCTTCAAATTCAAATAGTGAATTGGCAGCTCCCTGAAACTCGCACTATTGTGATTCAAACACTTTTCTGGGGACAAAATCAAAGCTTTTTTAAAAGTATTTAATTGACTAGGTAATCGTTTCAAAAGTTCTTCGATTAGGGCGATTAAAAATTTTTGACAGTGTTTTAATATGCCTGTTAAGTCCAGTTTATCACGCGTCATTAGCCTCTTCTGTAAAATTATCGTGGAAAACTAAGTTTTGTATATTTTTATAATTGGAACAAATTTATTTGAAGGGAAAAAATCGCCAAAAATCGCGCATAGCGATTTCCTAAATTTTTACGCGCAAATATCGCCAAATCTGGACACTGCTCTGGATAGTTGATTTTTGACAGCTATGAGGTGAATAAAAATGGTTTATCCGACAGGGCTAGTGAAAAATTTGACAGCAAGCATTAGCTTTGTTTCTTTACAGATAATTATTACTAGTTTTTTGCTGGAAAGCGTATCTTATCCCAAAAAACTAGCGGCAACTGACAGATCTCTCGCGTTTTTACGCTCTTTATTTTTGTATACATAAATTCTCAGAATGAAATAATAAATCGATTAAGCGATGACTGTCTGTCCGTCCGTCTGTGCACACGATAACTCGAGTTAAAATGAACCCCCCTATTTTTAATTTTCATACGATAGACGATAAACGCTTACAAGCACTGTTACCAACTTGGTGCTTTCGCACTAAATTTAGTGCTTTTCTTTATTCAAAACGCGAAAATTTTTGAGTTTGGTGCATTTTTTGGTGTTTTTTTTTTTTTTGAAGACACCAAATCTGTAAATCTTAAAAAAAATATCGAAGCTAAATTAATAGCAATCGTAAATATTTTAGCAACTTTACAAAAATGGAAACATAATCATGGCACAATGCCAATCGTGAGCGAGCATATGTTTGCCAACAAATTGTTTACACACAAAAAATGTTTCCCACTATACGCTCAAATAATAATAATAATAACAGATTGGCGCTTACACATATGTTAGTGTTTGGCCGAGCTTCGCCTCAGATTTGTGGCATGCGCCTTGATGTTGTCACACAAAGCGGGGGGACCTACAGTTTTACGCCGACTCCGATCGACGATTGTATTTTTATGAGAAGCTGTTTTTCATGGCAGAAATACACTCGGAGGTTTGCCATTGCCTGCCGAGGGACGACCGCTGTTAAGAAAAAACCTTTTTCTATCAGGCATGTTCTGCAAATGGTACGATTTCAAATCGGTGCGATTTACAAAATCTATTTCGGAGGATTTATAACAAAGAGGGAAAAATCGATAGATATAATGTAAATGAGGCAGTTTCCATTTGAAACATTTAATAATTTGATTACAAATATACAAAACTACTTTGCAAATCGCACCGATTTGAAATCGTACGATTTGCATAACATGTCTGTATATTTTTTGCGATGTTGCTTTGACCAGAGTTTGAACCCAGGCGTTGTGGAGTGGAAGCGCGCACTGTTTACCACTACACCACAGCGGCGCTCAAATAACCCAGCCAGCAAGAAAACGTACATTTTACGAACATTATGTTTTACGAGGGATTCTCGTATCGCCAAACAGTTAGAGAAAAGCTCGTAAACGATAAAACAAAAAAATATAATAGAAAGAGGCTTGTAGTAATTTGTCAGCACAAGAAAAAATTTTAGTTTTGTTGACAATTTTTCTTCAATCACAATATTTTATAAGTAGTTTGTTAAATATTCAATTTAAGAAAATTATTAAGTATGTGATTTATTGGCAGACTGGTGCAAACGCCAAGGACGATCTACCACTTTCTTTTATAATTAAACTTCTTGTAAGTAGCTACTACATATGTAATTCAAAAATACAAATTAATTTAACGAGTTTTGCAATTCTTTCACAGGCTGCGCGGAGTAACACTAAAGGATTTAAACGTTTAATTCCCCTATCTCGTAAGTTTATAGTTATTTATTTTTTTGAACCAAAAGCAGCGCTATTGGTTAGGCCACGACTGCGGCAATAAGAAGTACGGATCATAATATTATTTATTACCACTTTTTACTTAATTAAATTTTCCGGTTTCCAATGGAGTTTAATCTTTCACTTTATTTTCTTAGGTGCTTTTCGTCAAAAATTTAACTCCCACGAAGAAGTTTTTATTTCCGTTTCAAAGAAGCTCTTCCAATATGCACACGACCGGCAAAAAAAATGGCAGCCTATCGGCAAAAAAGATAAAAAATAAATTCAGCAACTTTATAATATATATTCAACCCCTTATTTAATTGTTAATTTGTTAATAGATAGTTTGTTAATATTCATTTATCTGAAAATATCTTCACATATACAGTACCGGGAAAAAATATTGGCACAGAATTTTTCGCCATGAATGCAAAGTTTTTTATTCTGATTTCTTCTCTAATTGTTTTTTATAAAAATATAGTTAGTATGAAGTTCTACTTTCAAATCAGATTATTTAGAAAAATTTTAAGTATGCAGTTTTATAGCCCATTTAATTTTAGTATAATAAAGTGCACGCTTGAATAGCTAGAAAACCTCTTTGTTTTTTGACAATTTCTTATACGCAGTTTCTTCCATACAAAAAAAAATGTCGCACATAATTTGCATGGAAGAAACTGCGTGAAAAAATTGCCAAAAATCAACGCGGTTTTCTGGCAACTTCAAGCTTGCACTATGTTATACTAAAATATAATGGGATATAAAACTGCATACTTAGAATTTTTCTCAAAAATCTGATTTGAAAGTAGGTCTTACTATATTTAAAAAAAATAATGTGCGAAAAGAAATCCAAGTAAAAAACTTTGCATACATTGCGAAAAATTCTCTGTACCAATACTTTGATCCGGCACTATAAATATTTATTAATTATAATTCCATTCAATAAAAGAACT
>NW_023458560.1:5006988-5008680 GCF_013731165.1 Rhagoletis pomonella | reverse complement strand
ATGGGTCAAAAAAGATGACTATCCCGTATAATACAGGACGGATGGTCACCGTAGTTATGGCCAAAGTTAACTCCTTACAGTTATTTTAGGTGTGTTCCATGATAAAATATGTATGTATACTTTGTGTTCATTTAAATCTCTTTGCTTTCTTTCGGGAAAATATTGGTCGATTTTTAGCCTTTGTTGGTAGAAATGGAAGAAAATAAAAAACAGCTAAAAAGTTGGTAGATCTACCAATAAAGTGGTAAAGTCCGTGCACTGATTGTGACGCTCATTCGATGAATAATAGCTCTATTGTGAATTTCGCTCGTTTAGGTTGTTCGCAATAGTATATTTTTGACCGCTCACGGTCGGTGCCAATTGATAGAAAAGTACTCTGGATCAGGGTGTCCAGATTGTTTTAAAAAAAACGCCATTTCTGGAAAAAATCGCCAATTTTTTTTTAAATAAAGTTAATGAAATCGACTTAAAAAATTTTTTATTTTAAAAATGAGATCTTGTTATAATATAGTTAAAAAAAACCAATATAATACCTTCAGCGTAATAATAAATAATACTGATGTACTAACAATTTTCTCTAAAAATACGCATACTTTTTAAAAATATTTTTATTAACACATTTTCCAATAGGACTGCGCAATTATTAAATTTATTATAACTCACACTAATTGATTAATCGCACAATCCGCTTTTAAGCGTTCGGCGCCAAAAGATAAAATAAAAACCACAATTTCTTCAAATTACCTATGTGTCTGAATCATTTACATTTGTGTTGTTGTCATATATTGAACCTTGATAACATACTGTTTGATATTGGAAACGTTTTGCAGCAGAAACTATTAGCCTTCGAACTATTGAATTAAGGCTTTCCAACCTCGTCCTATTTCGAATCTTCGTTTTTGTTAAAAAAACCCGCTCAACAAAAACATTTGAGTGCGGCAAGGATAAGAATAACATGGCTACTTTACTTATATTTCCAAACATTTTATTGCCTGTTGCGGTTTTCACTCCGTAAGCAATTATCCACAACTCTTCAGAGTCGGATGGAATGCCGTTCTGAAAAAAGTTATTCCATGGGAAAGTTGAAAGCTATAAATATTCAGTTTCCGCTGCTTATCTTTCCTTCAAATTCAAATAGTGAATTGGCAGCTCCCTGAAACTCGCACTATTGTGATTCAAACACTTTTCTGGGGACAAAATCAAAGCTTTTTTAAAAGTATTTAATTGACTAGGTAATCGTTTCAAAAGTTCTTCGATTAGGGCGATTAAAAATTTTTGACAGTGTTTTAATATGCCTGTTAAGTCCAGTTTATCACGCGTCATTAGCCTCTTCTGTAAAATTATCGTGGAAAACTAAGTTTTGTATATTTTTATAATTGGAACAAATTTATTTGAAGGGAAAAAATCGCCAAAAATCGCGCATAGCGATTTCCTAAATTTTTAGGCGCAAATATCGCCAAATCTGGACACTGCTCTGGATAGTTGATTTTTGACAGCTATGAGGTGAATAAAAATGGTTTATCCGACAGGGCTAGTGAAAAATTTGACAGCAAGCATTAGCTTTGTTTCTTTACAGATAATTATTACTAGTTTTTTGCTGGAAAGCGTATCTTATCCCAAAAAACTAGCGGCAACTGACAGATCTCTCGCGTTTTTACGCTCTTTATTTTTGTATACATAAATTCTCAGAAT
>NW_023458560.1:5004993-5006888 GCF_013731165.1 Rhagoletis pomonella | reverse complement strand
TCTTTTTGCCGATAGGCTGCCAATTTTTTTGCCGGTCGTGTGCATATCGGAAGTGCTTCTTTGAAACAGAAATAAGAACTTCATCGTCGGAGTTAAATTTTTGATGAAAAGCACCTAAGAAAATAAAGTGAAAGATTAAACTCCATTGGAAACCGGAAAATTTAATTAAGTAAAAAGTGGTAATAAATAATATTATGATCCGTACTTCTTATTGCCGCAGTCGTTGCCTAACCAATAGCGCTGCTTTTGGTACCAGTTCCCTTCCACGAGAAAAGTTTTGCTACCTCATCTGTAATAATTTTTTTTTAATGAATCATTTATTGACGCTAGTACGGAGAAGGCTTCGGATTTCGCACGCCTTGTTAATTGAGAAGCCATATTATCAATAAAACATTAAGTTCAATAACTGCAAAGACCTAATAAACTAGCAAATTAAAAAAATAAATAACTATAAACTTACGAGATAGGGGAATTAAATGATTAAATCCTTTAGTGTTACTCCGCGCAGCCTGTGAAAGAATTGCAAAACTCGTTAAATTAATTTGTATTTTTGAATTACATATGTAGTAGCTACTTACAAGAAGTTTAATTATAAAAGAAAGTGGTAGATCGCCCTTGGCGTTTGCACCAGTCTGCCAATAAATCACATACTTAATAATTTTCTTAAATTGAATATTTAACAAACTACTTATAAAATATTGTGATTGAAGAAAAATTGTCAACAAAACTAAAATTTTTTCTTGTGCTGACAAATTACTACAAGCCTCTTTCTATTATATTTTTTTGTTTTATCGTTTACGAGCTTTTCTCTAACTGTTTGGCGATACGAGAATCCCTCGTAAAACATAATGTTCGTAAAATGTACGTTTTCTTGCTGGCTGGGTTATTTGAGCGCCGCTGTGGTGTAGTGGTAAACAGTGCGCGCTTCCACTCCACAACGCCTGGGTTCAAACTCTGGTCAAAGCAACATCGCAAAAAATATACAGACATGTTCTGCAAATCGTACGATTTCAAATCGGTGCGATTTGCAAAGTAGTTTTGTATATTTGTAATCAAATTATTAAATGTTTCAAATGGAAACTGCCAGAAATACCTCATTTACATTATATCTATCGATTTTTCCCTCTTTGTTATAAATCCTCCGAAATAGATTTTGTAAATCGCACCGATTTGAAATCGTACCATTTGCAGAACATGCCTGATAGAAAAAGGTTTTTTCTTAACAGCGGTCGTCCCTCGGCAGGCAATGGCAAACCTCCGAGTGTATTTCTGCCATGAAAAACAGCTTCTCATAAAAATACAATCGTCGATCGGAGTCGGCGTAAAACTGTAGGTCCCCCCGCTTTGTGTGACAACATCAAGGCGCATGCCACAAATCTGAGGCGAAGCTCGGCCAAACACTAACATATGTGTAAGCGCCAATCTGTTATTATTATTATTATTTGAGCGTATAGTGGGAAACATTTTTTGTGTGTAAACAATTTGTTGGCAAACATATGCTCGCTCACGATTGGCATTGTGCCATGATTATGTTTCCATTTTTGTAAAGTTGCTAAAATATTTACGATTGCTATTAATTTAGCTTCGATATTTTTTTTAAGATTTACAGATTTGGTGTCTTCAAAAAAAAAAAAAAACACCAAAAAATGCACCAAACTCAAAAATTTTCGCGTTTTGAATAAAGAAAAGCACTAAATTTAGTGCGAAAGCACCAAGTTGGTAACAGTGCTTGTAAGCGTTTATCGTCTATCGTATGAAAATTAAAAATAGGGGGGTTCATTTTAACTCGAGTTATCGTGTGCACAGACGGACGGACAGACAGTCATCGCTTAATCGATTTATTATTTCATTCTGAGAATTTATGTATACAAAAATAAAGAGCGTAAAAACGCGAG
>NW_023458560.1:4999180-5004893 GCF_013731165.1 Rhagoletis pomonella | reverse complement strand
GGATTGCGGAAGTTTGACCATATATCTGCGTGGAGATGTAGCTTGTTAGGATGTGATATCACTGATTATCTGAAAGCAAGAAACTGCATCTTTCTCTTTAAACTCACCAGCACAAAGACCCCTCTTTATCTTTATTAGAAATTAATTTTTGCAAAGTCTGAGCGTTCCTGTGATCTAATGGTGCCTTTCTTTAACTTTAAGACCTCTACTAGACTATTTTTCATTAATGCTATACGAATCTGGAATTCAATTCCCGCTGCACTTAGAAGCAAGATCAATAAAAGCAACTTCAAAAACATTTTATATAGCTACTTTTGTAACAATTGATGAACCATCTAATATTTTAAAGTTAATCTCTGTTAACCTATGAATATATGATTTATGATTTAATTAATTATATGTATTAATGTGTGTGTTTGTATTGAATTTATTTGTTGTACTATAAAAGATCTTGGTCTTACTGTACTAATATTAAATATTGAAATAAATTGAAATTGAAATTGAAAAAAAAGGACAAAAAAAAACACTTGTCGATATATACGAAAATATATTTTTTTTTGTAAAAGCAAAGTTACACATTTGTTTGTATTCCCAATGGATATCAAAAAATACTACTACTGATTAGAAATAAAATATCACATAATTCAAGTGGCCCGTTTCAGAAATTCTGACTCTATGCTTCATATGCATATACAAATAAACATATTGCACAAAAGCTTATACTTCTATTTCACACCAAAGCTACACTGTTTCCATGTAAATTTGCAAAGAAGCAACACGGTGCCACTGCTAAGGGAGCGGTGCGAGAGAGACAACTGTCAGTTTATCGAACCTTGTATTATTGAATCATGATGCACCGTATTGTTCATGGCATGTTCTGCCGATTCTAACATTTTTTTCCCAACTTATCTCTTTCTCAGAATCTACCATTTTTGCCAACATAGGACCTAGGCTTTTGTTCACAATTCCAACCTGCCTGTTTGCTTGGGGCGAGCTTGTCGCAACTTTTATGTGTTCTACACTACTTTCTGCTAAAAATTCCTCGAACTCTTTTGACGTGAAGCAGGTTTCTCGGTCTGACCCTATGAACTTTGGTATGCTATAGGCCCGGAAATAATCTTTTAAGGCTTATTTTAAGGGGGGTAGAGACGAACAAACTTTGTGAAAGCGCCTATCACCACTAAGATGTGTTTGTACTTTGTACATTTGCTATGAATGGGTCCGTAATGGTCAATGTGTACCATTTCCAACGGCACCTTTCCTTTTGGAATTATGCACTGCCCTTCCTTTTTACCGCTCTTACACGAAAATGCATTTCAAAAAATTTTCTATGTGTACGTACGCCTTTTTTCCAACATTTGGGAACCAGTAACTTTTCCCTATTGTCTCTACTACTTTATCTACACCTAGATGTCCCATTTCGTCATAGTATTTGCACAAAACATGTTCTTCCATAGGCTCGGGTACGTAGAAAAGTAAGTCTTTGTCCTTCTTCTTATAGATTATTCCGTTTCTCATCTCATAATGACTGTAATTTCCAGCTCATTTTTATCTTTCCTATCCGTTCGTCTCGACCTTGACATATAATTAAGTTTTCTTCAAACGTATTGGTGTGAATCACGTATAGAAGACTATAGGGTAATTTCTGCACACGGGCCTTAAGAAACTCATATAAACTTTGCGCGATACATAAGGTAACGCTCCTGGAGAATTCATGGGATATTTAGCTAGTAGCTGTCTACCAGGGTAGCACATTGTTTACTCTACTTAGCGCGTCTACGTGTTGAATTCTTTTTCCTGACCTATGCTCAACTTCATTATCGTAATTTTGCAACACTAACACCCACCTCGCAATTCTTGGGTTCATATGTTTTTTATTAAGTGTCAATGTCAGGGAGTTGCAGTCAGTGACTATCTTAAACTTAATACCTTGCAGATATACCCTGAACCTTTTCAACGCATACACTATCGCTAGTGTTTCTAATTCGAAGCTGTGATATTTGGATTCTACATCTGTCGTTCGTTTGGAGAAATAAAACACTGGATGTAGTTTCCCATCTTTTTTTTTTGTAACAATATTGCTCCAAATCCTAGAGCACTTGCATCGCAGTGTAACTCTGTGGAGTCGTTCGGGTCGTAGATTGCTAATAGCGGGGACGCAATAAGTTTTTCTTTAAGGGTGTTAAATGATTCTATTTCTTCTTTCCCGAACTGGAACTTTTTATCTTTTTTCGTAAGATCATGAAGAGGTTTGGCTATAGTCGCAAAATCTTTTATAAACCTTCGGAAGTAAGAGCATAAGCCTAAAAAACTTTGAACTTCCTTGATTTTTTGTTGGGACCGAAAAATTTTCTATTGCCTTTAGTCCTTTTTCGTCGGCTTGAATACCTTTGTCGCTAATGATATATCCTAAATACGATACCTTTGACTGTAAAAACTCGCATTTGTCTAGTCGTAGCTCTAAATTATTCTGAACAATCCTCGACATAGCTTTTTCTAATATGTTTAGATGCTGTTGTACGCTTTGCGTTGCTATCATAAGGTCGTCTAGATAAACTATAACTTCTCCACTTCGGATCATATCGGCAAAAATTTTATTAATGAACTTCTGAAATGTTGCAGGTGCATTTTTCAGTCCGAATGGCATCCTCAAAAGTTCGAACTGTCCCAAGGGGGTAGTGAAGGAGGTGTACTTAACTGAGCCTTCGTTTACATAAACGTGAAAAAATCCGTTTTTTAAGTCTAACTTAGTGAATATTTTTTTGTTCGCCAACCTGTCCAGTAAATCGTCTATAAGTGGCATGGGGTAACTGTCTTTGACTGTAACCTTGTTTAGTTTCCTATAGTCAACGCATAACCGAAGTTCACCTGTTTTCTTTTTAACCAATACTATTGGCGACACAAATTCTGATTCGCTTGGCCGTATGTACGCCTTTGCCAAATATTCGTCTATTATTTTTTGTAGCGTTTCTTTCTCACTATAAGATAGTCTTCTCGGAGGACACGCAAATGGCTTTTCGTTTTCTAGCGCTAGTCGCATTTCCTTTCTTACAAGGGGCTCACGTAACTTTTTTGAGTTCACATAAATTTTCCTAAACATCTCCACGAAATTTTCTTTTTCTTTACAGCTTAGCTGTTCACCTACTTTGAGATCTGCGTCCGTTTCTTCGCAAGCATCTATTGCCATAATTTCATTTAACACTTCGCTAATATTACCTTCGTTCGCACCCTCCGTGCTTTTCACTTTTTCGCACTTGCCCTTGTTTGCCACGACTAAATTGCTCACTTTCTCGACATTTTGCATTTTCTCAACTTTGTTTTTGTTCTCTACTTTGTTCACAACATTTTCTCTTCCACTTGTGCTGCTCTATCCATAAACTCGACATTTCCTATCTTCAACTTTGCGTCACTAGTTTCAATAAAATCCCTGCCTAGCAAAACTAAATAACCCATACATTCGTTTGGAACCACTAGGAGTTCAACTGAAACATATTTATTCAATACTTCTATGTAACGTTTCATTTTTCCGACTATACTCAAAGGGGACTTATTCAACCCGTAAACCCACTTGCTTGATTAGGCTAACGGGGCTTCCTATTAGCATGTGCTGATACATATGCACCCCTATTCTGCAACTCTTTCGTATTCGGATTTTGCTACGAATCGTAGAAATAGTATGCTGCAATCCGAATCGTATTTTCGAGCTTTAGAAATTCGTAACAATGGCATGCCTAAAAACGAACGAGTAAGGTTTTTTGCGTAATTTTGTGCGAAAGCAATTCTGTGTCGGAGGCGAAATAAAAGATGTAAATCGATGTGAGTTTGCAAGAAATATTGGTAGTGTTCATTTAAACAGATACATTTTTATCCACTGCTTTATATAAACGAGCAAAAAAGAATATTTGTTGCCCCTTATCGAGAAACTTGGGTCCGGTTTAGTTAATGTACAACGATTTTCGGTTGTTGTGTCCAAACGCATAATCCGAATCCAAAAACTTTAACATACACGTGTACAAATGTTTCAAATTTCCTACCACTAGCTTATTAATAAACTCGGTTGCACTATGCACTTTTTTTGCGAATTTCGACGTGGATTCTGCGCAAAAGTGCTGTGGACGACGTAGCCGGAGTGATATGCACAATAAATGTTGTATACCTTTCACTTGCGGAAGCCCCTCTTCTCCGGCAGCACAGAAAGGAGAATTCTACTTAGTAAGGGTTATAGTCCCTAAGCGCGGCCGAAGGCAGAAGCAAGCGCAACAGGTGGTGGACCTAACAAAGTGTATGTTTTCAATGGCTTGGATTCCTTCATTCACCTATCTTCGAAAAACAACTGATAGCTGGCAATGCTGCACATGTTTCCGCAAGGGTTGCAGCATGTGGATTTTTCGTTTTTCGTAGCGTAGCTACGAATTACGAATTACGAAAATTCAGGTTCTAGAATAAGGGGGATAATTTAAAATAACTTACGAAAGTGTTCTTGCTTTTTTTATATTGACTGCACTCCGCTGCTTGGTGGCCTTGCTGTCCGCATTCGAAACAGGTTCGCGGAAGTAAAATTTTGTAATCTGGCCTGATTACGTAGTTTCCTGTCAGGTATGCCTTCTATGAGGTAGTCTGCGAGTTCCTCGTCGCTCAGGTTGAGTCCGCCGCCTAGCAGACATTTTTCGTTGACATAGTTGGCGAAACTCTCCTCGGAGAACCTTCGGAGACGATCGAGTTTGCATTCGCCTGACGCAAACACGGTTTTCATTTCGGGTAATAACTCGTCGACGTCTTTGGGAAACGCCGGCTTTGCACTATACCATGCCAGGCTGCGCCTCTTGTGCCAAGCGTTGAAACCGTCGCCGCCATCGTATGTCGGTATGATGTCCTTCAACGTTTCGAACGAGACACCCTCCCTTATACCTTTGCTTGCGTTGGTATTCGCCGCCATTTCATTTTCTTTTTCCAAAAAAGTCTTTTGCAAATTTAGCAGCTCAATTTCTTTTTGTAGCAGTTGAATTTTTAAATTGCTTGCTTCAACACTACCGTTGTTGACGTCGGGTATGGGCTGAGCTGTCGCACCGTTGGTTGCTGTTCCGTCGCTCGAACTGTTCTCCGATAAGCGGTGCCCAAATGTACCGCTACGTGTACACGACAACATGTTTCGCATGTACACCGCGCCATCATCGTCGTCTGTACCATAGCTGTTCCCGTCGTCTTCCTCGCCGTTGTTTTGACCGTTCGGAATATTGCTCTGACCGTTGTTCTCCACATTGTTCTCACCGTTGCTTTCCTCGTTGTTCTCACCATTGTTTTCCACGTTGTTGTCATCGTTGTTTCTGGCCACACTTTTCCGCGCTGTTGCTGAGCATTTACATTTTCCATCTCTTCGTCGTCACCACCATCTAAAACGCTTTTTTCGCCTGCCTTGTCAACTGGGCATAATCCTCGCGCCTCCACAGAAAGCTCGCTTAACTCGCAGCTGCAATAGCGAGTATCTTTCCGCATTTACCGCATCGCGATTCATTTTAAAAATTAGCTTTTTACTAAAACTTTTACTCGGAACTTAAATTTTATAATCAAAATGGGTTCAAAGATCACTTCTGATGCAATGGTATCAGAGTCTTAGTGGTTTACCAAAAACGCTACCGTTCGCTTAGATGTACAAAATCGAATGAATCTCTTTATTTTTCTAAGATCTTAAGGTCTAGTTACAATGTGTAAGTAT
>NW_023458560.1:4998710-4999080 GCF_013731165.1 Rhagoletis pomonella | reverse complement strand
CTTGGAGATATCATAATACAATTAAAAAGCTTGATGAGGAGAATATGGTGAGCCTAACAGATGACTAATGGAATGAAAAATGGCGAAGATATGTGTCTTTCCACCTGTCTTTTGGGATACCAACTGTATGAATTGATCAAACTTTGATTGCGTCTTCCCACAAATTTTAAAATTTGAAAAATTTCAAAAATTTCAAATTTTGAGTTGCGTCACTTTTGAAGATCGTGTGCGATATGTGTATAAGTAACCTCTTACGTTAGTCTACACTTCGTGTTTTTAATATTTAAATCCATAAAGGCGAAATTTGTGTTTGTGTTTATCTAAAAGAAATATTGTAATTGTATTGAAATACACTGTAAATTGATATGTA
>NW_023458560.1:4996229-4998700 GCF_013731165.1 Rhagoletis pomonella | reverse complement strand
AAAGAAATATTGTAATTGTATTGAAATACACTGTAAATTGATATGTATGTACTTATGTTAGAAAATATACACACATTTATTCAAAAGCCGATACATTTCCAAAAATCACTTGAAAAGGCCTAATTACTTTACTATATTTGGTTTAGTGGAAAATCTGTTGATTCTGCTACTTTGAAATTATTGAAAATTTTTTACATTACCACTAAACTCATTAGTGGTAGTGGAAAAAATTCAATTACCACTAAAGGCATTTATTTTTAGTGGACATTTTTTCAACTACCACTAACGCATTTAGTGGTAGTGAAAAAAATCTGAGTCCCACTAATTTTAGTGGGATTAGAAAAAAATAAGCCTCACTATATTCAATATTAGTGGTACTTGAAATTTAGTGCACTACGCCCACGTCTGGTAATAAATAGCGTAGCCGTGGTATTGGTACGGCTAGAGGTCGCCTACTCAAAAAGGAATTGTGCGCGGAAAAATATTACATATGGCATACCCGAATTTTGAAAACTTAAATCACAATTATTTTAATTATTGGTAGGGGAAGTCGGGGAATTCTTGGAAACGGGGTATTGTTGGACAGCAGGAATTTTTTCCCCTAATACAGCTTGACAGTTTCAACCAACTGTCATCAACTCGTCACATGCTGAGTTCATTTTCCATTGAGCACTCGACGTTTATACACGTACCGTTATCTCGCTGCCATAGCAAATAGAAATTTGATACTTCGAAACTTTTTTTTCACTTAGTATTGTGTTTATTTTGATCAGATTTTCCATGAACCAACTCAGTTAAATATATTTATAAAACTTGTGGAAGTTTAGGCCTCCGACGCAGATAAAAATTTTGTATGAAGTTTGTATTGTGTTACCTACTTATACACCGCGATTTTGCTAAAATGACAGTTCGGGGAATAATTGGGCACTGTCTTCGGGGTATTAATGGACACTTAGATCTTGACATTTGAGGGATTTTTCTTGCATAATTTCTACACATAGTTTATTGGATTGATAAATTTTGGTTTAGCCAGAATGCCGCTTTATTATGCAAAAAAGGAGGCATCAATGATTTCGGCAATATCCTGAAATCGGCTGTTTCGACAATGCCTGCAATTGTGGCTGACCTATGAAGAAAATACCGTCTCCGACCGAAACTGACATGGAAGAAGACATTGATTTATGCATAATTTGCAAGAAAAATATGCCGAAACAAGAAAACCGCAGAACAGCCCACTGCATTATTTGTGATCGAGGTGTTAGCTTTAGTTGCGCCGGGTGTTCACTGCGATTCGGAATATTTTTTATCGTAATTTTTCACTTTATTCTATTATGTAATTATGATGTCTTCTTTCGGTTTCGTTCACAAATAAATGTTTTCTACCACTAATTTTCATTTTTTATCGATTTACAAACTGTCCAATAATTCCCCGAGATTTTTCAAAAGTGCAAAAACACAATTTTTGTGCCAACTGAAATAACATGCATAATTTAATACAATTTGATCCAACTGCTACCAAAGGAAGGTTATTTCTCGTACTACAAAACCAAGCTATACAAATTTTACAAAAATTAGTTTTTTGCGAGTTTTCCACCAAAATAAAAGTGTATCCAAGAATACCTCGACTTCCCCTACTCAAAATAGTTTTTAGGAAAAGTTGTAAGTTTTTATGATTTAAAGGTGCCACCAGGAGTTAACATCGTTAATAATCAGGGAACGGATTTTATGGAAATTGCCTTTTTTTCTGCTAAAGAGATAGAGTATATTCGATTAAGAATGTCTGTGATTTAGCTTTCCCTGATTCCATATATACACGTTTTTCTCAAAATCTAGACTTGATGGAAACTTTATACTTACAGATTCGTAATCAGCACAAAAAAGTCTATCAAAAACTGCTTTTACATTTTAGGAAACAAAATCAGTGTTGCCCTGTGTTATACACGACACAATAAGTTTTTCTAACGAAATCAGTTAACCATGTCAATTACATGGGCAACCTATTTTCTTTACCTCTATACTCTTGGCACCAGCAGAGCTACCCACCTGGGCACAGAGTGTTTCGCTGCCCCTGCTAGTAAATATATCGTTGCAATATATGTAGTTACTTACGTATTTTTTTAATAAAAATATACGTGTTTTATTTACATATTTTGACAGATATTGTATTGAAAATTATGTCAAACTGCAAAGAACTTTGGTGTCGACTTAATTTGGACTACAAATATAGCCCATTAAAACCACTTAAATGGATTTTTCTGTAAACAAATCTATTTAACTAAAGAAACCAAAAATCAGCTGTTTTTGTTCACACACCGTGAATTGTGTCGATGCATAAGGTTGGTAGTGTAGGAAACAGTAGTAGAGTAGGCATGTGCTTATACTTACACATTGTAACTAGACCTTAAGATCTTAGAAAAATAAAGATGGGGTGTTCACAGTTCGTTCCAAATAGTGTCTCAAAATGTAGACGT
>NW_023458560.1:4993374-4996129 GCF_013731165.1 Rhagoletis pomonella | reverse complement strand
ACCACCTCAGCATAAGTAATAATAGGTAAGATTAATTGACGCGCAAGATTTCGTCTAGTGGGAATCAGAACAAACGATGCCGATTGCCTTAGTGTTCTTAGAATACCATATACTTTGTTCACAACAGAATTAACGTGATCAACGCAGCTAAGGCTAGAATTGATAACAAACCCCAAATTGGTTACTTTATCAATTAATTTTAGGGGACTGGTTTCAAGAAAAACTGAAGGAATACTGCTAAAAGGGACTTTTGTCTTAGAAACAGGTGGAACATACGACTTCGCAGGGTTAAGGGAAAGGCCGTTAAGAGCAGCCCAATGCGAGATAGATGATAAGTCCATATTCAAATCAGATGTGAGTCTGTGCAAATCTCTTGACGGACCCAATAAATATATCTGGATGTCATCGGCATATGCATGCATTTTTCCATATTGGCATGTCATGAATATGTCATTTATGAAAGCACTAAATAACAAGGGGCCCAAAACAGATCCCTGAGGAACACCGCGTGTTACGGATTTAGTTCTAGAGGTTACAGAACCAACCTTCACAAGCTGGGTTCTACCTGTTAAGTAGCTTTTCATAAGAGATAGTGCAGTTTTACCGAACCCGAAATAATATGAAAGCTTAGAGCAGAGCAGTGTGTGATCTACGGAGTCAAATGCTTTGGAAAAGTCAAGTAAGCACAGGAGGGAAACATCATTAATATCAAAGGGAATTCGCAAATCGTCAAGAATTTTTACTATCGCAGTTGAACAACCATGCCCTGCTCTAAAACCTGATTGAAAAGGAGATAACAAGTTCTTTTCGGACATATGTGACATGATTTGCTCCGACATTAGGGACTCGAACACTTTTGACAAGGCAGGCAAAACACTAATTGGACGGAAATCACAAGGTGAGCATGCTCGTTTGATTTTAGCAACTGGACAAATGGAAGCGGATTTCCATAACTTTGGAAAACAAGACGTGGTAAAACAGTGGTTAATGATGTGTGTCAGTGGACTTATGATGAACGGCATAACTAACTTAATAAATCGAATCGGCAGACCATCCTCGCCAACCGCATTTGAGTTAATTTTGAGGATGCATCTAGTCACATCACATTCAGATACGGAGGAAAATTCAAAAGGTACGCTCGAATACGTAGTCGACGTAGGACTTGAAAATTCAATAACAAATGAACTAACTGACCGATTTTGACAATTCAACCGTCATTTTCATCGCTATTAAAAACTCTTCAAGAACATGTGCTTTATTTATTTAAAAATATTTTTTAAGGATAATTTTTTATAAAATTGTTGGTAAAAATACAAAACTAATAGTCTACTCCCCTACTTATTCACACAGAAAAAAAAACACATATGCAAAATTTTACTCTCTAAAATATTCTGTTGACAAAAAAAATGGGGTGAGGTGTTACCTCACAGGTGTTCCCATACTGATTTGGTTTAAATCCGATCATTGGATCATGAGATATTCACGATTATCTTAAATTTTTATTTAAGAATTGAAGTAGGCTTTATTTTTTGCATACAAATTACTTGTTTACTTGAATCTACGTCTGTTTGTTTTTAATTCTGTCACATGAAAACAAATAAACCGGTGAGGGCACGCTGGTTTCAGACGCACTTGGAACAAAATAAGTCCGAACGCGCTCGTTCCATTGCGCGTCAGCCTTCAACTAAAAATAACGGTTTTCCACGTTGCGATCCATTTTTGTTGTCAACAGAATACTTTAGAGAGTAAAATTTTGCATATATGGTTTTTTTTTCTGTGTGAATAAGTGGTGGAGAAGACTATTATTTTTGTATTTTTACCAACAATTTTATAAAAAATTACCCTTAGAAAATATTTTTAAATAAATAAAACCCATGTTCTTGAATAGTTTTTAATAGCAATGAAAATGACTGTTGAATTGTCAAAATCGGTCAATTAGTTCGTCTGTTATTGAACTTTCAAGTAAAAAGGAGAAAAAAGTACACTTGTCGATATATAAGAAAATATTTTTTTTTGTAAAAGCAAAGTTACCCATTTGTTTGTATTGCCAAAGGCTATCAAAAAGTACCACTACTGATTAGAAATAAAATACATAATTCAAGTGGCCAGTTTCAGAAATTCTGACTCATATTTAACTGATGAAAACCTTATCTGTTTTTAAATTAGATGTTTACATCAATCTCATAGTAGTCTTATTTTAATTTTGAGTCATTTTGCAGTTTTTATACAGCTAAATAGCACATAAATTACGTAATTCACGTAGATATATCAATATTACGTTCTAAATTTCTTTTAAAATGCCAGATTTCCTGCAAATACATTAGAATTTACAAAAGGAATTTCACTACTTATTCCCTATTTTGTATACTTTTCTACTACCATTTTCGCACCAGAAGATTTCATTCTTCCCCTTTCTCCGTCCTTCGTAAATGCAACCTTTTTTAAGGGAGTGTCAAACTGCAGCTGTCAATAATTATCTAACCTTGTACCATTGAATCATGACGGTGCATAAAGCGTCCAAGGAACAACCAAGTGTACTTTTGTTCAGAGTTTGGCAAAAAGGAAAGATCGTAGATAGTATCAGAGAAATTGTAGTAGAACCAGTACAAAATTTTAGTCCATCAATAATAAAAAACGTCAGAGAACAGGTAGAAATAGAGTAATGTAAAGCACAGAGTTACAACAAGGCGTACTCAGATACAAAACGGCGAGAACCACGCAAATTTAACATAGGAGACTACGTTGTAGTCTCGAA
>NW_023458560.1:4984494-4993274 GCF_013731165.1 Rhagoletis pomonella | reverse complement strand
TCAAGGAAAAGAAATAACAAATATTACGAATTGGTAATTAAGTTAAAAGTTACAGTTTTTCAGATACAAAATCGAAAGGCGACATATAAAAAATGCACGCAAGGAAGAAATGTCTGGCAACACCAGCAAAGTTTTGAGACGATTTTGCGACGACTGCTAGAAAGGGGTGCTCACAGTTTGATGCTAAAGATGTCTCAAAATGTAGACGTCTACATTTTCAGACACAATTTGGAACGAACTGTGAACACCCCAAGAGATTCATTCGATTTTGTACATCTAAGCGAACGGTAGCGTTTTTGGTAAACCACTAAGACTCTAATACCATTGCATCAGAAGTGGTCTTTGAACCCATTTTGATTATAAAATTTAAGTTCCGAGTAAAAGTTTTAGTAAAAAGTTAATTTTTAAAATGAATCGCGACGCGGTAAATGCGGAAAGATACTCGCTGCGAGTTAAGCGAGCTTTCTGTGGAGGCGCGAGGATTATGCCCAGTTGACAAGGCAGGCGAAAAAAGCGTTTTAGATGGTGGTGACGACGAAGAGATGGAAAATGTAAATGCTCAGCAACAGCGCGGAAAAGTGTGGCCAGAAACAACGATGAGCACAACGTGGAAAACAATGGTGAGAACAACGAGGAAAGCAACGGTGAAAACAATGTGGAGAACAACGGTCAGAGCAATATTCCGAACGGTCAAAACAACGGCGAGGAAGACGACGGGAACAGCTATGGTACAGACGACGATGATGGCGCGGTGTACATGCGAAACATGTTGTCGTGTACACGTAGCGGTACATTTGGGCACCGCTTATCGGAGAACAGTTCGAGCGACGGAACAGCAACCAACGGTGCGACACCTCAGCCCATACCCGACGTCAACAACGGTAGTGTTGAAGCAAGCAATTTAAAAATTCAACTGCTACAAAAAGAAATTGAGCTGAGAATTACCCTTAAAAAATATTTTTAAATAAATAAAACCCATGTTCTTGAATAGTTTTTAATAGCAATGAAAATGACTGTTGAATTGTCAAAATCGGTCAATTAGTTCGTCTGTTATTGAATTTTCAAGTAAAAAGGAGAAAAAAGTACACTTGTCGATATATAAGAAAATATTTTTTTTTGTAAAAGCAAAGTTACCCATTTGTTTGTATTGCCAATGGCTATCAAAAAGTACCACTACTGATTAGAAATAAAATACATAATTCAAGTGGCCAGTTTCAGAAATTCTGACTCATATTTAACTGATGCACACATTATCTGTTTTTAAATTAGATGTTTACATCAATCTCATAGTAGTCTTATTTTAATTTTGAGTCATTTTGCAGTTTTTATACAGCTAAATAGCACATAAATTACGTAATTCACGTAGATATATCAATATTACGTTCTAAATTTCGTTTAAAATGCCAGATTTCCTGCAAATACATTAGAATTTACAAAAGGAATTTCACTACTTATTCCCTATTTTGTGTACTTTTCTACTACCATTTTCGCACCAAGAGATTTCATTCTTCCCCTTTCTCCGTCCTTCGTAAATGCAACCTTTTTTAAGGGAGTGTCAAACTGCAGCTGTCAATAATTATCTAACCTTGTACCATTGAATCATGACGGTGCATAAAGCGTCCAAGGAACAACCAAGTGTACTTTTGTTCGGAGTTTGGCAAAAAGGAAAGATCGTAGATAGTATCAGAGAAATTGTAGTAGAACCAGTACAAAATTTTAGTCCATCAATAATAAAAAACGTCAGAGAACAGGTAGAAATAGAGCAATGTAAAGCACAGAGTTACAACAAGGCGTACCCAGATACAAAACGACGAGAACCACGCAAATTTAACATAGGAGACTACGTTGTAGTCTCGAATGTCAGTTCACAAGTAGGTGTGTCTATCAAATTGATACCCAAGTTCAAGGGAGCGTACAGAATAACTAAAGTTATAGAAAATGATCGCTACATAGTCGAAGATGTAGAAGGTTTTCAGCAGACACAGATTCCATATAATGGCACCTGGTCGATAACAAATTTAAAACCTTGGTGCAATTTAAGAGGAAATCGTTGTGATAAAATTATTAGAAACCCAAGCTAAATTAAAAATTTTGTTTGTTGTGACCAGAACTTTGCTTTTACAGAAACGTCGTAGAATCAGGAGCTCCTATAAGTCAGGACGGCCGAGCTGTAGGAAACAGTAGTAGAGTGGGCATGTGCTTATACTTACACACTGTAACTAGACCTTAAGAGTTAGTTGTTAAGATGAAACTGCAACTAGACCTTAAGACTCATTACTCGTTTGTTGGTATACTAGTTTTATTATTACTCGTTATGTCAATAATCGTTTTGTACAAGTGAAGCGCCATCTTAGAAAAATAAGGAGATTCATTCGATTTTGTACATCCAAGCGAGCGATAGCGTTTTTGGTAAACCACTTAGACTCTGATTCCATTGCAGTAGTAATGATTAATTTGGTTGCATGCGAAGCATAATCAGCCTTAGGTTTTGTAAAGTTGTGTTACGTTTAGCAAGTTGTGCGAATCTATGCGAAGTACGCATAATCAGACCTTTAGAATTAACCAGACATGGTGCAAACGGCCCTTAGTGCCTTATTTTGCCTTTTTTGCGATTTCTAGTGCCTTTTCCTGGCTATTTCGCTATTTTATTTTGCCTTTTCTATCCTATTTCGTTATTTTATTTTGCCTTAGGTCCTAAAAATCCGTTCCCTGTTAATAATGTTCGAAATGTATTTTCTACAGATTACTTTTGAAATATTAATTAAAAAAGTTAATTTACGTTCCCGGATTCGTAATACTGGGGTTTTAAAATGCGTCTATTTAATACCTCTTTTGACGAAAAAATTTGATGATTACCAATGATATTCCCAAATGTCCGTAAACAGTGTAAAATTACCGTAACAATGTTAACATACGGCGAGAGTTTATTTATTCACATAACGAACATTCGGAATACATTTTTCTGTTCACTTATTCATAAGAACGTTGTTCCCAGATAATATGGGACCGGATAATCTGAACGCATTCCTATCATTTTGTCTTTAGTACGGAATTCATAGAATATTGCATGAACATAATACCATGTTCTGACCGACATCGAAAACATGTTTTCGTTGGTAAAATTTGTTTTAGACTTAAAACTTGTATTTTCGTCCATGTAAAACCTGTCAATCTAAAACCAGTTTTCGCTGAAAACTACTTGAAAACTCATGTTCCATTCATTCCAATCGGTGTTTTTTCGATTATTTATAAGTGGAAGTCATATTTTATCATCTTTAATACGCCATTTCAGATTTATTGTTAATTGGTTGGCCTAAGTAAAATAAGAATGAAAGTAAGAAGTTGTAAATGAAAAGAAAATGAAGGAAAAGTATTTTGGTTTTGTTTTTGTGTACCAAAACTTTAATCAAAAGATGTAAAAAAATGTCAACGAAAACAGTAACAGCCGGTGTGAAAAGCCTTCAGCCCACAATCTCAAAACTCGTTTTCAAAGTGTTTTCGTTGTCGGTCAGAACATGGTATAATGGCGCTAAAAATTTAATGCGAAATAATGCGAAAAAATTTAATCTATCAGGCATGTTCTGCAAATCGTTGTATATTTGTAGTCATTGTAATGTATTATGTAGATGTTTCAAATCGATTTAGTGCCAAATTTTTCCCTTTGTTATAAATCCTCCGAAATAGATTTTGTAAATCGTGCCGATGTGAAATCGTACGATAAATTTCGATAAAACTGGTTTCGAAAAAAACATGCCTGTATATCGCACGTTTAATAATGTAACGAAGTATTTCAAAATTTCAATTTTGTGGGAAAAGGCAGTCAAAGTTTTATCAATTCATACAGTTGGTATACAAAAAGACAGATGGAAGGGCAAATATCTTCGCCATATTTGGGAAATTTGGTTACCTCTTAGACTAAACATATTCTACTTATCAAGCTTACTATTTGCATAATTAAATCTCCAAAAACGTAAATTTTGACTTACATCTATATATTATTAAACGTGCGATATGTTAATACGCCAACATAAATTTTGTCTCCGTTGGTCTGACGATTCTACCGAACCGATTTAAAAACCAAGAACATCATTGAAAAGGTATTTTTCTGTGGATGAGAGCGTTTTTAAGGAAATGATGATGAAAATTTCCGTATTTGTGTATAGTTCTGGTTGAAACCTGTTCAGTTTGAACTGTTTTCGCATTTTGTTTCACTTCTAATTTGAAATTAAACTTTGTATCAAAGATAAATGTGGTGATGAAGAAATAAATGACAACGATGAAGACAAAAAAGAGAATGTAAAATTGAAGATAAAGACGAAAATGGAGACAATGAGAAATACAGAAGAATTCTAACGAAAGGGTAGAAAATGTATTGAAATTTTTCGATAAGAATCGAAGGCCCCTATTGCGAGTGTCGATTGGCAGTAGAATAGAAATTTGTCGATCGAGTCGATCATCTTTTATTTTGCTATTGTGTAACTTGATCAATAAAAATGTGTACTAATGTGAATGGTTGATAGGGATGCAAACGATGCATCGATATTTTTGAAACATCGATAATATCGGTTCAAAATTCGATGTTTCCCATTGATGGTTACGATTTCTTACTCAGTCATTAAAAAAAACCGGGATCCCGTTTAAATTATAACGAAATTGGGCCTTCGAACTTTAGGCTCAGCAAACTTACGACGGCATGCATTTCTATTCTATTTATAGGAAGGGTAAAGGAATGGTAAATAAATAGAGGAAAAATACATCCATGTAATTATTTTTCTAATTGAATTACAGAGAGTTGGAATTGAAAAGTATTAAATTTTCCTTTTAATGGGACCACAACCTAACAAATTTTGAAACATCGGATACCATCGATATATCGATGTTTTTCTGGCGATGTATTTTAGCATCGATGTTTATTGTTCTGATGCATCGAAACATCGATGTATCGATGTTACTCCCCGAAATTCGCATCCCTAATGGTTGACAGAATTGTAAACAGCTGTTTGTTTGTTTACATTTGTTTCTTTAGTGTTTTATTTACATCATTTTTAAAATAATTGCTTTTATTATAAAATTAAAAAAATGAACACAGTTGAAATATGGTTTAGTGATGAGGAAGATGATACGGATCCCTTGGAATCGGAAGCTGAAGTGTATGTACATATGTGAGTTTTATTAATAGAAGTTGGGGTAGAAGTTTCACGGTTTTTAGGCTTCACATGATTTGCAGGAAAAGCTGTTTTCCTCATTAATAAACTTTATGGAAGTTTAAGAAATACGGTACGGTTTAGATATTTGTACAATGATGTTGGGTATTTGTGTCCAAACGCGTGACCCGAGTTTAAAAACTTTAACATACAAGTGTAGTGAAAGAATTCAACTTTAATTTAAAATAAAGATTTCAAATTTCCGAGCACTAATCAATTGATAAATTATGCAGTTTTTTGTAAAGTTTTGATGTTGGTTCTGCGCAAAAAGACTGTGGATGGCGTAGCCGGAGTTATATGCACAAGAAATATTGTATATGTATCTTTCCCAATAGAAGCAGAGCTTCCTCCCCTACACTTTCCGGAAATTCCTTTGCCTATGTCCTCACTCTCTTGCATCAGCACGGCCAACCGCGCAAGTTGCCTTTTGTTGATTATAATTTTTGATCTGTAATTCAGGCACATACATACACATTTATATTTCACAATTTTTTACAACTTCCAGTTCAATTGACTTACTTTTTATCCATTATAGTACCACTTTCTTATGTAAATTTTATAAACGCAAACTCCAACTACTAAAAAACAGCAATAGAAGGATGAGCGAATAAAAAGTATTCACAGTCTCTAATTAAGCGACTAATACTAGGTTCACATATAAGTAGATTATCCTCATTTTCAAGCTTAACACCCTAATCTGTAATTATAACAAGAGAATAGCCATATAAAATTCGTCCCTTGTTAATCTGTAATTATAAATTAATCTCAGATTTAGCCGATAACTTTTCGGTGTCCATCCTAGTTTTATCGATTGTTTTTGCGAAAAAGAGGAGAAATGCCAAATGTAAAAATAAACAAAAATGTACGCTAGCAAGTAAAAGAGGTTTGTAAAGGTATTTTTAATTAAATGTTAAGTTAAAATATATTTATATTGCTCATTATTGCAGAAAAACGTGATCACGGTGGCACAGAGAAGAAACATAACTTTTCCTTGAGATGTGAGAACAAGCACAACAAATTTGACGGCTAATAATCTGAGATTTGCCTGTGTAAACGGGGTGATTAAAAAACAAGCTTTGATTGAGATAATATTAATATGTGAACATAGTTTAAGCGACACTCGCAATAGCATCGATAATCGATAATCGCTTAGGAGTCGTTTATCTACTGCCAGTCGACATTCGCAATAGGAGTGGAAGTAAATTCAGTCATAAAAAATTTAGTTATCGAATGTTATCAAGTTACCGAAATTTATCGAATCATCGAAATTTATAGCTATCGAAATTTATCAAGTTATGCATATTATTGAGTTATCGCAACGCATTATTCAAATTGATCAATGTTTATTGAGTTGTCGAAATTTACGGATAGTTATCGAGCTATAAAAATTTATGGGGTTATCGAAATGTGTCAAGTAAATGAAATTCATCAAGTTATCGATATTTATTGAATTATCATTATTTATAGTGTTAACGAGATTTGTCGAGTTCTCGTAATGCACCGAATTCTTTGAACTTATCGAGTTATCGATATTTATTGATTAACTGAAATTCTTGGATGTATGGAATCGCAGTTTTTGGAATTTTCAAAATATATCGTGCTATCGAAACTTCAAGGTTATATGAGTTTATCAAGTTATCATTTCTTATCGAATTTTATCGTATCACTAGAGGGTAACGAGTTATCAAAGTTTGTCAATAGCTTTCGAAAAATATGGAGCTATCAAAACTAACCAATTTTATCGAAATTTATAGAGGTATCCAAAGTTTATCGAGTTATCGATTTTTCAATTATCGAAATTCATCGTGCTCTTGAAACGAACAGTTATCGAAATTAGTCGAACTGTCGAATTTTGTTGAGGTATCGGATTTTAAAGTTTTTTAAATTCATCGAGTTATCGATATGTATAAAATAATCCAAATTTATAGACAAACTGGAAGGTATGGGGTCAACTCCAAGTTATAAAACTGTAAACTTTTCCCTTAAAATGCCGCCTCAAGTGGGTAGATATCTTAAAAAGGAAAAATTTTAGAGCTAAATTTGTTAAAGCATAAAACTCGCGACTTTTTAAACTTTTGATTCGGACGGACGGAAACGAGCGTTTCTAAGAATTTAATTTAGCGTAAATTGTTTTTTGGGACCCTAAAGAAGTCTCTCAAAGTTACAGAAAAATCTAAAATGAGTCCGCGACGATTTTTTGTATTTTAAGACGATTTCATATGAGTAACATTCTCTCAAAAAAATTAAGTTAATAGTTGTGTTGGTTTACTCATTTCCAGTAAAATCCAGTAAAAGATTTCACGAATTTTCATGTTTTGGCGTTTTTGTACGCAAAAACTTGCAAATTAGGAGAAATTGAGAAAGCGAAAAATTACAGTTGAAGTTGCAAGATTTTACTGGATAAATAGAAGTGTTCGCTATGCAAAAAATTTGTACAAGTTGGTACCAATTGTTACTAAACCGTGTTTGTTTAGCCAAAAACCCAGTAAAACTTGCAAGGAGAGAGAGAGCACAATTTTGACATTTCATTTGGAGGGGATATTGCAAATTCGTGCTGGGAAAATCTTTGCCAGTAAGAATTTGCAAGCATGATTGTGGCACACGGTTGCATTTTTGTCAACACTAATTTGAATCAACAAGTTAGTTAAATTTAAAAATTAACAATCTTGTTGCGATTTACTAATGAAAGAAGTATGAAATATTTGTTTATTCAATTAATTTTATTAATTCCAAACATTCGAAAGGTACTCGGCAGAAAAAGCTGGGCCCGAATCGCCACATACGATATCGTACTACTCGTCACGAAAAGCACATTTTATTATTATGACATACGTGAACGTACTCTTTGTCCCATTCAGCTTATACTGCCTGACGTATCACGTAATTTCTTTCGTATCGTTTTCGATACGTGAACGGAGGTTACGATTCGAGCCCTGTATTCGTAATCGGAACGCACTCGACACCGCTGTCGATACAGAAAATCCGACAGTGACTCTCACAAAGAAATTGAAGCGTATGTTGAAGAAAGTCAGAATAAGAAGAAATATACGTATAGGTCCTGTTTTGATTTCCATCAGAAATAATTTAAAAAATTTATTATGCTCGAAATGCAACCGTGGACACCAGGTGGCAGTGAAGCTTGCAAATGTTTGCTAATTCCTGTTCGCGCAAAACTTGGTAAGTTTCTCTCTTTGGAAGAGTAAGGTATCTTATTCTCTGAATTTTGTTACTGGCTAAATCTTACTGGCAGTTGCATAGCGAACACTCCTATTTTTACTTGTATGAACGAAAAACAACTGATCGCATGTTGGTGGATATAATTTAAACTAATAAGGAAACTGTTTATTTGTTTTCATTGTTGAAATTGACAAAATAAACCTATTTAAATATAAAATATATTGTTTTATTAAGAATTTGCTGCGAATAAACAAGCAATTTATCAGCTGTTAATGAAACTTGCAAATTATTACTGGATTTGCATTCGCGTTTTTTTCGGGATACTTTTTCTATGAGATAATTCTCAGAAATTAAGGTACTGGAGAGTTGCTGGCATGTTACTGGATAATTTGTGAACAA
>NW_023458560.1:4977676-4984394 GCF_013731165.1 Rhagoletis pomonella | reverse complement strand
AAGGTACTGGAGAGTTGCTGGCATGTTACTGGATAATTTGTGAACAAGCACAACTGGCAAGTTACTAACCTGTCGGCGACTCTGACACAGGACGATAAGATCCAGCGTTTGGACCGCATCAGTTTTTTATATATTTAATTTATTAAGATAATAACACAAATACTAAATACTTCGTTTGGAACTGGTTTGAAGCACAATTGAGGAAAACTGACTTGTGGATTACACATAATTTAATTTTATTACTCTACTAACTACTTGTTGTGACGCCAATTACAGCCTGAATCACCATCCAAAAATAAAAATGTACATAATACATACAATTTGATAAAATTAACCAGCTGCCAAGTACACTTGTGGACATTGTTGTTGCCCGTGCTGGTGTTGGAGGAACGTCAGTGTGATGGTAAAATAAAAAGCGTTCATCAAACAAAACGCCTACGTTTGTTTTTATTTTCGTCCATTTTTCACAAATAATAATGCGAGTTTTCTTTCGTGCACCACAGTCTCTTAGACATCAGTACTTTCAATCACGCCCAAGCTTCTCAGCCAATATCTATGGCCTTGATATCCACAGACCAAAACGTTACACTCTAATATCATCCAGGAGGTCAGGCGACCGCGCATAGAAACACCTAAAAGTCTTAAAGCTATCGATGCCGGCATAGTTTTCTCCCCATTTCAGTACACTATAGCACAATACTTTACATTCTATTGTGCATTACATATTAAGATTAGCGCTAACCCAAATTCAAGTTATGTACTTATTATTTCTTTTCAAACATTGGCTATACATTTCACTTACCAGATAATATTTTTAATATAAATGTTATAAGATTTATCGCACTGAAAATCCGTCCGCTTCAACCACAAAATCACTATAAAATTACTCATACAAGCAGGTTCGCCTCCCAGAAGATTTTCCGGAGTTTCGTTTTGTTTCACTATGACATTCTCAATAAATATTTGGCCATTGGCCACCAAACTGTGAACAGGGCGCTTCAAAAAAATGAATCAAAAATTAATTCGCACTTTAGGGCCGGTTACTCAATGTCTGGTTAACACTAATCTCCGGTTAAACATAGTTATCGACGTTACCGACTCCCTGTTATATGCATGGAGTCGAAGTCGTCGATAACGATATTTAAGCGCAGATTAGTGTTAACCAGACATTGAGTAACCGGCCCTTAGTGTGCCCACCGAAAATTGACCCAAAATAGTCGAAAGGGGTGTCAGACGATGCGTATTACTGCCGGTGTTGAGCTGAACTTCCATAATTTTATTTACTGCGGCGTTGCGTTGATCCGCTGGTGCGTTGACGACGTTGAAAAATTTGCTGTTACAGTTCTTGCGTTGTGACGCTCATTGTTTTGTAAACAAAAAAACAGCTGATAAGCATATCCACAAATGTAATTTCAAATGATAACGCATGAATGCAACAGAAAAGTAGTGAGTTGGTTTACCTTCGATGGCAACTGCGTTAACGCATTCGTAACGGCGTCGTCTGTAACAGCTGTCATACAAATGCACGTATTCAATTTCATTTGACATTGGCGGCGTGAAGCATTTGCCGGCGTACGCATGTTGTGTACCTTCACTTTTAAGAATCCGAAGGCGGAAATTGATTTCGTTTAACCGTTTAAGTTATTGACAAAAACCCGTTTCGTTCAGGTCAACTTTGTTAATACTGAAATCACATTAACAAACGCACAAAATGAATGCATATTGGTATTTACATGATCACTATGGCTTAATTTAACTGAATTTGTATCATAACATTACGAAGCTAACCAATTTATTAAACTATCAAAGCGAAAACTATCCCTGAAAAACCAGCGTCTCTTTTATTCTTTTTTTTTATTAAACAGCTATGTATATAATAGCCCAAAAAATGGCTGGAACCACAAATTGATTCTTACGAAGCCAGTTTATACAAAATATTGATTGTAGAACCAAAAACAGATATTCTTTCACAGGATCCAATTATTAAAAGTTTTGTAAGTAGCTTTTTTCTAAAATTTGATTCTCCCACCCACAGGGACAGTTTTTGGTAGCAAGAGAAAAGGGAAAGAATTCGATCAGACTTCCTAAAATGGTAGCTAAATTCCGCAAAAAGGTTTGGATAATAGCGAATGGTGGTATTTTAAAACAAAAATTATATAATTTAAACAAGCTTATTTACATCGAATATAACCCCTGATCGTTATTAAAAATAAATATTTCTAAGTATATCTACGCCAAACTTTCGTACGTCCGACGGGGCATAACTCAAGAATGAATGGTCCACTTTGAGATTTGTTTTCCAGATGATGGATATGAAGAAGCTATTTGTTTCCGGGAAACTTATGGAATATTTATTTAAAAAAAATGACAAATAAAAACATTTGGAGCTTACGTTTCTTTCGCTGTTATGGCTTGGTTGCTTCGAATATGGTAATTCGAGTTCTTTGATGTTGCACTTTTAGTGTGCTGGGGAAATTATGCCACCGTCAAAATATTAAACATTGGCTTACACAGTCACGATCAGTGTTGCCGTTTTAACCCTTTGGTGGCTAGATTTAGCTACAACATCCTTTTTTTGGCCACATAAATTTAAAATTGCCCCTAGCCCTTTTTTAGCCCTTTGGAGAATTTATTCATACTTGGCATGAAAAAGTTATATATGCTTAATTTGATATCTTTTTTTTTTATCTATGTAAGAGATGAATTTTTAAACTAAGAAAGACTGATATACATACATATATGTATTGTATGTTCCTTACGTTTTTATACTACTATAGTTCAAAATAGATAGGTTTACGGCCCTTAATATGCTTTATTTGTTAAATGGCCCATCAAGTCGATTGGCCGTGTGTGTTTTTGTGGTGTGATTGCACCAGCTGCTGGTGCGACTTCAAAAACTATTTGAAAATTCTATGATTGTACCAGCATGCTGGTGTCGTCAGTGATGAAATTAGCTAAATTTTCTAAGTAAAAAGTATTTTGGCGGAAATTTCTTGCCCTATATGGGTCAAAGCCGTGTTTGTGGAAGAATAAGTTCACGATATTGCAGTTGTGAACTTCAAAAAAAAAAAAACAATGTTTAAAAAAATGATAGAAAAATTATGAAATTTGGGCTCTAATCATTTCGATCTTTCCTCGACCTCATTTGTAAAGAAATAAATATTGTACCAGCATGCTGGTAAGTTATATGCTTCGAGCCTGATGGTACAATCACTTGATGGAGCCAGCAAGCTGGTACGTATATTTCCCCTTTTATACAAAAAGGTTTTTGGTTGGATAAAATATTAGCTTTTTTTTTTGCAGACTTCATTGTTTTTCTATACCATTACTTATTGAAATTGTTTGCGTGTATACTTATATATTTATATGTATGTAAGTAAAAAATTTAGCTACCATTTTTAGCCACATCGACTTTTTTTAGCTCTCTTTTAGCCCTTTTTTAACGGAATTTGGCTACCGCTAAAAATTATTCGCGGCAACACTGGTCACGATTGGCAATTCGTGCTGGATGAACTCAGGAAGAATAAAAAGAACACACAGCTACTGAACGACTGAGACACGGAACGTGATCTATATCGTCAAGTGAGAAGTGCCGTAAGCAATTACATCGCGGCATTGCCTAAACCGAGCTTTCCTGTGTTACTATTGGGCCCACGAATGCGGCTTGCCAATATTATATTGCCACAAAGTCTCATTCGGAGACACCAGGATTGTATTGTGGAGGACCTTCGTTGACTCCTTTTCCAGAACGCGCTTTTTACTTTACAGGGACTTGACACACTCAAGAGGTCTCCCCGAATATCGACAAATACATTTCGGCATTTAAGCGAATTTCGTCTCTTTCCCCTATGTACATTGCATTTCTGTAGTATAACGATTCTCATCCATTTTATCATGTTGTCGCCAGCGAATGAAGTACAAACATTCCTTCAAATTTAAAAAGTAAAAAATTCACTACTAAAAATTGAAAAATGTTCCTAAAACTTGCAAAGAAATTTGGAAAAGAAATATCACTGTTCTTGTTTTTAGGAATAGGGTGGGAGTGTCATTGATAAAATTAGAGCGAGAGAAAGTTTTTCTTACAAAACCTTTCAATATTGAATCATGATTCTTTCATAAATATTCTCCAGTTGATTGATGAGGTGTGAGCCAGAGTGTAACAAACAATTATAAAAATTAGAAACAAAAATACAAGCACAAATAAATAAAAGAGAGGACAGTTAAAGATAATAGCTTCCTTTACACAAAAAGGAATATGCGAGTACCAAGAAACAAGTTAATTAACAATGCAAACAGAAAATAATAATATTCTGCTACATGAGGTTTGTTCCACACGAGCCCGCGGGTGCCCACGGGTGCCCAAAGCAGCCCAGAAAGCGTTCCTCACGCTAGGAAAATGGGTAATAGAGAGCGAATACGTTCCACTTTTGGATCGTAAACAAGAATGATAGAATACAAGATTGCGCCGATTGCAGCAGAATTCGTGAGAGTAATTTTAGCGTGACGTCATCGTAGAGTTGTCAACTGAGAGCGGCGGGAATGAGGGCGACTAGTGATGTGCTGAATTGTCCCCAATACTCGGTACCCAATACTTAAAAAAGATTTCGGTACCCTATATTTCCTTTTCGGTATCCGATACCGATTATTTACATTAAACCCTCGCCATTATATGCATTTCAGGTTTAGAAAAAACTTTCATTATTAATTTATATGATATCGGCTAAAACACTTGAACTTATCGCCACAGAAAAATATTATTTTATCAGTTTTAACCTTAGTCGATCCAAGGTTCAAGAAAAATACTTTGGCCGATGAAGAAGCCTTTCAGGGGAGAGATTCTGCAGCCAGTTAGCGACAAGTTTCGGATCGATATCGCACTTGTTGACTGAAATATTTGATATCAAACGTCGACAAAACCGATACCGATTCGAAAATTGTCGTTAACTGGTTACAGAATCTGTCCCAGGCCTACAAAAATGATATCGTCCGATTCAGCTGGAACAAAAATGCTTTAAACAAGTAAGGGTTTCTCTGTATTATGGCATCGAACCGACATATATACATCTTTCATTTGAATCAGTAAAAAAGCTCTATTCGGGTTTTGTTAGGCGATTTTTCCATATTTTTGGCCTATGTGCGCTTTTATTCGAAACCTAAATGTTTCGGTACCGAGTATCGAGAGTATTGGGTACTTAAAAGTATTGACTCAGCACATCACTACTGCTGTCTTCTCTACTATTACGTCACCAAAACAGCTGATTCTGTCAAAATCACTGAGAGCCGAGTAGCGGTATCGTCATCGGCGCCACCTCTGTATTCTCTCCACCGTGGATCGTAAATATCTTCTTCTTTGTGCACGAAACAGCCCGGACTTTTTTTCCGGGCACAAATGTGCAAAAGGGCAATTTGAAATAACTGCTGTTATTGTTTAAATCCGAAAGCAAATTTTATAAAAACAAAAGTGGAAAATATCATAGAATTTTCAGAAAATGTAGTTATTTGGTAATTTTATTAGCCATATAAGATAAATACACGTAAAATCATTGTTTAGAGCTGACATGTTGATTCCGGGCACGAAATGTGGTTTTTGCGTTCCTAACGCTCTGGGCACTTTTGACACGTGTTGGCACATTTTTGACACTTGTGAGAGAGTAACTTATTTTAACTCTCTAATTACCGGAGCGGCCCGGAAAGCGTGGGGAACGAAGCTATGGTGAAATAAATATAAGGTGGTGTCACTTACATAACCCCACTTTTTCTGCATGCCAATTGCGGCCATGCATTTTGGGGTAGTAGAAAAAGGGCGAAAAGATTAGGATTATTTTTACTACTTTTTGGGTACTATTTCCAATACTTGCATATATCGGTGGACCCCAACCAGTGTAATTACAGCTTAATTTTTTCACTCAAAAGAAATTATTATTAGTTAATTTTTATTTTTTCGATCAAATATATTGATTTTAATAATTATTATTCAGTTATTTTTTTTTAACTTAAAATTATTATTTGTATAACTTAAAGGCCACACGGTCGTACCACACACATATGATGATGGTTAAAACTTGAAAAATAAGGACTATTTTCCGTCTTTCAATTAAATATATTAAAACAAATTAAATTATACCGTTCTCTTTATTTAATTATTCTTAAGTTCTACTAAAAATTACATATTAGCCCGTATGGAATTTTATTTGTATTTTTTCCTTAAGTTCTGAAGTACATGTATATGCGTACTTAGTTTTTAAATATCTTAACTTTAAAGGGAATTTCATTACGACCTTTATTTTCGTTAACATTTTAAAATTACATTTTTGAATTTTATCAGTTATATTATTTATAAAATAATTATACGCTTAAATTGTTAGACCAAAGTGCATTATCGTAGCCATCCGAGGCACTGCTCCAATAATCTGTTGGATATGTATAGTATATATTTTACTTAAAATTTGCTTACAAAATCACAATTATTGGAAATTATCGCTCAAATTTTCCAATGAATTTGAAACGAAAAGTCAAAGCAAAAGCGAAACAAAAAACAAAGAAACAGGTACTACGTTTATACGTAAGCTATTTGCAAATAAAAATAATTTGCAAATACCTAACTCACTGTTTACTTGATGGTAAATGATGGTGGTGGGATTGATGGTTCTTTTTTAATATTGCCTGATTATAAAAAGGCAATAATATGACCATCGAAAAAGAAAATAAAGTTAAAAAT
>NW_023458560.1:4969927-4977576 GCF_013731165.1 Rhagoletis pomonella | reverse complement strand
AGGCATTACTGTAACGCTGGTATGCCGAAATTGCCAAACTTACAACAACCACCCCCTAAGTGACAACACCTTATTATTATTTCACCATGTTCTGCTAGTTGAAACCAAAACATGGAGGTGCTTGGTGTTGCCAATTTATTATTATCAGAAAGGGTTGTAATTAGTGATGCCAGCTGCCATAAATGTGGAAGATTTTAAGTTTTTTACGATTAAAGAAATGAAATGAAATTTAGATTGCGTTTATATTTCCGGTATGTATATAAGAATGCGCCCATTAACAAGTCTATTTCCTTATGTAATTCTGTTTGTAATTACTCGATTTTTATATAACATTTCTTGTGCATATGAATATTCAGCACGGTGAGAATTTGCGCAGAACTTCTTTCTGCGTACATGGCCTTCGGCCGCGCTTAGGGATCATTACCCTTACTGCGCAGAATTCTTCTTTCTGTGTTGCCAAAGAAGAGTGACAGAAGTTCTTTCTGCGTAGGCGGCCTTCGGCCGCGTTTAGGTATCACAACCTTTACTACGCAGAATTCTCCTTTCTGTGTTGCCAAGGAGGAGTGGCAGAACTTCTTTCTGCGTAGGCGGCCTTCACTTAATAAATTCACAACATTCATTTTTTTTTATAAAAATATAATCTTACAAAGGATATTTTTTTAAATTTAAAATTTACATTTAAGAGAACTCCATTCAGTGCTATAATTACGATTATAGTTATCCAGTTTATAAAAGGTTATAACAACACAAGCGTTGATTATGTACTTTACTATTGATATTATTCTTAATTAAACATTGATATTAATTAAGAGAAAAGGTAGATAATTTTTTTAATTTAAAAAAAAGTTAAGTATTTGAATTGGAAAAGGGGAAATTTTTAAATAAAATGAATTAAAAATTATTAATTTAAAAAATGGTAATATATTTAAAAAAAGAAAGATATACATATTAAAAAGAACTATAAGATTTTAGTAAAGTTTAGTTTTTTAAGTATTTATATGGCAGTACTACGTTTTGCTTCTGGATGGCAATATGTTAAAAATTTGTGTGCTTGTGCTGCTTCCGCATTTGGTATTTCGCTGAAACGTATAATTAATTTACAAGGATAACCTGGCTTTTTAAGGACTTTTTATAAAAGTTCCTTACTATTTTTTAATGCTTATGGGCATTGTTTAGTTCAAAAAAAAAAAAGAATCATGGTCTGATATCATGTAATTTTTGTTCGTGTGAAGATACCGTTTCACAGTTTGGAAGCCAAGGGCTTTTGCACAAATATGACAAATATTTATTGTGAATGCCGTAGTGAAACGCAGAGAACGTATATTGATACGTCACGTTCTCTGTGAAACGTATGTAAAAACCCAAAATGTCAAAAACGGAAACAATTTCGCCTGTCGGATGTTTTCCAGTTACATTTTCTCTTGCATTATTGACCGATTTTTCTTTTCAACGGCAAGTGAAGCAAGTTAATTTTAGGTAATTTCGCGAATTTGAGCGTCCGGAAAATGTTCTATTGTTATTAGATTACGTAAGTTACTTTTATTGCAAATTAAGCCCGAGATACGACGATTTAAAATACAGTCTCGTGCCAGATAAAAGCATTAGGTCGCCGATTGAAGTCGCGAAAATTGTGAGAATGAGAAACGTAAAAACCAGTGCAAAGGAAAGCTAATTTAAAAATAAAAAAATACATCGGCATCCGAAAAATTATAAGCAATATGTGTATAAAATAACATTGTTCATTAATCTAAAAAATAAAAAATATTAAATTTATAAATGAAATAAGTGAAGTAGTGAAATCAACGTGGTTGCAAATCAAATCAATAAGTGCCAAAATCTGACTTGAATTGTGTAAAATTAAAAAAGCTAAATGCTAATTAACATAATAATTAATTCACAATCTCTTCCAACTTGAAGTAAAGTCAAGTCAAATCCTCAATAGTTCAACACAAAAAGGCGCAAATTGTTTATTTTCGAGTGTGCTTTGTGCTCCTGCTTCGTAGCAAACCAGTCCTTGTGATTAAAATTGTTTATATCAAGTGGTTTATAAATTAAAAATCTGGAAATTTGCATACCTTTATTATTCAACTACATCTATTCGCTCCTTGTTTCCTTTGGTGATAATCTATGGTCCCTTTTAATTTATTTGCCCTTACTGCTGGATAATATCTCCTATCTTTTCTGGCATCTGGTTGCAACGTTCCAACAGAGTTTGAAGAAAATACCAAAGCCCAGGGTACATTAGTGTACTACTTCAGGTGCTACTTCAGTATTGTAAACAAACAGATATCAAAAAAGCACTAGTCCCTCATTTAAAACTGTCTTAACTGTTCAATATATTAGGGTGAGTATTAATATATTTATTGCTTTAAAATTTTTAATATTCTTATTTAAACACTTGGAAATACATGTTTGTATACTTTTCATTTCACTATTCGTATTCCTTCAATTTTTTCATATATTCATATGTATTTCAAGAAGTAACCAAAGTTAAAAATAACTAAAATTAGCGTATAATATTCCGATATATACAAAGTGCCAAAAATGAGTGAGAATAATAATGTGGGGGAAATGCCTCCTCCATTGTTGCCGCTATCTGAAACTGAGCCTTCCGCTGACGGTACCGTGTCAGAACTGAAAACCATAGATGTCGATTCTAAATCAGCAGCACATAGTGCGGCACTATCGTCGGGATCAAAAATCACAGCCGTTCAATCAAAATCGATAGCAGCGCCCACACAAACGACAACAGCCGCATCATCCACGTCTTCAACGCCGGCTTCATCGATTACCGGTGGGCCGACCAGCCGTTTGCGGGCGCCAACTAACTACAGTGGCGATGCGACGGGCGGTACTTCTAAAATTGGACGTCTATGCTGCTCACACGCAACCCCAAAATCCGGACCACCACCAAGAGGTAAGTTTCATATATATGTATATATAAGTATTACTACTACTACGAATTCGCAATATAAAAGCTACAATTAAGGCACGGTGCACGTGAGGCGATTTTTCAGGCGATTTTTAGTTGAAAGCAACAATCGCAGGTGTAAACGTCCTTCCAACTAATCGCTTTCAATGAAGTTGCCTACTTTCGTTCAACTTTTTATTCAACTAATCGCCTGCGAAAGTTGAATCATGTAAATTGCCTATTAGAGCGATACGATATGCGATGCGATATGCGATACGATACGCGATACGATATGAATGCAACATCGGCATGCTGAGTACGTGGGAATTGGTAGGAAACGATGAAAACTATGCAAACTTGCACGACAGCGACACCTCTGCGATATAATAGTTGAGTTCCAGATGCTTCACGATTTGCAGGTTTTTACAGGAAGTCGTTCCAGGTGACCACCTTCCATAAGGTTTATTAATGGAGAAAACTGCTGTTCCTGCAAATCGTGAATATCGTGAAGCATCTGGAACGCAACTAATATTGCAAGCGTATCGCTCGTGCGACAAGGTTTTCTGAACGAGGTGAGATCAGTGATCGGACTTCTACCACAGTGTGGTAGATCTGCCACTTTTTTGAGCATCTACCACATCTACCAAAAAAGGTCTGACATCTACCACATATTCGCGTTTTTGAGTAGTTTCATTTTTGGTCGACATAGTTTTCTTAATTTTTTTAGCAGAAATTTCCCAACATACACTTACAGCAAAGCCGAATGGAAGGATAAATAAACTGTAAAATAGTAAATTTGCTCAATAATAAATTTGTCGACAGGAAACGTGGTTGTATTGTGTTAAATTGCAAAATATATGATTTGTAAAAAGAATTAATGGCGAAAATGTTAAAAAACAGCGATTTTTGTGAAAGTATTAGCAAATTTCAGTGCATCCAAAGTTTCTAAGGCGTTGTTTAATTTTACTTGAGAATTGTCAAAACCGGCAAATCCCAAGTAGCGGTTTCTACATCGTGATGTGATAAAAAGAAAACCTAGCAGCACTCCGTAAGTTTGCAGAAATCTCTTAAAATATGTTTGAAAAATATCTTGCTATGGAAGGAACAGCTTTACACTGTCAAGGAAAAAAATTGCCAAAACTCAACGCAATTTTTAGCAACTTCAATCTTGTACTTTATTATACTAAAATAAATTTTTTTTGTAGATTCTAATTAAAATGTTTGCAAGTCAGGTGAAACCTTGCAGAATTTTAAAAATTTTGTACAAAGTTTGATTCAGAACCTGAGATCTACCACATTTCTTTGAAATCTACCACATTTTTTTCCAGATTCTACCACACAAATTTTTTTTGAACTCCGATCACTGGGTGAGATTAGTATTGCGCGGCATTTTTTGCAATAAGCATGGTAGTTTCGCAGGCGGAAGCATCGACCTCAATTTTTTTTAGTCGAGTTAATAAAAAAAAAACAATGTTTATGGAACTATACCAAAAAAAACTACTGTAGAACAGACATGACTAGTTTGGCATGGTGAAATATAGCGTCTGAGGTCAAGGACACAGGTAAATGCACAAAATAATATTTTTCGTGATGGTTTATTTGCCTTTGTTTTCACATCTTTGGTGTTTGTTTAAATGTTAATGATTAACTATTTTGTTTCAAATATTCAAATAAATAGTAATCAATGTACTTAGAAACAATTACGAAATAATCATCTCATTTACCATTAAAAGAAGAAATCAGATATAATATCAAATACTAAAAAATTATGTATGTATGTAGGTAATTACTTTTGATTATTCGTTATATTTTTATATGCTTTTTTTCTTGAGTGTTATTTTATTAAATTTAATAAGTTTTGAATTAAATAGAGAAAGTACCAATTTGTGTGCTCTATTACACAATGCTACAAAAAAAAAGGAAGTAAAAATACCTGGTAAGTCATGTTTATTTTCAGGTAGGTTTTGCCGAGTGAAGTAAGAATCGAGATACGAAATTTGTATCACACAATCTTGATTTACTGTTAAAAACCGGTTTTCCGCACTTATGAGCTTGTAACTCAGTTGACCATATACCGAGTTTAGACCTTTAAATGATATATGTAATACACTTCTAGAAAACTTAAGAGATCAGTGTGTATTTTCTGTGTTCATTTTTTTCTTTTTTTTTTTAAGTTTGGCAAAGTTTTCACGCACTATTTTATAAAGCAACTATACTACTCCTGAATTGATGCAAAGTTAACATTTAATATATAGTCATTTTTACTTTAAAAAATCGGAGAAAAGTTATTCAACCTTTCATGAGAAAAAGAATATTTTTGGCTATACAACTCAAAAATTTTTGCTTAACCTTTTTTTTTTAATTCAGCTTTCACCGATTTCTCCTTGTAGTGAACGCAATATTCTGAAATAATTTGTAATGCAAATTTGAATATCTCATTTAATTTTTAGCCGACTTTCTAAAAATAAACATCAGTTTTACTCGATCTTAAACATACTTTTTTCTTAAATTTTTTAAAAGTTTATAGATATGTATAAACATAGACCCATCATTTGAAAGGTCTAAACTCGGTTGAGAAGCAACTCATTTAACTCATTTACAAGCTTATAAGGGCACAAAAATTTGTGTAGCTATCACAAAATGGTATCGCGTGTCGCATCGCATGTCGCGTCGCGCATCGCATCGCTCTAATATGCACTGCGCGCATTTCATATCGCATCGCGTATCGTATCGCGTATGGTATCGCATATCGCATATGCCAGAGATGGGCACTTTATGATTACGCTTACATTTTGATTACGTAGGATTACGATTACTGTAATTGTAATCCAGAACATTTTCAGCATTACGAAATTAATTTTACCTAACAGATTATGTCAAATAGAAAAGAGGTTGATCAGTCGTCTGTTGTGCAGTGTCATTAGGTTGATTAACTGACAGCGAGAGCTATACTCAGGCTTAGGTTCAGAGAAGTGTAGAGAGCGTAGGGCGAACCGTACAAACGCCTTCTGTACAGATTCTAATCGATTTGTATGTTTTTGGTGGTAAGGTCTCCATATAAAGGCGGCATACTCTAACATGGACGAATACAAAAGCTTCAAAATGTACGGATCTGAGACCGAAGAACTATTGCGCCGTAGAAACGCGAGCATCGAGTAAGATTTAGAGACAACGTAATTAACATGTGTGACATAACTAAATTTTGCATCAAAGTATACACCCAGTAGAACAGTAATTATTAGACATTAGGGCGGCATGCGATAATTTTTACTGTCGAAAATCCGAAAAGAAAATCTTGTCGGAGTAAAAATTCCTGAAATGGCCCCCTCAATGTTCACAAAGTAACAATATTGCAATAAGTATTTGCATTTCTTAGCCTGAGTATCCACAAATACATCGGCAACATATTTCGCCACTATTAGATTTTTTTATATATTTTTCTTAAATTTATTATATATGCATCTTATTTTTGTAATAACGCTGTACAGCACTCGGCTGGGTATTGGAACAAACCAACTTTTAGAGTCATGACTGAGTCATAAGTAAAAAAAGTAATTTCTCCGGTTTTCGAAGTTAGCCTCCGAAATGGAGATATGGGCCTTCGAAGTTCGATATTTGACCCTTTGGTAAAATTTTTTTTTTTAATTATTGCATGTAAGAAAAAAAGTAAAAATACAGACGTGGTCCGTCGTTTGCTCGTATTTATATGGTATATAATTTTTTTTGTGAAAATATTACAGGGGCTATAACAGGTCAAAGGTCAGCTCTTCGAAAAATTAAAAACTTAATAATTCAGAAAATTTTGAACTGATTTTTAAAAAATTCGTATAAACTTTGTTGCTTTCTCAATTTTTCTTAATAAACAATCGTGGTACAAAGCTCAATAAAAATATTAAAAATAGTCATTTTTTTGTTTAAATTATTTTTTATAAGAAAAAATTGGTATTTTTGCCTTTTAAGTGTTTTTCTCAAATTACGTGTGTTAAGTTAGCACTATACTTTTCGAAATTGGAAAAATTAACTACGGCATTAATTGTATTGTTTTTGTTGTAAATTTTTTGTGGAAAGAAACAATTTGTAGCTCTCATTTAAAAAAAAAAAAAAATGGTATGTAGTGCTAACTTGACACCATACACCTAGTCGAAAGAATTGAGATATCCAATATGTTACTATGCCATTAATTGTAGCTTTTAACTTTAAAATTTGTTGTGAAAAAAAATTGTAGTTTTCGTTTTTCTGAAAAAAATTTTGTTGACCTTTTTCGAACAAAATTTAGTATGTAGTGCTAACTTGACACCATGCACCATTGACGACAGAATTGAGATATTGAACACAACGGAATTAATTGTAGCTTTTTTGTTGTAAATTTGTTGTGGAAAGAAACAATTTGTAGCTCTCGTTTTTTAAGAAAAAATGGTATGCAGTGACACCAGGGTTGTTGCGAATATTATTCCGAAATAAAAGTCTTCCGGATAATAAACAAACCGCTTATCCAAATGAAACAAGTTTGGTATCAAATGAAAGAGGACTTAAATAGCTTTAAAACTGAAATGTCTAAACGAGGAAAGCTACATATTGAAAAATATTTCAACAAAAAGTGTTAATTAATTACTATAGAACAAACCTTGTGTCAGGTATATGCATTTCTTTAGTATTAAATTATAAAAAAAAAAATACAAATAGAGGTCGTTCGTTATTTCTGTTTAAAAGCTATTTCAGTCCTCTTTCATATGATACC
>NW_023458560.1:4966536-4969827 GCF_013731165.1 Rhagoletis pomonella | reverse complement strand
CGTTATTTCTGTTTAAAAGCTATTTCAGTCCTCTTTCATATGATACCGAATTTGATTAATCTGGACAGGCCCGAACTGATCCCCATCTGGCTCCGAACTGGGCCCCAACTAATCCTGAAATGCTCTTGAAAAAGTCCCGTCTTTTAAGACTTACAAAATTTTCCCGCGCTTATAATTATTATGAAAAGACTTTTATAATAAAAGTCTTAAAATAAAAGTCTTTGAAGACCTAAAAATATTTATCTCAATGATAATTATTTTAAAAAACTTTTATAATATAAGTCTAAAAATAAAAGTCTTTGAAGACTTAAAAATTTTTTTCTCTCTGATAATTATTATGAAAGAACTTTTATTAACGTTAACATGCGTTTTTCGGTTCGTTTCGCTAGTGAAAATGCATATAATTTGTGAAAGCGGGGAAGGTAGCAATAACAAATACATACATACAAATGAGAAGCATTCCTAGCATACCCAATAAGCAAAATAAACTTAAAGAAAGTTTTTTTTTAACATTAAGCTTACAAAACGTTGATTTTTTGTTTATAAAACGCTTGAAAGTAAGCGTAATATAATCGAAAAGGAACGTTGGTTATAAGCGTAGAAATTTAAACTTGTAATAAATGTTCAAAAGAAAGCTTTTTATAAGCGTAAAAGTGTAAACTTATAATAAAGGTTTAAAAAAAGTTGTTTATAAGCGTATGAATATAAACTTACTAAAAATTTTCAAAAGAAAGCTTTTTATAAACATTTTTATAACCTTTTATTTAAAGATATTTCATTAAAAACTCTTGCTTAACATCTAGAAATTAAACGAAATGCGAATTTTCGGCGGACTCATCTACAGTCGCGAAAATATAAATGGGGAATAGACATTTTAGCATACAAATTCACGATAACACACAAAAATTAAGCATAGAAAAGCTAATTATTACATGTTGTTGCGTGCTTTCAATTACATGCGGTTATTGGCAAATTGGGAAAACGACATCGATGCAGCTATATATTCCGCTTCATCGCCGCCATTCTCATTGATGAACTTTTCTGAAAAAAATTTAATACATTTTTAATTGAATGTTAAACTAAGAAAGGATAAGGAGAACTCATCATTTGAAGACTCGAATGCTCCACCGATTAGCGCAGCGGGTCCTGGATTGGATTTTTTTTACCGCATCGGTTTTATTTAATTTTTTTCTCTTAATAATATATTTAAAAAAACATAAACACGTCACTTACGATTGGAAAAATATTATATTTACTACTTCATGTCGTTGGCATTTGCATTTCATTTATAAGTTTAAGTTATTTATAAACATTCGCTCTCAAAATTTATTAAAGGTTTATTTGAAAAAACTTTTAATAAGCTTAATATTAAAAATGCTTATTAACGCTTATTATAGCAAACTTACTTTAAGTTATTTTTAAAAACATTTACTGAAATGCTTGTTGGGTAGCTTAAAAGTTTACCAGTGCTGTTGTGTTGTCCACAGTTCAAAAACTCTCACTCAAATGAAATCGGCCAACTGGTTGGCCGATAAATCAATGCGTGTGTAGGACCTTTAAGACGACTGACAACAAATCTAAACTTTGGTATCAGGGTAGCTAACTCATTTTATGAGATTTCCCCGATTTTACCAGAAATTTCGTAAAATTCCCCAACCATAGATATCTCCTGGTATATCTGGTATTTCTGTTTATTTTACTTTTAAATATGTATAATTCGTCTATGTATTCATAAACCAAACCAAACTTTTACTAAGTTTGTTAACATATAAAGAATAAGAAATGTACATATAATATTTACATACATACAGCGGTCGAAAAAAATTTTGTCGCACCAAATTTTGGCAAGTTTACACAATTTTTTTTTGGTTATTTAATTTGAGTTACTCGTATAAAAATATAGTTCACTCTTTAACAAAAACCGTTTAAATCCAAGTTTCAAACTTTGTGCAATATTAATAAAAAATTGAACAATTTTTTGTAAAAATTTCGAGCTTCTTAATTAGATTTTCTAGAAAAGTTTTGAGTATGCAGTTTTGTATCCCACTCAATTATAGTATAAAAAAGTACAAGTTTCAGATAAATATTAAATCTTTTTGTTTTAAAATTTTTTTTGCCGAAGTTGTTGCGGTTTTCTTCCATATAAAATAAATTGTGTTTATTCGTAATACGAAAGCAAAGCTACAAGGAAATTTCTAAAAAATTAACGATAATTTTTAGCCAATTGAGACTTTATTATACTAAAGTTGAACGAACTAAAAAAGTGCATACGGCTCATTCCACGGTGACGGGTGAGACATTTCAACTTAAATTTGGTTTAAAATCATTATGAAATTAGTGACACAAAAAAGAAAATTTTTTTACACCTAATTCCTCAAAAAAATAAGTTCATCCCCCGCTTCCCCATTTAAACTGAAATTCCCCACAAAAAACGGTCCATTCCCCGATTCCCCGCTTCAACTCTAATTCCCCGCAAATCGGGGAATTCCACACGAGTTGGCTTCCCTGTTTGGTATAACATACGATAATTTTGCGCAAAGGGGTCGATATGTACATATGTACGTATGTAGGTATATATATAGACATGGGGAAATTTGCGTAAACAAATAATATAGGCCGGTTCACTACAACTTTGTCATTGCGTTGGCGTTGAATTTCAATGCAGCCGTCCGCATAGCCAAAATTTGGCAACGCTAAGGCCAACGCAAAGCAGAAAGATCGCGTGCGTCGGTCGTCAGCATAAAATTATGTGAGGGTAAGAAATATCATTTTTTCATGCAATTATTGATACGAATTATTAATTTTTCTCTCGTTAATATGTTAATTTAGTGGCCAAGGCATTCTCTGCCAAGCTTCATTGTAGAAGGCATACTTTTACTTTATTATAATTATACCAAAATGTAAAGTGCTATAAAAACACCAAGAATTGCTCTACAAATCTGATTAAAAAGTTTAAAATTTTCATAAAACATAGAATGAAACTTGCTTGGACTTGTATGGTCTTTTTTTCATGTATAATAAGTTGAAATTTTGTAAGAAATTATTGAGCATTAAAAAAATTATATGTACATGTGTACATTAGGGCGGGTCGATTTAAAAATCGCTCATTGCTCTGTGAAAATCGTATTCTAGGGATCAAAATAAGAAACTTTGCCGAAGGAACCATACCTCTAAAACGAATTCTGGTGTCCCCCAATTTGGGTCGAACTTTTGGGTAGGGGCAAATTTTGAAAAATCCCACTTTGACCCATTTAGAGTGCTCCAATCGAGTCCAAATGTATGACCGACCCC
>NW_023458560.1:4963847-4966436 GCF_013731165.1 Rhagoletis pomonella | reverse complement strand
ACGCCCATTTTCCAAAAATTTATAATATTCTTATTTTTCGTCTAAAAATTATTGTAAATATCAATTTTGAGTGAATTATCTTCTGTAGTTACTAAAATATCGCAGTTTTCGTATTTCTGGAAATTACCGTTATATGGGAAGTGGGCGTGGTTAAAGTCCGATTTCGCGCATTTTCAATACCAACCTACCTTGGATTAAGGGAAACCTACATACCAAATTTCGTTGAGATATCTCAATTTTTGCTCGAGTTATCGTGTACACGGACAGACGGACAGACGGACGGACAGACAGACATGGCTTAATCGATTTCTTTTTTCATCCTGATCATTTATGTATACATTTGTCTATACCTATCTCGATTCGTTTTGGCTGTTACAAACAACCGTTATGTGAACAAAATTAATATACCCTTGTGCGCAAGTGCGCGCGGGTATAAAAAGAAAAACTGTATATGGTTGGTCGAATGAATGGCCGTCCTAGTCGCCAGTTCCGAGTCTATTCGATTTTTGAGTATGAGGCCTTATGTTGGACTCAAAATGGAGAAAATTAGCCTATGGTTACAGAAGATATGGAATAAATAACGAACGAAGATCTGCGTGCCAAATGAACTTTTCTCTAAAAGTTTACACTGCTGGCAAATGTAAACAAGGATTAAAATTCAAAAACTAATTAATACAACTAACGTAAAATCTGTGGAAAATTAACAATAATATACCTTTTTCGCAAAATTTATAAAGGACCCTTTTATTTCTCAAAAAACCTGGGTAACAGTTATTCGTCGCCACGCTGTATTGTAGCTTTCGTTTTTCTGGAAAAAATTGAACTGACCCTTTTTCGAACAAAATTTATTATGTAGTGCTAACTTGACACCATGCACCATTGACGACAGAATTGAGATATTGAAAAGGTTACAACGGAATTAATTGTAGCTTTTTTGTTGTAAATTTTTTGTGGAAAGAAAAAATTTGTAGCTCTCGTTTTTTAAGAATAAATGGTATGTAGTGCTAACTTGACACCATACACCTAGTCGATAGAACTGATATATGGAAAAGGTTAAACCGGAATTAATTGTAGCTTTTTTGTTGTAAATTTGTTGTGGAAAGAAAGCTACAGTTTTTTTCTTTTCACAACAATTTTTAAAGTTAAAAGCTACAATTAATGGTATAGTAATATATTGGATATCTCCATTCTATCGACTAGGTGTATGGTGTCAACTTAGCATTACATACAATTTTTTTTTTTAAAACGAGAGCTACAAATTTTTTCTTTCCACAACAAATTTACAACAAAAAAGCTACAATTAATTCCGTTGTAACCTTTTCAATGTCTTAATTCTGTCGTCAATGGCGCATGGTGTCAAGTTAGGACTACATACTACATTTTGTTCGAAAAAGCTCCAACTCAATTTTTTGCAGAAAAACGAAAGCTACAATTTTTTTCTTTTCACAACAAACTTTAAAGTTAAAAGCTACAATTAATTCCGTTGTAACCTTTTCCATATCTCAATTCTATCGACTAAGTGTATGGTGTCAAGTTAGCACTACATACCACTTTTTCTTAAAAAATGAGAGCTACAAATTTTTTTTTCCATAACAAATTTACAACAAAAACACTACAATTAATGCCGTAGTTAACTTTTCCAATTTCGAAAAGTGTAGTGCTAACTTGACATACGTGAGCATATTCCCTGTCACTGTCCGGATTTAGCCAGACAAAGACTGATTTATTTTAAATCTTCGATTGGTTACTCTGCTCGCGGCTATACAAAATGCATAGAAAGCTTAAAAGAGGGCAAGACAGTGCCCATCAGTGCTTTAAAGAGATACAAAAGATCTTTTAGGTCGCGGTGTCTCTTATTCTAGTACACTCAGAAAATTAACTAACTGACCATATGGTTTTCAGGGCAACGATCGCCCCTGACAAAGCCTCAACGGACGGAGAAGGTGGCTTTTTTGCCTAACATGAGTATGACATTTTAAGAAACCAACACAAAATTTATTTTTGATTACATTGAGAAGAGGCTTATAGAAGCACAGTGACCTATTGCCAAATTGGTGCTGGCAAATTTCAAAGCCGTTTTCTCAGCTGATGTAGACTTGGAGACAAAACGGGGTGTGTATAAAATTGTTAAGGGCGAGGAAAGAGCCCTTATTCCTGATAATATGAAAGTTTGTGGTTGTGTTACTACAACTATAGAGATTTAAGTTTCGTAAGTTAAAAATTCAAAAGTATTTTGTGATTATTTTTCGGTTTTTGTGTTTTTGGTGCCCTCTTTTGCCTTTTTGGCGATTTCTAGTGCCTTTTTATGCCTATTTCAAAATTTAATTTTGCCTTTTTATAGGTTTTTGGGCCCTAAAAATTCGTTCCCTGCTTATGTATATCTTTCGGCAAAAATACGGTTGTTGATTTTTCTGGCAAAAATGTAGTAATTTCACTGATCTTTCCAAAAACGTTTGAAGCCAGATATTATAATAATAATTGTTTGATAAGAGCTGCAGAACTGAACCGCTCAGGAACAATTTACTACAAGAGCGTGCAATTCCTCTCTTATGCCGATGACATCGACATCATCGTTAACAAAAACCGCCT
>NW_023458560.1:4951692-4963747 GCF_013731165.1 Rhagoletis pomonella | reverse complement strand
TGCCCGTGCTGGTATATGGCGCAGAAGCATGGACAATGACAACATCCCATGAGGCGGCTCTTGGAGTGTTTGAGAGAAAGATTTTGCGGAAGATTTACGGGCCTTTGCGCGTTGGCGACGGCGAGTACCGCAGACGATGAGCTGTATGAGCTTTACAACGATATAAACGTAGTGCAGCGAATTAAAATACAGCGACTCCGCTGGCTTGGTCATGTCGTTCGAATGGACACCGACGCTCCAGCTCTGAAAGTATTCAACTCGGAACCCGCTAGTGGTAGCAGAGGCAGAGGGAGGCCCCCACTGCGATGGAAAGATCAGGTGGAGAAGGACTTGGCTTCACTTGGCGTTTCCAATTGGCGTCAGTTGGCACAGAGGAGAAACGACTGGCGTGCTTTGCTGAACTCGGCCAAAATCGCTTAGGCGGTTACAGCGCCAAAAAGAAGAAGAAGAAAAATTGTTTGACCGAGCTTCTCCAATTTGTGGTGTGTGTCTTGATGCTGTTACAAAAATGGAGAAATCTACAGTTTTACGCCGTCTTCGAAATATCCTCCGACGTTTGCCATTGCCTGCCGAGGGGCGACCGCAGTTAAAAAAAAACTCTTTTTACTATATTTTGTTCACGATATTGCTTTTACCAGGGCTCGAGCCCTGGTCACTCGAAGTGGTAGAACGCACCGCTTACCCTTTGGCTATAGCGGCCAACAACATATACAAGTTAAAAAAAAACAAGCTGTCAAGCGAAACGCTCAACGCTCTTATATATGTATGTAGGTATGGCATTGAGTAAGTAGTACGGCAATCATACCAACTACGAGTACATTTCGTCGCCTGGGTAAAAGATTGTCGTAAGCGCCATTTTGACGATTTTAAGTTCTAGATGCAGTTATATATTTTGAAATAAGGTCTTTCGATTAGTGTTATCAATTTTTAGATATCTCCTTTAGTTTCCGAGATATTGACTAAAATTTTTTCGATAATTTAGTAAAAATGTAGTTAGTGATGCAGCCATATTACAGCCATATTGCGGGAAATTTTGCCCCTTATTCTAATTACCTTAAACGAGCAATTTTCGTGTATAAGTATATGTATCCATAAGTTATCGGCAACGGCTCTAACGTAGCAAAATGAAAAATCGTTTTAAAAAGACTTTCGAAGTTGTATTTCTTCCAATTGTCAAAAACATTTTATTTGTCACGGGGAAAATACCGTAAAAATTATTTGTATCATGCGAATATCTATAGAAATTATCAGGGTTTGAAAAACTGTTAGCACAGCGACAACAGCCAAGCATTTGCTTTTTTATAAATTGTTGTTGCTTTGCTAGCCGGCAATTACAAGTACCTGATGAAGATCTTGCAGAAGGAATTTGAAGAAATGCGACAAGATGCAGAAAAAAACTTTCATTTGCTTTTCGAACACGTAGAAGAAGTATGCACCAACCTAGGTACAGAAATCAAAGTACCGCGATACAGCAGTCGCCAAAAGAATTGCTTTAATGTGAAAACCGGAGACGCCGAGGCATACTATCGCATTGCTTTTTACATTCCCTTCCTTGATACATATATTGCTCATTTGAAAAGCCGGTTCCTAAACCATAAATCAGTTTTAAATAATTTTAGTGTTTTGTTTCCAAAGTATGATTTTAACGAAGTAATCGACTGCTCGAAACAAAACTTTCTTCTGGAGGTAACAATGTGGAAAAAACGACTTTCACACGAACATATTCGAAATGCTCTCGAAGCATTACAAGTAGCTAATAGAATGTCTTTTGGGAATGTTTTTAAGATCTTACGTATATTGGCACTTTTGCCCGTTTCAATAGCCACACCTGAACGAAGCTTTTCATGCCTGAAAAGAATTAAAACCTACTTGAGAAATACAACATGTCAAGAAAGGCTCAACGGTCTAGCATCTATGAATATTCACAAAGATATAAATTTTTCAGTTGACGAAGTTCTAGAAGAATTTTTCAAAAAACCACGAAAAATTTTAAAGTTCTTCGTTTCATTGATTTATAACTAAAAAGAAAAATTTAATGTGTTTAAAGTTATCAAAATGTTTTATAAATAAAGCGAAAAATTGAATATATGATTTTAAAAATTCGTGTTTTGAAACTTTATTACGCATACTTTCTTCCAAAGAGCATTTTTTCTAGACCCATATTAGTGAAATATTATTCTTTGACTTGAGGGGGGTTTTAACCCCCAAACCCGGAACCCCGCTGACTTTTCTTCGAAACCCTTGGGTTCCGCGGAACCGACTTTAGGAAGCTCAGCTATAACGGAATGTCCATAATTTCTGAATACTGCAGTTATAGAACCTAGCACAGGAGAAAATATTGATGCTACTGTTTGCAATTCATTGATCAAGTGGAACCTTATGAATCGAATTGGTGCCATGAGTTTCGACACCACTTCCACTAATACAGGTCCAAAAAATGGTGCAATCGTTTATTTTTTGCAAAAATATTTGGACTGTAAATTGTTTCAACACCTTAGTCGCCACCACATCTATGATATTGTATTGAAAAGTGTTTCGACTACACTTTAATTAAATCCTTCTGGAACCAGTTGACCCGAATCACCCATTTTTAATCGATTCGATGGATCAGGAAATGTTTAAAAGCGGTCTAGGGGAGGATATCATCCGTTCGACAATACGAAAGCAGGAATCTGAATTATTGAAAAAATATTGCCATCAACACTTGGAAATGGAATAAATTCGCGCACATTTTCGCTCCTGCGGTTCGACTTTTCATGCAAGACATATGGTTAATCAATTTAGAGTGTGAAGGTGTTAATCTTTCGTGAAAAATTTAGACTGACAGCAAAAGAATTGAATGCACTGCGAAGAATCTGCCTTTTTCTGGTCCAAATCTATATGAAAGTATGGTACGGATGTCCAAACCCCATAGCAACTCCGAACCAAGATTAACAATTTGTCAAAGACCCCAACATTATTGGCAGTTAACGCTGCAGACCACATGCTTTTATTTTTTGTCGGGACTTGTTTGTCGTCAACGATACCACTGAACTAGGCATGAAATTCATGAAAGACTACAGTCACATTCTCACACAGGACGAAAATCAAAAGCAGCTTGTGTTTCAGTTCCTTGAGGCTTATCGAAAAAAATGTCTGCCTGTTTAATCGTAGATTAAAATGAATTGCGCACCCTCTGTTGCGTAAAATTTTGTAGCCGATTCTTATAGAATTTTTCCCTCAGAATCTGAATCTGGCCGTAAAGATATTGGATTGGCTATAGTTTTCGAGCAACTTAGGTTTAAAGGTGCCGAAAACTGGAAGCACTTGGAAACAGTTTTTTTATACGAGTGTGCACAATTTTTAACTCTTGTTTCGCCTATTTTTGATCACTTGTGTTAAATGAATCTGAGGCGCTGGAAATTTCTAAAGAGGTTGAAATTGAAGCTCAAACCTTATTCTAAGAGAACATAACACAGACCAACAAAATTTTTTTCGAGTAAAATATTACAGCCGATCCTTATAGGATTTGTCCCGTAGAGCCCGAATCTGATCTTGGAAATTGTTAATAGTTTTCAAGCAACTTGGGTCTTCCCCATCTTCATTTCCACTGCTAGAGTCAGTGTCCATCGGTATTTGGTGATTAATCCATGAAACCTAGTTGTACTATAAATATTGGTACAGGAATTTCTGAAGTAAGTGGATACACTTTCTGTATTATTTCTGTAGCTTTGTACACTGAGAAAAGGGTTTAGTTACGTCAACCAAATATGTTTATATCAACACATGATTTGGTTATAGTTACACTGTTTGGTTATAGTTACCAAATCATGTGTTGAGAGAAATATATTTGGCTGACTTTTTTCTGAGTGTAAAATTCCAACGGATATTGGACCTTGGGAGCTTTACAGATAGGAAATGTCATTGGAAACCAGGAGTAATAGTAAACTAATTGGAAAAGTTTCGTCTAACGGGATTGGGAATAAAACGACTTATCGCACGTTTAATAATACAGAGATGTAACTCAAAATTTACGTTTTTAGAGATTTCATTATGCAATATGTTCAGTCTGACAGATAACCAAACTTCCTAAATATGGCGAAGATATGTGTCTTTCCATCTGTCTTTTTGTATACCAACTGTATGAAATGATAAAACTTTGATTACGTTTAAAATTAATTTTTAAGGCCCTGTCTAATCAACATACATACATACATACATGTTTACTGACGCCCTCGATCATTTTCCATTTTAGCAATTTATTTATTACCGAGAATCGGTTGAAAAAGTTAACGTATTTACAATTTACAAAATTGCATGCTCTCTTATTTAATGCGTTGGCGGAATCCACTTAACAAACAGCAGTAGACTCGCTGTAGAAATTGTTAAAGCGCAATAAACTCATTGGGAAGCAATTGCTGCTGTTGTATTTATTATATGCATAATTGCATTAACTATCAATAATATCGGCAATCTATCACCAAATATGTCGTATGTATGTACATGTTTGCACATTACGGCGGTACTGAATTTATAGCCCCTTTGGCATCTGACGTTTTGAAATTGAAACGTTAACTACGAATATATGTGTTGTTAATTTTAACTTTTTGTTATAAAAGCCTTTGTTAAAAAAATAAAATTGAATGTTTTGCTTAGTTTTAATGGTTTGTTGTATTACTTTGACTTTGGTGATCGAATTGGGATATCGAAAAGTCCCGTTTTTTTGCAAATTTATTGTGGAAAGAAAAAAGTGCGTAGCTTTCATTTTTCCTAGAACCTCGGCCATTTAATAGTGGTTGCTTTTAATAGGCTTACGATTAAATATAATTTGCGACGGAGCAAGAAACAAAATATTCGAAAAGGAATATAACATCAATTTCCGAATTTTCTTTCCTAAACTCACTTCTAGAGTTGAGGAAGACTCCCGACAAAAATAATAATAATAATAATAGATTGGCGCTTACACATATGTTAGTGTTTGGCCGAGCTTCTCCTCCGATTTGTGGCATGGCCTTGATATTGTCACACAAAGCGGAGGGACCTACAGTTTTACGCCGACTCCGGACGGCGATTGTATTTTAATGAGAAGCTGTTTTTCATGGCAGAAATTCACTCGGATGTTTGCCATTGCCTGCCGAGGGACGACCTCCGTAAAGAAAAAACATTTTTTTATATTTTTTTGCGATGTTGCTTTGACCAGGGCTCGAACCCAGGTGCTGCGGAGTGGAAGCCCGCACTGCTTACCACTATACCACAGCGGCCGACAAAAATGAAGTTTGGAAAATATTCGTCATACATTTCGCAAAACAACGCAAAAATACTAAGCTTCAACCAGTAAAATCGAATATCTTTCTCCACAAAATCCAAATTTAAAATCCGATCGTAAAATAACAAGTTGTAAAAACTTTAATTTGAGCAATTACAAACTTTTTATTTCGTGTGTTACATACATACAAGTGTTGGTATATACATACATACATATATATTTAGGTTTTTTTCTTAAAGTTAACGAACGAAAGTTGGTATATAAACGAAGAGAAGCTTAAATATGCTTTTGCGCATTAGATATTAACACGTTCTACTGTTTCAGTCGCTGTGAGAGTTAATGATGCCGCCTTCGCTGCTTACTCATGTCATACTCACTAATATTCTGCTTCCTGTGTTATTATTAACAACATTCTGGTCTAAACTTACATTTGCTCTAAATATGCAATTAACAATAACTCCAAATTCAGATACATATCGATACCTTAATATAGAAAGGCCCTATATAACATTTCTGTTTCTTTACAGAATAGTTATAAAACTTTATGTAAACCAAACTTCTTGAGTGTCGAATTTATTCAAATCAACGTTTTTTTAATAAACATTGAACCTAGTTTAATGATGTAGTATTTGTTTTAAAATTCTTTTTGTTCCTTGGTGAGTAATCTTCCGACTTTTGTACAAAACGTAATATTGATAGAAAATGAGTTACGGCCTTTCTATATTAAAGTAACGATATATAAGTTTGTAATACATATTTCGTAAATACATGTATGTATGTAATATATCGAATATGTACATATGTATTTAGTTGCAAAACTACTCAGCAAGTAGGGAAGCGTATTTGTTGCCGACAGTGCGGTTTTCGTACATTTTTCGTATCGGGAAACTCACAGAAAACGATTTTCACTTTCGTTGATTTTTCGTATCCGAAAAACGTCATAATGTTATTTGAAAACAGTAATTTTAAAATATTTATTCAAATTTTGTATTTTGTATTTAAATATTTTTTTTACACGGATATTTTGTATTTGTATTTTGTATTTAAAAAACTTTTTCCACTGTGCATTATGCGTCTTGTCATAAATGTTATTAATTTTATTGAAATTTGGAAATTCTCTTATTCGGATTACCAAAAATGTAAGGTCATTGGCAAGATGCCCCCCCAATTAGGCAATTTTTTTCTAACGGTATTGTGCATCTTCCTCCATACAAAGTATATTCGATGATTTTTTATATGGAAGAAAATTAGCAAACAAATGAATGGTAGGTCCTAGCTACTTCAAACTTGCATTTTATTGTAATAGAATAGAATGGGCTACAAAACTGCATATTTACTAGTTCTAAGGAACTGAACTATTTACGAAAGTTTATTGATTTTTTTTTAATATTGCACAAAGTTTAAACTTGGATTTACACGGGTTTCTTAAAGAATAAACTACATACTTACATATGTATATATACATACATATGTATTTTTATAGGAAAATAATAAAATTTAAATTGCATAAAAATTCATTGTAAAGCTGTATATATGTATGTCTACGTACATGTGATTTCTAACCCACTGGGAAAATAGGTAAGCACCTTACGAGGTAAGCCATGTTGTATGTACCAGGGATGAAAAATTTAAATTTCAGATTGTACCTAATATCATAAAATAAATGTACCTAAATCAGACAGATTGTACCTCAAAAAAGTTACATCACTCATTAGTGGTTTTTTTATAAATTTTATTTAAAACATGAATACAAAGGATGGATGTACTTTAAACATGATTCGGTTTTTTTTTTTTTTTTAACTGAGCATATATCCATAGATTATAGTCTAATGGGAATCGGAGAAGCGTTGTTTTTGTCTAATTATGACTACTGAGAAATATTGGCGAAAAAGAAAAAAAACACACTTTACGAAGTATACTTCTTTATCCAGCAACAACACGAAAAGTCTGCTAATTTATAATAATAATAATAGATTGGCGCTTACACATATGTTAGTGTTTAGCCGAGCTTTTCCTCCGATTTGTGGCGTGCGCCTTGATGTTGTCACACAAAGCGGAGGGACCTACAGTTTTACGCCGACTCCGAACGGCGATTGTATTTTTATGAGAAGCTGTTTTTCATTGCAGAAATACACTCGGAGGTTTGCCATTGCCTGCCGAGGGACGACCGCTGTTAAGAAAAAACCTTTTTTCTATATTTTTGCGATGTTGCTTGGACCAGGGTTTGAACCCTGGTGCTGCGGAGTGGAAGCGCGCACTGCTTACCACTACACCACAGCGGCCGACATGCTAATTTATCCGATTCCTTTTAATAGGTGCGATAAGTCTAGAGAAAATAATCTAATTGCCGTAAGTAACTTCGAAAGCATTTTAAATATATTTCCAGAAATCAAAAAGCGAATATGGGTCAATAATAATAATTGTACCTAAAATCTACTGACTGTACCTAATGTACCTTTAAGTCATCAAACGTCGGAAAAAGGTACAATTGTACCTACATTTTCATCCCTGGTATGTACATAAGGCGGCCACGTCTTTGTTAAAGTAAGGAAGTTTCGTCAGTGACGTGGTAAGAACCGCCGGGTGAAGTGTAAGTTGCTGGTAAGGTATTGCCCTTCACCTGGCGGTCCTAACCACTTCCCTGCCGAATCTCCATTACTTTAACCAAGACGTGGCCGCCTTATGTAAGTAGGAATTTAGAATGTACATTTGGTATCAGACATACTTCTGAGCCGCTTTACAAAGTAAGTTACGTGTAATGCAGAGCAGTCGCTCGGAGTAGTTCGGTGCTTGGAAATAACTTCGGCTGCACGTTATTTTGCAACTGACAACGTTATGTGTCGTCGGAGGTGTTCATTTTGCGCTTTACTAGTAGATGACATAGGCCATGATGACAATTTTGGTACTAAAAACTGAAAGAAAACATGGCTTACCTCGTAAGGTGCTTACCTATTTTCCCAGTGGGAAAGTATTTTCAAAACACCTTTCATAAATGTATTTTGTATTTGTATTTCAAACACTTTTTATGTCAGGTATTTGTTTTTTTTTTGTATTTAAATACTATTTTACAAGTATTTTTAACATCTCTGCTTATTCGGCAGTAGTGGAGTGTGCAGAGGAGCGTGCTACGATTTGTTAGCTTTCAAGAGGTCCTAGGTTCGAATGCAGTCATACACAAAGTATTCAAATTGTATATGTATGTATATAAAAAGCATTTATTAAAATGGAAGCAACTGCTGAATCTAAAATTAATTTTTTTATTTGGTAACTATGGAAATGGTCCTGTGTAGTACAGCATGAAATTCTTTTCAATGAAAAATTGAATATGAAAAATTTCAGAAAAACAGCCCAGGGGTATAATTATATGTATGTGCGTACCTCTTTACCAAAAGTGTCAAGTGTACTCTGAACCTCAGTTACCAGATATCCATCTTCGATCTGCAGGAATCAGTTCGGGCTTTTTTGGTTGATTTTCTGTAGCATTTTCAGCAAGGCGAATTTATACAAGGTGGTGTTACTGGCGAATTTAGATTTCCAAAATGGTATGTTTGTTGTAAACAAGGCGAACTCATATAACAACAAACACATCATTTTGACATTAAGAAGGACCGCGGCGAAAATCTAAATTCGCCGGTAACACCACCTTATATAAATTCGCCCTGATTTTCAGGTTTCATTCCTGTCTACTAAGCACACACGTCATAATCCTCTTTGCTCTTCGGTATCGCGTGATTATCGTTTGTGTCGCGATTGGCTACGTATTTCCCTGCAGCAGCGACGCTGCACCAATCGCCATACCTTGTATGTAGTAACCTCCGCCAGAGCGTTGCAATAAAATTTTAAAATCGATTTCAACAATTCATTTACATATCGATGGCTGAGTGGAAGATCGACCTATCTCGGCAGCCAGTTCGAAAACGACCTATCTCAGAAAATTTTCGAACAACGCTCCATCTCAGAAAACTTTTTAAGAACGCCCTACTTCAGAATTTGATTGAAAAACGCCCTATCCCGGAATTTAGTTGAAGAACGCCCTATCTCAGCTGCCGATTCAAAATCGCCCTATCTCAGCTTATTTGCAAAGTATTTTCGTTTGAGATAGGGTGTTTGTGAACCGAATTCTGAGATAGGGCATTATTCAACCAAATTCAGAGATAGGGTGTTTTTCAATAAAATTCTGAAATAGGGCGTTTTTCAATCAAATTCTGAAGTAGGGCGTTCTTGAAAAGTTTTCATAGATAGAGCGTTTTTGAACTGGCTGCCGAGGTAGGTCGATCTTCCACTCAGCCATCGATATATTCGGGAAAAAGGTGTTGCTTGCTTAATCAGAACTGAGAGGGGGTTATAAAAAATCCCAACTGTCCGCATGGCCGTCGGGAGAAAATCAGGGCCCGGGGGTAAATATGATATAGTAGTGTCGCATAACGGAGCTCCATGGCAGACCAGTAAAGGGTCTCTGTACAGAAAAAAGCCCATGAGTTAATTTTTGCACATCTAATATCTTTATTGTACTCGGTTCTTTTAGCTCTGTTAGAGATCCTGCGGGGTTTTGCCTTAAGTTTAGCAAATTTGTTATTCTATCTATATCTTGTTAAGCTTAGTGACTTCTGAAAAGGATTCATGGCAGGAATTCACTATGGCTGATGCCCGATCTGAGCAGCTAAATTCAAGAAAGACTCAGTCATTTGCGCTTGCACCTTCTCAGATCGTCCTGCTGAAGTACGTCGTATCGATCCCAGTCCGTGGTTCTTGGTATTCTGTAGGTGTTAGCAATTGGTAAAGTCCAATCTCTGTTTCTAATTCAAAACGGATGCGCATGTGATCTATTAAAGGAATATCTCTGGACACTTTCCATTTCCTTACGAAATTCCTAATAAAAGGAGTGGATAGAGTGACGCTGTAACCGCCTAAGCGATTTTGGCAAAGTCCAAAACAGCACACCAGTCGTTTCTCTTCTGTGCCAACTGATGCCAAGTCCTTCTCCACCTGGTCTTTACAACGCAGAGGAGGCCTTCCTCTTCCGCTGTTACCAGCCTACTTTCAGAGCTGGAGTGTTTCTGCCCGTTCAAATGGTATGACCTAGCAAGCGTAGCCGCTGGATTTTAATTCTCGCGAAAACTTCATCAGAAGTTTTATTGTCCATACCTCCGTGCCATACACCAGCACAGGCATTATGACGGACTTATAGAGTGGGCTTTTTGTACGACGAGAGAGGGCTTTACTTCTGAATTTCCTACTCAATACAGAGCAGCACTTGTTAGCAAAAGTGATTCTTCGTTGGATGTCAAGGCTGACATTATTATTGATGTTAATGCTGGTTCCCAAATAAACGAAGTCGTACACTTTTTCAAACTTATAACTGTCAACAGTGACGTTTCTGTGATGATAAGGCCCAATCAGTTCGTTGACGGTGTGCTTCAGTCTTTCACACAATACACTCGACAAGACCGTGTAACCTATGCTTAGAAATCTGGTCCTGCGGTATTTGAGACGTATGGCAGTGTCGCCTTTCTTGTGGATTGAGCAGAGCACACACAATCCCAGTCGTCCGGCATGCTTTAATCAGACCATATTTTGCATAAGAGTTGTTGCATTTACTTTATCAGCTCCTCGCGGCCTAGTTCGGCTGGCAGACCATCAGCTTCAGCAGCTTTGATGTTTTTTTTAGACGCGTGATCGCAATTAGTACCTCGACATAGCCTGTCGGTGAGACATCGACACCATCGTCATCTACTGGGGGCTCAGGTTCGGGGATGGAATTTTGACCGCATGAACTAAGGCCGCCTTCTTATTTGTTCGGCGGTCTAATTAGGGATGAAACGATACCATGCAAGTATCGATACTTTTACTTGGAAGTAGTATCGAAAAAAATATCGATGCCTGAAAAATATCGGACATAAAGTATCGATACCTACTCGTATCGGCACTCATTAGGGATCTTCATCTAAAGTGATAAAGGGATAAATTGCTTAAGGTTATCAGTTTGCCCGCATTCTTTTATGAACGCACCTTGGTAAATAATTGCACAAAATTGTTTATTAATCAACTTACCTGGCTAGTTACGGTTCATTCTTACCTCTTCCAATTTGCTAATTTGCATGTGTTCGTAGCAAAATCGACCACCTGACATCTGTCAGGGTTGAATTTTGCTGAAATTTATACGTTTATCCACCAAAATCGTTTGATAAAGTGATACACTTTGGTTAAATAGATGTTCATACAAAGTTTGACAGTTCATTTATCAAAATGATAAATTTATCATTTTATCAAGTTTATCAACAGTCTATCACTTTAAGTTAATTTATTTTTTTTTAATCACAAGTTAATCATCCTCTGAGAATCCTAAACTCCGAATAATAAAGATTAATAATGTAGGAACTGAAAATAAATAAAACTCCGTTACATAGCAGAACTATATGTTCAGTGATGAATGGTATTTACACACATATACAGTCAGTCAATAAAGTTTAGGTAATGTGAATTTTTTACAATACCGCTAACTATTTTTTTTATTTTTTGCTCCTTTTTTATAAAAATATGTTTAATAATTACAACAAAAAACAGAAAAATTAGAGTTCCAAACCTTGTGCAAAATTAAAGAAAATTCTGCAAAATTTCACCCAAATATTGCACGTGTGTCAAGTTAGCACTACACTTTTCGAAATTTTAAAAGTTAACTACGGCATTAATTGTAGTGTTTTTGTTGTAAATTTGTTGTGGAAAGAAAAAATTTGTAGCTCTCGTTTTTTAAGAAAAAATGGTACGTAGTGCTAACTTGACACCATACACCTAGTCGATAGAATTGAGATA
>NW_023458560.1:4951059-4951592 GCF_013731165.1 Rhagoletis pomonella | reverse complement strand
GTGGAAGGTTTTTCGATTTAAAAAATTCAAAACTTTTTATTGTTGCCGAAAAAAAATAAAAAAAGCTGAGACTGAGACGTCGCGATTTCACAATTTCATAGAGTTTTCCGAATATTGTATGTCACTAAACTACCAAACGGCTGGACTGATTTCGTTAAAATTTGGACCATATGTCAATACCTTGAAGGGAAATTTTCTGACTAAAAATTTTATCGCTAGGTGGCGCTGGGGTCGGGATATTCCTAAAAACTTCATTTAGTTGCAGATGTGGCTCATATTTAGAACATTTGTTAGCCAGTTGAAAATAATATACTATAATATATTTGGACTAAAAACTTACTAGATAGGTGGCATTGTTGAAGATATTCCTAAAATTCTTATACACTGGGATATATAGATATGCCACAATAAAATGTTGAAAGCCCTTTTTTGAGAGTACACTGAGGGAAATAATGCATAGTAAAAATAAATACTTTATATTTGATTATCGTTTAAAAATGTTCGTATTTAAAAATAATATTTTCATACAAAAT
>NW_023458560.1:4950320-4951049 GCF_013731165.1 Rhagoletis pomonella | reverse complement strand
ATCGTTTAAAAATGTTCGTATTTAAAAATAATATTTTCATACAAAATTTATTACGCACGTATTTGACTGTTCACATCTGAGTATGTATATGCAAGTGTACATACGCACCCCAAGCATGCAGAGCGCCGCTCTGAAAGCGGCGACAACACACATACATACATAGTACAAATCGCGTACTGTGGTGTTGATGGATATTCAACATTTGAAAGCAAATTTATATGTCCGGGTGTAGCTGAGTGCGCAAAGATGCTTCCCACAAGTTGTTGATATCCGGAGATGGTCGGGTTCGAATTCCACTGCAGGCAACATGCAAATTAAATTTTTTTTTTAGTTTTTGTCTTGATTATTCACTTCGCGGATGCTTTTTCAGTACGAACGCGGTCGTTTTAATATGCGCGTAATTGAATTGAATATTTACCAATATACAGTACTTTCGTTGACGTTTATAGTAAGACCAATTACGTTTCTATTTTATTTTAATATTTTTTTCCCTCAGTGTACTAGTATATCTGTAAAACCAATTACGCTGGGGAACTGAAACTTTTCACGGATGCATTAATTGTAAATACCCAACTTATGTCGAAAAGTGGTAGGCATTGGAGAAGTGGGCGTGGAACTTCCCATACAAAATTGATTTATGACGTCGCTTATTTTGCAGAAAATTTACCCAATGGATTGCGCGGCGGCCGAAATAAAGAGAAACTCCATGTGTTTACTTTTCAGATGGCT
>NW_023458560.1:4945675-4950220 GCF_013731165.1 Rhagoletis pomonella | reverse complement strand
GCGGCCGAAATAAAGAGAAACTCCATGTGTTTACTTTTCAGATGGCTGGATGGATGAAATTGTGTGAGCGCACCTTTGTCTGACGCCCTGATACACCCTTAATGCGATCTAGCATTTACCTCCGATTGAGGAAATAGCTCGGGGCGGCCGTTATTGCAGCAGTAAGACTTAAAGAAACCAGTGCATAAATATTAAGACGAATTGTAAAAGTGGCGAATCGGCAAGGGAAGATTCAACCACATCCTTCCAAGAAGGAACACGGTAGGTATATCAATGGCTTCATTTAAACAATATTCAAAAGATCACACGACTCATTTAGCCAATGTACGGGAAAACTTTTCAACAGCGAGGATTCTTGCCCCTCCTATAACGGAAAACGCTCATCTGTTCTCTTGAGTTTCAATATAAGCACTTTTATTGGCGTAGTTGCAAGATCATAGTAGATTGTGCACGCTTGGCAGAGGTTTCACAGTTGGAGATCAGAACATCGGTAAAGCTCATTACATCGAAAGCGATTAGTATTCCTATGTATGAGGAGGATTCTGTTCTTTGGTTGCTTAATTTTTTTTTTACTTTACAGACAGCTTTTTTCTTTTAAATGCTATTTTTGCATTGACCCACGCAAAAGTTCTTATTAGGCGCCGCGAAGCAAGCGGGAGTTGGCTAGTATGTGTATATTTTTTTTTCTACGTACTAGATTCGAAGATAGCGTTTAAATTTTCTGGCATTGGGATACGTTTAATATTTTAAGCTGTAAACACATAAAGAGCTTAGGTATGCGGCGTGCAGCCTGTCTAAATAAAATACGTGTAAACCGTATGAACTGAACACAATCCACAACACAAGCCCAGGCTGCCGTTTGATTGCACGCCAAGTTGTTGCCGAGCAAGTTCTATTTTTTAAGTTGACAGGTGTTTTTACATTTCGCATCAGTGTTGGGAAATGAAATTGTTCCTTCAGTACGAAATCTATACAAAAACTGTTTTTTGGACTGTAAATTGTATCGAGTTATTAATTTGCTCATATATTTTCTTAGTACGGTTTATGGAGAATTTGATTAGCTTTACTTCGCATTACGATTGTTCAATTAGATCGAAAGATATATGTGTTTAGCCACTCTTTTCTAAACTGAATAACGGTAAATTGCAAGTATCTCAGAAAGTTATCCATAGAGAAAAAAATTAACTTGATTTTCGGAGTCGCTGAGCGATTTCATATAGGAATTGGATAGTGGCAACGGGTGTACAACAAAAAATGTGATCTGGTGTTCTCGAAGATATTGCTTCTATTGAAGCTGATTTCGACATTTTGTTTTAAGATTTAGTATCGAAAATTGAATGGGAAGCTGATAGCACACATGTTATAATAGTTCGTTCAATACATTTTTAACTCTTTTTCAAAACTTACAAATGCAAATTCGAAAAGGTCAAAACAAAGAGAGAATAAAAAAATTTCCCGCTGTGAATTTTCAGAGCTATATATTTTTATTATTCATCACAAAATTGCACTAAAAAGATTTGCGTAGTAGTAAAGTATATTGTGAAAGAAATTGCATAAAAAATTCAATTGTACAAAAAATGCCAACACCGTTTCGTCTGCCTTGATGCTTTCATTACAAAATTACAAGCACGATAGGGTTGTGGAACGAAACGCAAATATTGCCACACATCACAAGCCCTTTACAGCATTAGTGTTTCTAAGAAGTTTTTATATTTTGATTTAAATCTTTTTTATTTCTTTTCTTCAATAATAGAGCTATTTTCCCCTCCCTACCTTTAGTATTGCCCGCTAATGTTTACAGCGCGAAGAATAATATAGTTACTCAGTGACTTTTACATCACGTTAAAACGTCTGTACTAGGAATGTTAATTTTTCAGCGTTTTCCGATCCCGGGATTTTCGGGATGTCGTTATCACAATCCCGGGATCTCGGGATTAGTCCCGGGATTTGGATATTCATTACTTTTCAACAACTTAAATCGAAAAAATTGCTTCTATATTGTTTGAGAAGCTCTCCTACTATAAAATAAGTAATAAATAAATGGGTTTGAAACCTACTTTTTTATTTAAAGCGGCGTTTTTATTTTTTCTCTCTGATGTGAGAATTTATTTTAAAGGACATTTTAATTTTAAAGATATGACAAATTCCAAAAATTATTTAAAAAATTCAATGCAATGTAGAATAAAAATATGGGTACCAAATGCAAGAGGAAATTTAAAACATAAAATTTTTGGATTCACACGGACGAATAGGTATTTTTTTCAGCTGATAAAGTTAGAAGGACGTAATTCGAGGGTATTACTGAGTTTATATAAGTTCTTAACATATAATTTTCACAAAAACAAATATTGCGAAATTTCAAGGATAAAATTTTAAAAGGACTTTTTCAATACTTACCTGTCCTTCTGCACCAAAAACTTGATTCTGTTTCTACAGGATTTCCTTTTTAATTTTATACCCATACTTTTTCTGTAAGCACATTTCTCTGAATTTTTTAAATCAATTTTGAATTACTGACGGCAGAGTGAAAAACTAAAGATGCAATTTTACTATATTTGGCACATGGTTTGGTGAATATATTGATATTTGTGTTAAAAATTTACTATCGCGAGGTGTTATATATATAATGACTAGACATTCATACAAAAATATTAATTATAATTAAATAAATAATTATTATTAAATAAAAAATGAAATATAGCCAATGCCGGTCAAGAAAAAGAGTTTCTATTATTGCCCTCAGTGCAAATTACAAATACCGAAAATCCCGTGATTATGTGCCAAGAATCCCGGGATTTTCGGGACCTTAAAAAGGCCGGGATCCCGGAATCCCGTGATGAACATTCCTAGTCTGTACTGAACATTCATCCACTTCACACTTCCACTCGAACAATTGGTCGTGTAAACGTTGCAAACCCTCCACTTTGGTGAAGCAATTGGATCGTTTATACTTCGCATTATGTCGACTTTGTTGAAAAATAGCGAAAACCGTGACAATGCAAAAATTTTTCGCACGTTTTTCTAATTATTTACAATAAAAAATATTTTTTTTTTAAGTTTGTATATAAAAAAGTGTGTGAAATTAAATTCTCTACAAATTTGTATACAACCGTTTTTTACGAAATATGCAAAATAAGCTTGCAAATCCTAAATCCAAGATAGCGGTATTAAAATTAGAGGCGAGACTGTGGATCCATGATTTACGTGTCAAATAGAAGTAAACTGCATCAAAAGTTCGTTACTAAAATTTTTTTTCTTCGTGCCAATTTGATCAAAATTCACTTGGCTAAAATTTAACTTCTGAATTCCTAGAAAATTGTAATTTTACGTGGAAAAATCCTCAATAACTTTAAAAGTTGGGGACATTTAAAAATAAGTTAGCCATATTTGAAATCTTGGGGCAAAACTACATCAAGTGTCATTAAAATATATTAAATTTCCCACCGACTTATAGGCAATTTTGACCAGTTTGTTAAAAATTGCATGAAAATGCGGAACTTTAGGACCTTTTGAGGCACGTCTTTCCGTTGTCCGATTTCAAAAATTTTTTCGCAAGGCACATTTCTAGGGGAGTCTTGCTTTGTAGCTTTACAAAAAAATTTCTCCATACAACTAAGGCACAGGCTAAAATGCAGGTATGGGCAGATAACGAGTTCACAATGGGCTAGCTTTTCTCAATATTCATCGCAATCTGGATGTTAATGTTGAATCAGTATTACGAGAATTTTTATCTATACCTCGGTGAATTGCATGTAACTTTTCTTTGAGTTTTGCTAAATTATATCCATAATTAAATACAATATGCTGAATACTCTAAATATAAAAATGATATTCTTGGTTATTACGAATGACTTTACATACTCGCTACTTGCGCCAGAATGATCAGCGCTATCGCACTGCCTAGCCTGTTCTGCACCATCCCGGGCCGATGCCCCGTGGATTTCCGAGCAGTGGGACTTGCGAGATGCCTGATCTGCTGCTGCTTGGCTGTCTCTTTGTCTCTATGCCAGCAAACTTCTACTGATCAGCGAGATTTCTTCTACGCTGAGCCGAGCATCCTGGTGTTTAGCTACCTTGAATGCCGCCGTGATGTCTCTGTAGAACACCTGATCTTCCTCTTTCTTCTCATTCGCCTTAAGCTTCTTCCGGGTTTCCGCAGTTTCTTCGACACTAGTGTTCGCAGACACCTGATTGCCGAGGTCCTGGAATTTAGAGGTTTTTTCTATTTATTTCATTATCTCTACGTTGTTTTTTGAAATGTAAAGAAAGTGTCGGCCCACCACCCCAGTGCTCCCTTGTGATTGTAAGGCTGGTTACCGTGTGAGGGCCCCCGGTATCATAAAGGAAATGCGCTTGCGATGCCCATGTTTCAGTTCCCAGCATCATTCAATCATCGGGGCGCTTTCAATTACCTTAGTTTGGGAACGGGTACGACGGGTTTCTCCGAGGAAATTTTTCTCGTCATTCTCATGCTGCTCGTCGTGTCGCCCTTCATCTGTTCTCAAACCGTGCTTGGCACCGTCTATGGCAGAGTTAAATTTGTGG
>NW_023458560.1:4942599-4945575 GCF_013731165.1 Rhagoletis pomonella | reverse complement strand
GAGCCAGGGGCGCTCGAGGTTACACGGCCTAATCCGTCCCGATGCGCTCCGTGCCTACCTACGGCAGCTTGGCCAGTCTGTATTCCCCATGTGCAGAGCCAGGGGCGCTCGAGGTTACACGGCCTAAGCCGTCCCGATGCGCCCCGTGCTTACCCATTGGGGTGAGACGGTACGTATTCGATCGTGGTGGCTTGGCATTGTGGGGCGGTTTTATCCACCGCACAATGCCCGCTCGCCACGCGGTATCTAAGTGGGCAGGAGAGTTCGTCTCCTGTCCACTGAGACCGTTTTTAAAATAATGGGTTTGAGGGTCTGTGCAAGGGGTATTCCCCCTTTCACAGGCCCCCCTCAACCTCTCGGCCTTGCCCGCAATCAAGCCAGGGCGCTCGAGGTTACACGGCCTAAGCCGTCCCGATGCGCTCCGTGCTTACCTACGGAAGCTGGTGCTGGCTGAGTTGGCGTTAATCAACTTAAGTCGGTTGTTGGATAAGCAGGTTTAGAAGCGAATGAAGATCGTGATTTTTGGCATGTTTGAGCAACGAATTCTCGCTGAGTATTGGTGTGTATGAATGCTTTGCACTTTTGCGTGCTTCCCTTTGGTTGTTCATACGTATGGGTGTATGTATGTATGGGTGTATGTATGTATGGTTGTATGTATGCATGTAGATCTGTATGTATGTATATAAATATGTAGCGTATGTATGGCTGGATGTGGATATGTATGTACGTATGTATGTACTTGTGGGTTTTATGTATGCATGTACGTATGTCTGTCAGTGTAGCGTAGGGGAGCTACGTTACAACATTGTATTTAATAAAAACTTTTTAAAGGGTCGTAAATCAAACCTATGCCACTTTATAACTACTCGCTCTATGCGACAAACTTGAAACTTGACAAAATTGTAAATTCATTTCGATTGACACTGCACCAGTTGAGAGGACTTTCTGTTATCTGTATCCTCCTGACTTCCATCTTCACAATCTAGCATCATGGCACGATCGTTGTTTAAACACCGTTGTTTTCCAAAGAATTCTTCATTCTCATTCTTTTGGTTGTTTCGGAATTCGGAGAACACGTCATTAGCGTTTTTCGATTTTAGCTTTTGTAATTCATTTTTAATGCTTTCTTCTGTGACTGGTAAGATATGTATACATATGTACGTGTTATCAGTGGACTTGCATAATATTCTAGCTATTGAAAATAACAGTTATTTTTTTACGAGTTAAATTTGGCCATATATTTTGTATTCCGAAATAAACGTCATTTCCGGATAAACAAACCGCTTATCCAAATCCAAATTTGGTATCATATGAAAGAGGACTGAAATAGCTTTTAAACAGAAAAAAACGAACGAAGATTACCCCCTCGATTTATAATTTTTTTTTTATATAATGTAATACTAAAGAAATTCATATAAATACATACCTGAACCAAGGTTTGTTCTAGGGTTATAAATTAACTTTTTTTTATTGACATTTCAGTTTTAAAGCTATTTAAGTCCTCATTTGATGCCAAACTTGTTTCATTTGGATAAGCGATTTGTTTATTATCCGGAAAGTACTTTTAAAATAATAAAAATATTTGGCCAAGTTTAACTCGTAAAAAAACTGTAATTTTCGGTCCCTTCAATATACGCATTCGCAAAAGATCCGCATTGATTTTTGCGAATGCGAAAGCGAATGCGAATGTTAAAATTAATGCGGAAGCTCCGCGGTTGCGAATGCGAATGCGAATATTCGCAACAACCCTGGTACATACATACATACTTAAAATACTACTCTGGCAAATTCTGGAAATTAGGTATACATTTAAAGTCATTTATTTGTATAATTGACATGTTACTTGTATATTAATCTGCGAAGCGCAACTTAAGGCAGGAACCTACATACATAAGGAATAATTTAGAAAAATTAGTATCTAATTTTTATAATGCAATCGCATAATAAAAATAATTATTTATTTTCTCGTTAATGGGTGAAAAATATGTACGAATTTTCGGAACGCGTATGTTAGGAATAACATTAAAAAGCTTTAATCAATTTAAGTCATGGTTTTATAAATTATTAGAACATTGAACCAGTGCTTAACCTATACAGTGATTTAACGTAGTAGTCAAAAGGGGCATATCACATTTCAGAAAAGTAGTTTTGCTGCTTTTTCTCCCATGAGGCGATTTCTTAGAGGCTCGTATATAAGGCCGGCTGCACTGAAAAATTGCTCACTTTCGACGAACAAAGTACAAAAATTAACTAAAATATGTAACTATTAATACAACTACGTAAAATATGAATAACACTGAAATATTTTACAGGTCATCACAAAAAGAGGAAAAAGTGCAAACGTTAACAAATAATGCGATCACATTTGGGGCGCCCAATTAGATCTATATCTAGTAAATATTTATATTTTCTACGACATGCAGCAGCGCACAAGGGTTGTTTTTCCTGTAAAACACTAAACTTTAAATTGAAACAACCTTTAACATATCGCACACCTAGATCTAAAGTGCGATCAACTCAAAAAAATATTTGGGCAATTTTTTTGCATAAATAAATTAATGTAAATATTTTATTCATTACCTAAAAAACTACGGCTATACCTATTTTTGTATTAATTGCGTTGAATCTGTACGATCCACAAGCAGTTAAATTTCGCTCTCCGAATTTTAGTTAGCTCACTTTAGATCTAGGTGTGCGCATAACGAATGCGAATGAAAATATTCCCAACATCCCTGGTTTATGCTATGCAATACCAAAAACCATTGACATTCTACTTAAATTTTTTTCCTTGTGTTTTCTTGTTTAGCTCACAAAAGGGTTAAAAAATGTGAATACATGTAAACAGTCAAAATATGTGCAAATTCGTTAAATATTTACACAAATGTTGTATATACAAATGTGTACTGTAGCTGCCGTGACATAAATATTATCATATTGTACTACATACTTATGTATGTATGTATTTGTTTTTGTTTT
>NW_023458560.1:4930099-4942499 GCF_013731165.1 Rhagoletis pomonella | reverse complement strand
AGGTGAATGGCAGTCAAAAGTTTTCCACTTCTGCGCACGGAACCATCTTCCGATTCGACAGCTTGCAGAGTTTAATCGGTACAAATAAGGCCTGACAGTTACGACAAAACCAGGGAGCGGGGGTTAGCATGGTCAAAGTGATAAAAACAGTGCTCGGAAGGTCCTCAGTGCGTTTTCGCGAGGTCCGAAGGTTTTGTCGCGTTATGTTGCAAAATCCGACGTAGATCGCAGTTTTTCGTACAAAAGGTAAAGCGGAAAGCTTCATTGAGATGTTCTACAGCTCAAACAGCGCCAGACCGAGGCGCAAAGTATAATGTTACAGCGAAATCCCGCAGTCGGAAGTTGTATATGAATTCTAAATTAAAAAATACAACTGCATTGTTATGGACTACGAAACCTACTGCTTTAAAAATTCAAAATATATTGCAGGTCAAGATTTTTATACTGCTGCAAGTCGTCAAAATGCCCCTGAAAGTTGTAAGCTGAAAAGGAAGTCCAAATTTCCAAAAAACAACATGGTTTGGCAAGCTATTTGTTCCTGTGGCCGTAAGAGTAGCCCTTTTTCCCATCCGGGGAAAATGAATGATCAAGTTTATCGGGTGAGTGCCTCAAAAGGCGTCTTCTGTCATTTATCAACAGATAAGGTAGTAGGCCACTGTTCTAGGCGGACATGGCAAGCTGCCACTATGCCAAGGACACATTGGTCAATTGTCAAAGGAATCTTGAAGAAAACAGGGGAAACAGTGAAAAATATTGAAGAGTGCAAAACAAAGTTGTTGTGCGCATCGCGTAAAGTCGATGATGCAGTCGTGCAGAACATGATGGCGCGTGTGCTTTGAAAATACCGATCACTTGCATATGGAGCAAATAATAACTAATATTTTAACATTTTAATAACATCTAAACTTCCAAGTTATATAATACAAAAAAAAAAAATAATTTCGAAGCCTTCTAGTTTGTTCCTGGTAGTAATCTCTAAGTGTCGCAGTTTTGGTGTGTTCACCCTTTATGCCATTAATTGTAGTTTTTAACTTCAAAATTTGTTCTGAAAAATTTGTAGCTTTCGTTTTTCTGAAAAAAATTGAGTTGACCATTTTTCGAACAAAATTTATTATGTAGTGCTAACTTGACACCATGCACCATTGACGACAGAATTGAGATATTGAAAAGGTTGCAACGGCATTAATTGTAGCTTTTTTGTTGTAAATTTGTTGTGGAAAGAAACAATTTGTAGCTTTCGATTTTTAAGAAAAAATTATATGTAGTGCTAACTTGACACCGACACTATATATAATTTTTTCTTAAAATAGGAAAGCTACAAATTTTTTCACTCCCCAACAAATTTACAACAAAAGCTACAATTAATGCCGTTATAACATTTTCAATATCTCAGTTCTATTGACTAGGTGTATGGTGTCAAGTTAGCACTACACAGCCTTTTTTCTTAAAAAACGAAAGCTACAATTTTTTTCTTTCCACAACAAAAAAACTACAATTAATGCCGTTATAACATTTTCAATATCTCTTTTCTATCGACTAGGTGTATGGTGTCAAGTTGGCACTACATACTCTTTTTCTTAAAAAACGAAAGTGACAATTTTTTTCTTTCCGCAACAAATTTACAACAAAAACACCACAATTAATACCGTAGTTAACTTTCCAATTTCGAAAAGTGTAGTGCTAACTTGACACGTCTGCGACTGGTAGTTAACTTTTCCAATTTCGAAACGTGTAGTGCTAACTTGATACACGTGTTTTTTTCTGCAGACGGTGTCATGGATTTTCTTCCATATAAAGAAATTGTCGACCACACTGGTATGTACGAAGATGCGTGACACCGTCAGCGAAAACAATATCAAAAATCAACGGGATTTTTTAGAATCCAACTTGCTGTAAAATTGCATAATCAAAATTGTTCTAAAATATCTGAAAGTTGAAAGTTTTTATGAACATTTTTTGAATGTTCCTTAATTGTGCACAAAGTTACATTTTTTTTATGTTTGTGTTGTAGCGGTATGAACTATATACATATTTATATCTAAAAAAAAAATTAAAAAATTAAAAAATTTTAAAATCTTTGCATACATTGTAAAAAACTCTGCATCTACCTAGACTTTTGCGGTTGACTGTATGTACAAGTATTCGCAAGCGCTTCCATGTTCTCCGGCACAAGATCGCAAATTGCTGCTTGAACGCCATTAAGATAACGTTGCTATAATAAGTTGGTGCTACAAAAAAATCACGTAATACACCCGCAACAAAATTTAGTGTAGGTTGTAGGTAGGGTCTAGTACAACATGAAAATAGTAAATATGAGTAAATATTGATGAATTCCTTTGCCACACTGTTCAAAACATCTGAAAGTTCCGTACATACACACATAAATTCAGCGCCCTATTTGTACTTTAATAGTTTAACTTCGACAATTTTTATGCGATTGCATTAAGTGAGGTATCAATTTGTTCGAAAGTAAATGTACTTTTAGATAAATACTACATATTGAAAATATTAGGAAAAATTGGGTTTTTTTTTCATTTTGCCCGATGACAACTCCCAACAATAGAAATCTAACAATAAGTTACACATCATTTTAATGATCTAAAAATCCCCTTTGCAAAACATGTTTGATTTTTAAAATCGGATGAAAAATAGCTAAGCTGTTAATAGATAAGTGCATCAAGTACGAGACTAACGGGGTTTTCGTGGTTCAGGAACTAAGAGAACTAGTAATAATCCGCGAAAATCGGGTTGATACGTGGTCTAAAAAATCTGTATATTTATTTATTGTAAAACCACATGCATTGCTTTTGGTAGTTAACTTTAACTTTGGTATTTTGGCAAGATCCCACTCTACTCAATACGTATACGAGTACATAGCTGGCCTTGAGACTTATTTATTGTAATTGCGAACGCTACAATAATTTTGAATTGGCGACGTTTAAGTACGTTTAAGTAAGGAAGTGTTGATTCGTTGGGCTGTTAATTTTTATGGGGTAGTAAAATTCGTTTCCCTTGTGAATCACATGTTTAAAGTCCATTAACTAAGCCTTTATACATACGTACATATTTGTATTGCGGCATCCAAACAATTATATTGTAGTTCTTTAACTATTAGGCGAGACCACTAACTAACCCTTCATATGTATGTATGTATTTAGGTCGCGAATTAACATCACAGCTGCTCCAACTTTCAGTATCAAGTCATGGGGTACAACTCTCCTACTCCTACTTGCTCCTGTGGATATTCGAAACGACAGTAGATATCGACGCCATAGTAAACATTTGATTATACGGACAACATATTAACTATTTCTTTATTAACTATCGTCAGGATCAGGATTATTTTTTTGGAAACGAAATTGATCGATCCTTCAAGTGGTTTTGATTAATTAAACCAGACGGAGGTTCAAATACCCAATCGACTGAATCTCGCAAAATAATCTCTTGTGGCACTTATCTTAATATTTGAGTCTGGCGAAAAATAATCAGATTCTCTGAAACGCATATATGTATATCGAGAGTTTAAAATACTTTACCGTTCCCTAAGTTCGTAGGCCACGATTTTTTTTAAGTTTTCCAGCATTTTCAAATTATACAAAATTGAAAATAAAGAATTGGAATTGTTCAAAATTGTTGTTGTTGGGAATTGAAAATGCGAATGTGTGTGTGGAATTCAGTTTTACATTTTAAAATTGTTCAATGTAAAACTTTAAAAATCTTTCCGCGCAAATACATATGTATGTATATCAAATGATTCTTAAATCTGAAATGTTTGTGCAAAGTTTCAGATCGAGCACTTTAATTGATATATAAATTGTCTCTGTATGATTAGACATAGATATATAAATATATTTATAATACATATAAAACCATATTTCTCTCATTATAAAAAAAGCAAACATTTTTGTTTTGCAGATGTGTAATAATAATTGATGTATAATTTGTCTCTGTGCGATTTGTAGATGTGTTGTTTTAGAATAATATATGTGACCTGGTCTACGGAAAGGGGGCTTAGGTGTCAAAAAATCAATTTTCACTTTTTGGTTGATTCGGATGGAAGATGAGATGCTTTTTCACGTGGTGAAAAGCAGAAAATCCTAACTTGCTTAGAAGTGTACTAAAAATGTAGAGAAAGAAGAGTAAAAATACGACAAAATATAATTTATTGGTAATGAACAAAATACATTGAATTATAAGCTATAAAGACATGATTATACACTAGAAAAACGTATTATGGGCCAAAAATAATAATGCTGGGTAGTTTATGTATTTTTCTTTGTTGTCGTTTTCCTTGAGATCTTTTTACGTGTTGATCCTGAGGAAGATGGACCTGGTTCCTCGTCTGGTTTGAGAACATCTTCACTAGTTTTTGCCTTCCGTTTCTTCGATGGCAAATCTTTCGGCAATGGAGCCACAATATCTACTTTAGATATATCCGAAACTTAGCTGCGAAGATTGTGATAGATGTACCACTGACGTTCCAAAGATAAACCGGCTGGTTGTATAACTTTCGGCATTTCAGGATCGATAGGTTTTAACAGAAGCTTAAAGGACTGCACTTCTTCACTTCCCGTGGTATCAGTGTATGGCATTCATTATTACAACAATCTTTTGACAGAAATTTTGTTACCAGCTCCTCCTCCTTTACATCAACAACATACAGGTCCATCTTAACAAAAGTTTGTTCGGTATCATCATCGTTTTCATCATCCTTTTCATGGAAATATTGTCCGTATACGGCACTGAACTCCTCATCAACACTCATGTTTCATTTCATGCGAAATGCGAAGACGATAATCAACAGAAACAGTAAACGTCACTTCTTCAGTGTTACTTTTTTAAATGTTCCACACTAGCAACTTACACGATGAACTATAATAATATTCCGACCAACAACAACACTTACTGGACCAACAACAACACTTACTGGACGTCCGGCGCGGAGAACAATTAACGAGATAATGAGAAACTGACGAAACGAGTTGCTTACTTTTCACAGAAAACTAGTTTTCGCACGTAAGCTCCCTTTTCGTAGACCAGGTCACATATAGATCCTATTTTCTTGTTGTACTCGACCCTGCCTACAACCTACACTAAGTTTTGCTTCGGGTGTATTTCGTGAGTTTTTTTTAGCAACGTGAACTAACAATCAGTCGATCACATAGCCAAAACAACTTCCAAAACGATTACAACATTCATATGTACAATACGTACATCTTTGGCAACCGCAACAGTGCTCGGACTTCAAAAAAAAATTCTGTGTGGTAGAATCTGGAAAAAAATGTGGTAGATTTCAAAAAAAAATGTAGTAAATCTCAGGTTTTAGATCAAACTTTGTACAAAAATTAAAAAAATTCTGCAAAGTTTCATCTAAATTGCAAACTTTTTTATTTAGACTCTAAAAAAAAAAGTTCCTAAAAATTGCGTTGAGTTTTGGCAATTTTTCTCCTTGACAGTGTAAAGCAGTTTTTTCCATATCAAGATATCTTTCGAACATATTTTGAGAGATTTCTGCAACCTTGCAGAGTGATGCCAGCTTTTCTTTTTATCACATCGCGATGTAGCGAACTAATGTGGTACGTTGCAGAAACCGCTACTTGAAATTTACCGATTTTGAAAATTCTCAAGTAAAAGTAAACAACGCCCCAGAAACTTTAGATGCACTTAAATTTGCCAATACTTTCACAAAAATCGCCGTTTTCTAACATTGTCGCTACTAATCCTTTTTGTAAATCATATATTTTGCATTTTAAAAATATATTATTGGGAAAATTTACCAATTTACAGTTTATTTTATCCTCCCATTCGGCTTTGTTTACTATTACTTGAGCAATTTCATCACCGATGGGAATGCGGAATCTTGTATTATATCATTCTTGTTACCATACAGTGTTTATAATTGGACAATTTCCGCTCTTCCAATTAAGGAAATTATGTCGAGCAAAAATGAAACTACTCAAAAACGCAAATATGTGGTAGATTTCAGACCTTGAGTGGTAGATGTGGTAGATGCTCAGAAAAGTAGCAGATCGACCACAATGTGGTATAAGTCCGATCACTGAACCGCAATTGAAACGCTAGAGGCGCTCAACGGCTCTGGAGTCTCTCACCAAAACAACTTGGGCGATTGAAAATTGAATAATGATTCTTTAATGATCATCATAACGATGTTGGTCATGACGACGACGACCACGTTGGTTGTGCGGTTTCGTTGTTTTCGTTATCGCCGGGGCTGGTATGTTTCGCGTTGTTGCCAATAAAGCTTAGGAAGCGGTTTAAGGTGCTTCGGAGAAACTTTTAGTTACTTCAACGACATTTTGCGAGACGGACGTGCACGCGGCTAAATTTCGATGCGAAAATAAAAAAAGAAAACGATTAAAATAATACTAAATTATAAAACCTTTATGTATTAAAGTGCTTGTGTTCCGAGAAAGAGGAGTCTAAGATTTTGGGGCTTTTCGTTGCTGTTCAGTTTTCTACAAATACCATAAAGCTATCATTTAAAAGGTGATTAAACGCATTTTTTAATATTCTGTTAATTAACGTTAACCAAAACAGAAATACATTATTACGTTCTTTTGGTACCAAACTTCTTTACCGCGATTATATGTAAATTATCGATGAAAACACAAATAAATGGCATTTTATTCATGGCATATTATCATCTCCAGCTGGTTTAGGCGTTTTTCTTACCTATAGTTTTTTCCGGACAAAATTTGATGGCTGTGCAAAATTCTATCACTGTATTAGATTGTCGAAGGAAGCACGAGATATGTATGTATATCGCTACCTAAAGGTGAAAAGGTGCCAAGTCATTTTTTTTTTTCAAAATTTAGTTTTTGATGCAGAATGGCAGATAATACGAAACTACATCGATTTTTCGTCTCTCCTGAACAATTAAAAAAAAATGGACTTGACACCTTTCCAGCCTCAAGTGACGATATAAATACCTACATACAGTATCGGTCATATCTACAGCACGCCATTTCGAAGTGATATTGTGTGCAACTTATGTTTATTTGTTTATTTTTGACAATTTTCAATTAAAATACAGTTCTTTCTCTAACAAACCCCATATAAACCAAAGTTTAACAATTTGTAGAAAACTTCAAAAAAGTGCAACAAATTTTCACCTAAGTTTCAAATGTTTTTCTCGGAAGAGTTAGAATTTTTTCGAGTACACAGTTTTTTAGCCCAATCAGTTTTAGTCTGATAATGTGCAAGTTTCAAGTGACTGAAAGTTACCGTTGATTTTTTAGAATTTTTTTCGCCAAAGGTGTTGCGGTTTTCATCCATATACAAATAAATTGAGTTTATTCATTATATGGAAGCCAATGCGACAAAAAAAATTCTAAAAAATTAACGGTAATTCGTAGACACTTGAAATTTGCACGTTATCAGACTAAAATTGCAGTGGCTAAAAAACTATGCACTCGAAAAAATTCTAACACTGCCGAGAAAAAAGTTTGAAACTTAGGTGAAAATTTGTTGCACTTTTTTGAAGTTTTCTGCAAATCGTTAAACTTGGGTTTATATGGGGTTTGTTAGAGAAAGAACTGTATTTTAATTGAAAATTCTTAAAAATAAATAAATAAACATAAGTGGCACACAATATCACTTTGAAATGGCGTGCTATAGATATGACCGATACTGTATGTATATGCAGATTTGAAATCGGCTGCCGGTTTTTGGCCTTGGCCATTTGCGGGAAGCACTTGCATTCAATCAGTTGTGATACAATTCCGGCTGAACCACTTCAATCAGAGCAACCCGAAAATTCACAATGAATTTTTAGTTGTTTCTCTAACTGCTTTTAAATTAAAAATTCAAATGGAAAGTAATGTGCATATTCAAATTAGTTTTTTATCAAAAACTAATGGATTGAAGCATGCGTGTACGCACACTAAAGTGGTCCAAAAGTGTATGTGGAAAAATAAAGTCGGACTTTTAATGCCGCCACCCCCTAGGATTGTTCTATACCGAAAAAAATATACCAGTATTTTTTTATTTTGAAATAAAAACAGAAATAGGAAGTGCTCAAAGCGCTCAAAGATTCCCATGTATCGGAAAACTTTGCATATCTTCAGACGATTGATTCCCAGTAATAATACCCAATTATTTCATCAACCATTTTTTCATGGTAACTATATTTCATAGAAAATGCAATGGAGGGACCAATAAAACATCTTTAATATTAAAAAATGGTTAAATAAACAATTGGATATTCATACTGGAAGTGTCCTGAAGAGAACCACAGTTTTCCGATCGAAAAATATTGATTTTCAAGAATTTTATACCATTTCTACGAAAAGCTGTTTTCCCCATATAGAATATATGGAAAACTTTGAACGCTGTGAGCACTCCCCAAATAATTTTTGATTTCATAATAAAAAATAGAGGTATATTTTTTCGGTTCAGAACAATCCTAGAGGGTGGCGGCATTAAAATTCCGACTTTATTCTTTTTGGACCACTCTAATGTACACACATAGAAATGCTACCGGGTCTCGTTTGCTGCTAATTCGATTGATCAATTCTGTTTTGCTGTTCTGGAAGCTTGAATTTTGTCTAATCAAAACTTGATTCGATATTCGAAAGCTTAACTTGGATCTCATATTTTGTTTTTGTTACTTTGTCACATTCTTTAGCATTCGCTACATGAAAGAAATGCATTTGTACTATATATGTATGTATGTATCCATGTACATATGTATGTACATTGTACATACAAAATTCATCTATATGTAATTTACTCAATGAAACACTGAAAATGCTGAAAGTATATAATGTTATGTATGTTTGTACGTACATATTAGTTGTGTTTGTTTACAAATTATCCAGTAACTTGCCAGCAACTCTCCAGTAACTTTATTTCTAAGAATTCGCTCTCATAGAAAAAATTTGCAAAAAAGTACGCGCACGCTATTCCAGTAATAATTTGCAAGTTTCATGAACAGCTGATAAATTGGTTGTTTATTAGCAGCAAATTCCTAATAAAACAATCTATTTTATATTTAAATAGGTTTATTTTGTGAAATTCAACAATAAAAACCCACAAACAGTTTCCTTATTAGTTTAAATTTCATCTAGCAACATGCGATCAGCTGTTTTTCGTACTGGCAAATTCTTACAAGTAAAAATTTATCCAGTAAAATCCAGTAAAAACTTGCAACTTCAACTGTCATTTTTCGCTCTCTCAATTTCCCCTACTTTGCAAGTTTTTGCGTACGAAAACGCCAAAACATGAAAATTCGTAAACATTTTTACTTGATTTTACTGGAAATGAGTAAACAAACGCTACTATTTTGTATGCAAATATTTATATACGTGTCTTTGGTGTCAGTTTCAATTTCAAATTTGAAGTTAACCAAGAAACATTTTCGAAACCCTTGTGCGTAAACAGAATGGTGTTTCCAAACATTGAGAAACATGTGATTAATTTTGAGGTAGCTGTTGGGAATTACATACAGACGTATGTACATAGCAGAGCTGTAAAATCTTTCAATCATTTTGTTTAGCAATCAAAGATTGTGCTACGAATTCGATTGCAATCAAAATTCTGATTGTAAAAAAAATCAATTAGCACTTTTTATTGCAATAAATTTTCTTGAGTCAAATAACTGATTCAATAAAAAATTTTTATTGCTTTCTCAAAAAAAAAAAAATATAACTTATTTATGTTGTATTTTTTGTAAGTAAAGCAATTGATTCGCTGAGTAAATTCTCAAGGGTTTCGATGAAAACACTTCCGTTAAACAATTTTTATTTATTTTTTCATAAAAAAATACAAAAAGTGGAAATAAATTTACAAAACTACGAATTTCTAGCTTTTGCTTTTACCTTTAAAATAAAAACCGGCTTGAAGGTACATAATACATATTGTCCATACCGGAACACATTTTTTTATAAATATGAAAAAAAAACCTTTTATGCTTTTTGCCGAAAAAAGTTAAACCAAATATCTGAATTTTATTATAATGTGCATATGTGTTGTATAATACGGTTGACAAACGGGCTCGATTATTTGCATAAACAGCCTTTATTTGCTTTGATTCATGCATTTTCCTCTTTAAAATGCGCATAAGCAGCCGAACAAATGCACGAAATTTTTGGGAATTAACTGGGATTCGGGGAATTTTCGATTACAACACTGGTAAAAACGGCCAGATTTTGTCTTTTGTACAAGTAAGCAAACTAAGCGCGCGAGTTCCGCGTCCGCGGTAGCCGAGTGGTAAGAGTTACGGGCTACAAGCCTATAGCTGCCAGGTTCGATCCTCGGTTGGAGCGATTGCGAACAATTTTTTTGTTTTTATTATTTATTTTATTTTATTTGATCTATATATTTAATTTTACTTTATTTTGTTTTCATTTGCTTTATTTTACATCACATTTTTTATTTTACTATTAGTTAATTTAAATTTTTAGAGTAGAATTTTAGTAAAAAGTCAACAACAACTAACTGAAAGCAACGTAAAAAAAATATAGAACTTATAAAAAAAATAATGAAAATGAAATAAATGAAAATTCAATTGGCCGTGCCAAAACTTCATACCCAGTAAGTTTCTAAAAAATCTGAAAAAAAGGTTGATGAAATTTTTTGATAAATTTCCTGAACTGTGCACAGTTTTAAACCTTGATTTATGTGGTCTATGTTATAGAATATACTATATTTTTATAAAAAATAACGACATAAATTTATCACGTGAAATATTGCGAATATTATAAAAAATAAAAGTGTGCTATTTAGGTGAGTGCCATTGTATATACACTTAAATTTTTTTTTTTAAAATATGCTATTTCAAACGCAAATACCTAATAACAAATATTCCAATAGAAAACAGCTAAATTTTTGCATTTATATTAAAATATCAATAATGTTGCCGCCACGAGGTTTTTGCATAGATGGAAAATATGTATATAAACTCTGTTAACATATATGTACATATGGTTTGCTCTTAAACGGCAATGAGCGGTATCCATTGGAAATTTATATTCTAAGATATAGTCATGTGAAAAATAATATTAACAGGACATTTTGACCGGCTTTGGCTATTCTTCTTGTAATAGTTTAATCTTTATTATTTTTTTTTTTATAAAGATACAGTTCATTATCTAACAGACACTATATAAGTCCAAAATTCAAACTTTAGAGAAAAATGCAACAAAATTTCACAGCCACAACAAACTTTTTATTAAGGGCAAGTTTCAAGTGGCTAAGAAATTGCGTTGATTTTTTATTTGCCTCACGGTGTCATGCGTTTTCTTGAATACAAAGTATGTTCGAAAATAATAACACCATCCACAAAAAAAATTCTTTGCAAAATTTTGTTGTATTTTTCTAATATTTCTACATAGTTTAAAATTTGGACTTATATGATTTTTGCTATATAGTGAGCTGTATTTTTATAAAAAAAAAAAAAAACATTAAACGAACAAAAGAAAAATTGCCGAAACTGGTCAAAATGTTGTGTCCCTATTAATTATCAAATGACTGTATGTATATAAACTTTGTATATGTATGTCCTGTGGAGGCGGCCAGTTAGATGCACAACATTTTTTTATTTCGCCGAAAAGGGTTATATCATAACGTTTATTTATTACGTTGCCTGATAATTGTTATGAAGGCGAAATATTTTTTCCGTTGCCAATAAGACTGGTTAGCCAACGTTCTTTGATAACTGTTATTACCCAGCATTTATTTTTACGTTGTCTGATAAGAGTGATTTCACTCTCATTAAAATTCGTATAAAAATGTCGCAGGTCGGATTTATTTTAATTTTAAGTTCTGTCTTTATTTTTAATTTATCTTTATCCTTAAATTCATCTGTATTCGTATCTTCATCTCTATCTTAACCTCCATTTTCTTTATCTATATCCTGTTCTCCAGCCAAGCTCCAGATATGTAGTTATGTTACAACGTGTTTCAAACAACGTAAAAAATAAACTTTGGACCTATTGTCTTATAGAATAGAAGGGTCTATTTCAACAGTAATTACTTTTCCAATTTCCATACATTTTTTGTGACGCCAAAGCTTACACTTTTTAGAAAATATAAAAAATCACGCAAAATAATTGCTTATTGTACATACTAGGGATGTTGCGAATGTGGAATTTTAGACATCCGCGGATGCAAATGCGGATGCGGATGTTTAAAAGGTAACATTCGCTGATGCGGATTTAAATGCGGATGTCATGTATTTTTAAGAACTAATTTAGGTGGGTAAATTAGGTGACTTAAGTAAATAAAAAATAAAAAGGTTAGTAATTTTTAATAATCTGCCTTATCCTGAGTTTCGCCCGAAAATTTGTATTCCGCCCATAGTAAATACATGAAAACCAAAAGTGAAAAGTGAACCGGCCCGGGAAAAATGAAACTCATGATAAGACTGAATGTTTTTTTT
>NW_023458560.1:4912807-4915099 GCF_013731165.1 Rhagoletis pomonella | reverse complement strand
AAACCGCGGCTCGGTTCATTTCAAATGGGATGTAACTATGTAATATTGATGCGCCTAAAAGATGCAGCGCTTTCTATTCTCAAGTTACATACCTGATGACAGTACGAATCGAAATTATAATAGCGAGGTTTTAGTTTTTTAAACTATAATTTTATTTATATAATTAAACTTAAAATTGTACTCCACTTCGTTGTACTTCACTTCATTGACTGACTTCAACTTGGGGGGGTGAAATAACACAAACGGCAATAACGCAAAATTTGCTTTATTTCACTTTTAAATGGGAAATAATACCAAAATCTGAGTTTTGCTTTATTTCCAACAAAGGTTGGAAATAAAACAAATTTTGCCTTATTTCCCATTGCTTATTTATACTATTTGTAAAAAAAAAACAGTTTACTGACAGAAGGAAAAAGAACTTTGTTTATTCCAAAAATACAATTAAACCAAGGCACATTGAACAGGTAATATCAGTATAGCAGCTGATTTGATTTTTTTTCAAATTATTTGTTCTCGCAAATGTCAAATATTTTACATTACTTCCCACAAAAATTCTAAATTGTTAAAATCTATTTGCATGTGAAACATTTTCCATACAAAACCAGCGATTAAATAGCAGCTTTTGGAAAGCTCGCCCAACTCAGCAGCACAACCGCTGATTACTGGGCCTGGCACAGGATGGTGGATCAATGCTTCAAGAAGCGAACCAATTTACTAAGAAAGAAAGTTGCAACAATTTTCATTTTTTCAATTTAAATTTGTTACCTTTTTCGTATTTCGCATGGCACGCGTTGATGTAGAAGAAAAAAATCAGAACAGTTTTTGGCAACTTCGATACCAGAATCAACAACAAAATACAGGCAAATGTTGTTTTTGCTCAAATGCTCTAAACCTGTTTGATAGGCCTTGAATTAAACAAAAAATGTGATATAATTCATATGAAGAAAGTATTATTCACAAAATATTTTTACTTATGAAAAGTCTAACAAAATATAGGAAAGGCATCGTCTTTAAAAACTGCTCCGCATATTGGACATAGCGCTTTTGTATGAATTTTTTCTGCATGCTTTTTAATATATGTTAAAAACATTGCTGGAAAACCTTCAAATGTTTGCATGGAACCATGTCGCAATAAACAGATGAAGTAATAAAACAGCTTTCTCGCTTTATTTCTGACATTCGACTGCCTTATAGTCACATTTTATAGGCAAATTTTCAAATAAAGCAGTGGCACCCGGTAAATTCCACTATGGGTGGGATGCATGCAATAACACCATACACAATAATTCCCATTACTTGGACGACATTAAAAAGCAATTTCAGAAGTGAACTAGTGTTATTTTATCATTTTTCCTTTTTCTAAACGGTTATAATACCACCAGTACATAATTGTGAAAGGAGGGGAGGGGCGGGGGACGCGAGCGCGACGTCGAACGCGGTGCGGAGCGGGGCGGCGCGCGAACGCGGACCGCCGCGACGCCGGGCACTTTCAAAATTGTATACTTACAAATCCGTCCATTTAACTTGTTCATGTCTACTTTTTGTCAAATGTAACTGGGTGACTATTTTGCTTTATTACTCAAATTGTTAAGTATAAAAGTTGGTCTTATTGCTCAACGAGAAATGAAATAAAGCAAATTTGTGTTATTTCACATTCGATTGGCAAATAACACAAATTTGCGTTATTGCCGTTTGTGTTATTTCACCCCCCGAAAAATTACAACACGTTACCACTAAAAGCGATTACCAATTTTTTTGCTGGGTTGTTAAAGCTTGTATGTGTGTAATAAATCTTGCAATCAATTTTTAACCAACTTCCCGATAAGCTAGAAACTTTAAACTTAAAACTCAGCTCAGAGCCTGATGACAATGCAATGTGAAAGATGAATTAATCCACTAGGTGGCGCGGGTCTCGGGTTGTGAAGAGAAAAAATTTGTAGCTTTCGTTTTTCTGGAAAAAATTGAGTTGACCCTTTTCGAACAAAATTTAGTATGTAGCGCTAACTTGACACCATGCACCATTGACGACAGAATTGAGATATTGAAAAGGTTACAACGGAATTAAATGTAGCTTTTTTGTTGTAAATTTGTTGTGGAAAGAAAAAATTGGTAGCTCTCGTTTTTTAAGAAAAAACGATATGTAGTGCTAACTTGACACCATACACCTAGTCGATAGAATTGAGATATGGAAAAGGTTGCAACGGAATTAATTGAACCTTTTTTGTTGTAAATTTCTTGTGGAAAGAAAAAAATTGTAGCTCTCGTTTTTTAAGAAAAAATGGTATGTAGTGC
>NW_023458560.1:4903305-4912797 GCF_013731165.1 Rhagoletis pomonella | reverse complement strand
AAAAAAATTGTAGCTCTCGTTTTTTAAGAAAAAATGGTATGTAGTGCCAACTTGACACCATATACCTAGCACTACATACATACCATTTTTTTTCTTAAAAAACGAAAGCAAAAATTTTTTCTTTCCACAACAAATTTACAACAAAAAAGCTACAATTAATTCCGTTGAAAAGTGTAGTGCTAACTTGACACACTTGAATCTGCGAGCAAAGCTAGTACATACAAACATACATTTAGGGAGTTCACAAGGTGTTGTAGACTGTCGTACTGTTGTATGTCATAAACTTTAAACGGCTAAAACTATATTTAAGGAATTCGCAAGCTAACATAAAAGTTTTATTATGAAATTTCACACCGTTAGAAAATAGTTGGTGGTGATTTCAAGTCCTCTAAACTTTTATTTAGCCGTTAAAAACTTTACAACATACGACAATACGACACGTACGACACTTGTGAACCACCCAATTGTATGTACATATGTATGTTCGCTAGAATAAAGGTTTAATTAAAAACTGCGAAATTTATTTTCATTTGGAGTTAAATGTGACTCTTGTCATTATTTCTGTTTACGTTTCTTATACTATTTATCGACGATTGCGGTTAACCACTAATTAAGAAAATTATAAATACGATACGCGTTGACATAAATAAAACGAAATTAAATGAAATAAGTATTTTTGTACGGCGCCATATTGGCGTGGAAAATTCTGAGTATTAGTGCATTTGCTGCTTAACTCGTCGATGTTCTGTGCTGTGTTGTCTGAGAATACTCACTTGAAGTTGCTTGGGTATTTGCATGCCATATTCAATAGCATTTGGGAGTCGTTTTGCCACCTCGAGCGTATACGTAATTATTTGACCGCGTAAATGTGCAAATAAGCAATGTAAACATGTATGTAAATACATACATACCCTGCAAAAAATGGGACTAATCCGGGATGACTCCGGGAACAATCGCAATGGAGCATGCGACTAATACCACTTTTGATCTCTTTATATGGAATGAACTGATCGCTTTTGTTCGAGCATGTCCTATGAAGAGACTAATTGTTCACCTTTATACCCGAACGGATATAAAAAGCGACTAGTCACTTTTAAAAAATAAAAATTAAAATTTGCGCAAGCTGACATCCGAACCGGGGTGCTCAGTTTTGTTAGGTGAATATTCTCTCTGTGTGCCAACGCCGCACATGAAATTTCATTGACTAAGTGCCTACATATCATTAAATCGTTAATAGTACCCGTTAGAGATGAGTTGGGGACTCATTGATCTCCAAATATACCCATAAGGGATGAGTCGAGACTAATTGACTTTCATTAGTACCCGTATGAGACTAGTTGGGACTAATTAATGCCCAATTGTACCCGATTGAGAGTAATTTCGGAATACGCTCTTTAGAGATTAGTCGCACAATTTTTTGCAGGGTATGTACATAAAACCAAACGAATGAAAAAAAATAATAAAAACCAAAGTTATAGCCCAGTTATGCATACTTGCACTGCTATACCATTTTTACGTAAAAACAAAACCCAACAGAATTCTACATGTGAAGTGCTATGCGTTGGGTAACCGCTTACACGAAAAGCCCATTTAACCGATTATTATGTGACAACTCTTATGCAACGCTAAGTATGCATAACTGGGCTATTAGGCTGACTTCCAAAACGTCAATAGCTTTGCGTAGGTACAAAGTATACACTGCGTTTCTTTATATATTCCGGATGATCCCATTTCACAGCCAGAATAAACAGGATGCGTTTGAAATATACGTTAACATATCATCAGGAACGTTCTAAAGAATAAGTAAACAAAAAAGTTTATTCCAAACGTTCAGAATGAATAAAGAAATGCAGTCATAATGTTCCATAACGTCGAGCTACAAAATATTGACAATGTATATTTTTCGAAAACGCATCCGAAAAGTTATCGAAACGTATGGCTAGAGCAATCAGCCCATCAGAAACAAAGTTTATGCTTCGTTTGTTTTTGGTTACCATTGGTGTTTTAAAAATGGAAAATTCAGAAAAATTGTTCATTGCTAAATTGAATATTTAAAAAAGGCAATGTATATGATACTCTGTATATAAAAACAGTTTGAATACCGCTGTATAACAGTTTCCAAACATTGTATTGATACGTTTTGGAAGTCAGCCTTAGTCATACATTCGTATCTACATATGAATGTATACATGTATACACATTTCAAAGGAATATATATTAGACGTCTGCATGAATTCATTCAAAAAGGTAAATTAATCATTCATATTCAAATTTAAGGAATGTTTTGGCTTTGAATTTTATTGGAATCGAATGAAAAGCTGCGTTAAATTGCAATTTTTTGTCTGAATGTGAACTAGAGATGCCATTTTTATATTGATTTTTTGTCGGTTTTTTCGTTCCGATTCGATCCGTGAATCGATCCAAAAAAATCGAGAATCTACATTAAATTTTTCCTCAATTGATGCATATTTATCCATGGTTTCCCTTAGAAAAACTATAACATTAGAGATTAGAATTTGAGGCTGGTTCAAAAAATTAATAGGCTTGGTACCTCCAGGAAGGGGGTCCATCTTGAAAGTGCAAAAACCAAGAAAATTCAATGACCTGCTTCTCTTTCTACTCCGATTACAGAGCTCCTCAGAGAAGCCTCTTAAAATAACTACATATATAAAACTATACTGTAATAAAAACTCGAAAAATTGGAATTCCAAACTTTGTGCAAATATTAATTAAACTTTTCGCACTCCCTAATTACCTTTTTAAGAAAAAAATTAAAAAGTTTAAGGATACTAGGGCTTATTGAATTTTGGCAGTTTTCTTTTTCTTGACGTTCTCTCAATTCGTCGGCAGTGTTTTTTTGTTTGCCGGCATTTTGAAATCATATTAAATTGAGAAAAAAAAATTGTTCAAAGGTTTTTTAGGATTAAAAATTAAAATTTGTTTGTGAGTTTGTGTTTAAAATTTTAAAGATAAATTGCTTGCAAACGTTAAGAATTTTTAAAGTTCCTCTCAGCGGATCTATCTTACTATGGCGAAATTTTAGATGACCTATTTAAGTAGAGATTGTTAATTAACTTGAAAAAATCATTGCCAGGTCAGACATTTAATCCGCACTTATATATATGGCCAATATTGGCTATTAACCCAATATGCCACAGAGCGAAGACGAGTTCGAATCGGCGTCGCTACGACGTCGCTCTGGTGAAGTCGTTTGGGTGAACTCGAAACGAACTCTTTTTTCCATACAAAATGCAACGTCGCTCCGACGTCGTTTTTTCTCATCGAATCGAAGTCGTTACGACGTCGGGCTAGTGAAGTCGTTTGGGTGAACTCGAAACCTAAGCATAAATAAAGGTCATTCATTTGGATAGTAAACCATTTTTATTATGAAATTTTTTTAATGACACAATATGGAATCCACAATGTACACTTGTGCTCAGAAAATTTAGCCACATAATAAATTTCATAAATTTTTTTTAAAATTTTTTTATAAAGTTACAGTTCACTCTACATATATAATCATGTAAAGCAAGGTTTCATAGTTTTCGTAAAAAATTTCAATTTTCTAATTCGAATTCTTACAAAATTTGTGGGCATGAAGTTTTTTAAATGTGGTATAAATTTGTTTGTTAATTTTAATAAATTTTGTAGAAACTATGGAACATTGATTTACATACATGGTTATTGATATAAAATGGTCTCTCCTTTAATAAAAAACTTACGAAAAAAAAAATAATTGAAATATATAGGTGACTTAATTTTAACAAAAGTGAATGCACAATCTATGTGTTTCTTTAGTGCAGATTAAAATTTTGATGAAAGCTGGCTTGCCATTATTTTTTACTTATTTATTTTATTTTATTTTATTTAGCTTTTCGCTTGCCATTATTGACTGTGCATACCTATGAATACAGTTGATGACACGATAATGACAATTGAACTGCGACAATTTACGACTGTGACAACACGCGAGTAGGGCTGTTATACTATAAATCTAAAGCTCTCAAAAAACGATGACGTCCTTGCTAAAAAGGGTTAAGCTTTATACACAAACAAAAAAGTTATACTGTTTTTAAAATGCGGCAAACCCACCACTTAGTAATTGCTAACTTTTGCGCTTTAATGAATAATTATTTGAACTCCTTTCATGATTCGAGTAGGCTGTATCGCTCCCAACTCTAAAGTTTAGCAAAAATATGCCCAAAACCTGTGTCAGAAACTGCAAGTGAAGATCCACTTAATAATGTACAAAACGCTCAGTATTTTTAGTTGGCATAAAATATCTGTTAAATTTATAAAATTTCTCGCTGAGAAATAATAATATACATATAGTAAAAAATCGCGTATCAACAAAATGTAAAACCGCGTATGTGGGGTTGCATAAATTATTTCGTAGAGAGTAAAAACACTCGTATTTCAAAATGGTTCTCTCTTTTATAAAGGAGTCGCATTTCTGGCTAAATAGTATACATAGAATTTCGGGACGAATGTATAAGGTTTGAGCCAAGAGCTCCGGTGAGCAAATCCAATTTTTGGCAAAAAAAGTCAGTTACACGGTTTTGCAGAACGACGATACGCGGTTTTGTACTTTAAACTACGATATGTATGTATGTATATTTATTTAGTTATGCGCACATACGATTTGACTTTCATCCCATTTTTATAACATTACAAAATTGAAAAGGCAAGTAAATTGCGCAGTCTTTGGATAGCAGTGTATGCATGTGCTTTCTTAATAATTAATTTGTACAAAACGCATTAACTGTATGAATAGTGGCCAAAGAATAACAAGCAAATAGCTGTTATCCAAATTTTAAGACTGGGAAAGCGACTGGCGAATTCAAATAAAGCTAAATGTTTTGTTCAGGGGTAATACCACTTTAGCGGCCCAAAAAGTTATACATACATATGTTTTAATTTTTTTTTTTTGGTGGGAGTATAAAAAGAGGAATGGACATTTTTTTCAAAGGGTGATTTAGCAAGTGGTAACATATTTTTATTGAATAAAAAATATAAAATGGCGGCGACAGAGTAAATCGCTGAAGTCGCCTTTTTTATTTAAAATAAAACCCCGCAGTCGACCTCGTGCAGTTTGAGAGTTAGAAATTATCAAAAATATTTAAAAACTAAATGCTACTGGGCCGTATGAATATAATTTCCTCAATTGCTTTTTGTTAACTTTTCAGATCTTTTACTCGATTTATTCAAATAAATTTAAGTAAAAGGTCTGAAATTTTAAGAAAAAGCAATACAATTTTTTAGATTTGTTGCAATTTAGAAAAAAATTTACCGATTTTTCACCAAAGAAATAAGCAGTCAATTGCACGGTTTATATTTACACACTAGAGCTGCAAAACTATCGATATTGACGCCATTCGATAGTTTCGATATTTTCGATAGAATCGTATACTATCGTGTTGTTTATGTAGTGAAACTTCAACTCCGAACAAAATGTGTATAATATATGCATATGTACATATGTAAATATAAATATTGCACATATGTAAGTATAAATATTACATCTTAAGCGTGAAATTCTAAATATTTTCCTAAGTTCAATTTACAGCGTCACTTATTTAAGTAAAGATCACAAAATTTCAATGCACCGGCACTATCGAAAACATCGACTATCGCCCGAAAACAATCGATGTTTGTCCAAAAATAAAACTATCGATACTATCAATAGTACGATCGACAGTTTGCAGCTCTATTACACACACACATGTTCTGCTTACATACGAGCCAGAAGCACATTCAACCTGCCCAAACTGATCATACACATGCGTGTACATTAATGGAAAACAAACCCAGTAGAAATTTTATGCATACGACATCGCTATTGGTGGCATGAGCTTGCTGCTGTGTATACATGCCAGTATAAATGAACCTTCATTTCCATTTAACACGCCTGGTTTCTCAGAGTGTATGCGTACTCTAACCATACACTTGTACTACTGCTGTATGCATATGACTGTATTAATGTTTCAAACATACAAAAATGTATTAATGGAACAGTATTAAAGCATTCTTAAAAGATATGTATCCCCATATGTAAATGCTACTTTTCTCATACATTTTAATATACGGGGACATACAAAAAAGTAGCATGCAAATGCATATTTTGTAAAAGCCCGTTAGTGCTGAAATTAGTATCGCACAACACGCCCGTTCACTAAAATTTTTGTACAAGACTGAAAATATTACAAAAATTCCACTTCAAATTTATCAAGAAATGTACTTTAAACAACAACAACGTACATCCGTTTGCAATTCGCTAGATAGAATTGTTCACACTAATTTACTCATATAGCAAGCATTCTTCATGAATGCATGCAACCGATTTCTACTGGGAAACCTCACGACTACTCCATGCACACCAGACATCTGCAGCGGGTGCATGATTTTCGTGTATACTCGATCATCTAACAAAACCCGTTTTGCATCGTTCTCTGTATACGAGCAGAAGTATTGTTCGTTATCGACTGAGCTCAAGACGAACATGTTGGCCACAACACCCGATTGCTTTTCATACATACTTGATTGGGTTCGGGTGCTTTGCAGCTCAATATACCCGGGTGTTCGAGTTTCAACCCGAGTGTGCACAAAATTTTCTTGATTGGCTTATGACGTTTTTGTTTCTACAAAAAATGTTGCCTTCTCATCGCGGTGTTCTTAGTTTTTGTGCGTAGAGGGTAAAGAGAAGGTTGAATTTTTCGGTAGTTTGTTTAAGTGTACATTTAACCATTTCTAATATTTTTGCTCATACAAAATGCGGCATCACGATGCCTACATCCATTTAGGTATAAATGTGTGTAGATCGGCAATGCCCAAGCCCTATACACTCGGTGCACATTTATTTTTTGTAAAAGTACTTATGTACCTACATAGTTTTAGGCTGTGTTCTAATATATACACACACAGCTTTCCACGCGAAACTATACGAAATAGATGCAAAAACATTTTTGTCTACTTCGCTTCTAATTTTTTCATTGCGTATGCACAAGCACAAAGCAACAACATTTTCGTATGCTTTGTGGGAACATATTGGCGCCAGTTACCTTCAGCGTAAATTTCTTTGTTGTCCTGCATTTTATCGCAATGTTCGGGTGTCCGTTTCATTGTTACACAAATTTTCGGGTTAGCTGCGGGTGTCCGAGTGTGGTGTTCGCTTGTGCTCAATTTATAGCGAGGGTGATCGAACAGACTCGTTCGTAACCAAAGCAGCTGTCGGGTATGCATCTCGATCGAACACATAGTAGCCGAGTGTGGCGTTCGCTTGTGCTTGATTTTTAGTGAGTGTGATCAAAAAGGCTCGATCATACTCAAAGCTGTTCTCTGATGCACACATCTACAGAGTACTTCCTAAGGGTCAAGGGAGTACTCCAAGTGCATATAAAAAATGTGGTTCAATTAACATTGCGATGTCCTACAGCAGGACCATATATACTCCAGCTTTACATTACATCGGATAAGCACGAAACTACCCCATGGTGTACCTACCTCTTGGCAACGCAGCCCAATAAGTAAGCGAAATTGTGTTAAAAATAAAATTTTGATGCACAAACGCTTTTAGAGCATCTAGAGCATTTCTTAAGAAAGAAGTAAGTTTAGAAAAAAAGTGCATTACTTCGCAGTTAGGGCTCGATATGTCGACTCTCTCCGGTGCTCTTCGTTTTTTGGAAATCTAAAAAAATTCGAAAATAGCATATGTTTTCCCTAACCAAGCAAAAACATATTTACGAAAGTTCTGCACAATTAAAAATTTTCTGTAGAAATGTCATTTTCAAAAATTTTATGCATTGCCATGTCATTCCAGCTCAAACATTCTACATATTTTAGCATCTCATTGCAACTTAGCTAAAGGTGTTCCTACACGATATGTATTTGCATCTGTAATGTAATTGCGTATGTCTGTCAAATGCACTGTCTTTATTTAACTATTAAAAAATACGTTCTTTGAAAACGAAACAAACTAAACTCAAATGATTCTATCTGTGTGCCAGCAGCAACTGTATAAAAATATACATATGTATATTGATTTTTAATTATACAATTGTTTAATGAAATTTACTATAATAGGAGCTTGCAAAATCTATCCATGTACTTACAGGGAACGGATTTTATGGAAATTGCATTTTTTCCTGCTAAAGAGATAGAGTATATTTTATTAAGAATATCCACGAATTAGCTTTCCTCGATTCCATATATACACATTTGATGTTGCCTTTTTTTGATTTTCTACCTTTAATTATAAAGGGCAAGGAAAAAGCCCTTATTCATAATAATATGAAAGTTTTAAACGTTCCATATTTAAAATGGGCGCCACTTGTATCAACTCACGTCGAGCGCACGTTTAGTACATTCAAGGCTTTTCTTCGCGAAAATCGAATGAAAATGCTGCCAGAAAACTTATTAAGGTTTTGTGAAATAATGAAACTACATAGTTCATAGTTTTTCTCTCTTTACTTGTAAAATAAAAATTTCTAAACTAAATGCATTTTTTTGATTATTTCTCGGTTTTTGTCTATTTTTAGAGCCTTCTTTTCCCTTTTTTGCGATTTCTAGTGCCTTTTCCTGCCTATTTTGCCTTTTCTAGCCTATTTCGTTATTTCATTTATTACATTTTTGTGAAATCCTTTGTGTGTACTTCTTTTTATCAACTAAAATTTTCTAATTTCTAAAGGTTATTCAACTAGCTTATCTTGTTTTGGCATTGGACTTTTGTTTTAGAAACGTGTTTCTTATTTTATTGCTAAATAGGAACGATTAAAAAGGATGGCACCTTTTTTGGCACTTTTATTTTTCTATTTGGCTCATTTTGGCACTTTTTTATCCTCAATATGGCACCTCATAGCAAAGAATAGTTGGCAGCCCTGGCCACATGTCGCTATGTTTCATAGTGCAGCATTTGCAGGCCTTTATTATTTACACATGAAGCTGGGTTGTATTTTTTATGTTGGCCGAATCCAATAAAGCACTCTAGTCGTTTCTCTTCTGTGCTAATTGAAAAGGTAGCAATTTTGAAGAAAATCGATTCTTCTGTTCCAGTTAATAAATGTTACATAGTAAAGAATAGTTTAAAACAATTGTAAGGTTCCCCTAAAATGAAAAAAATTAAATGTAAAAAAAATTCACCAAATGTAATTTCTTTCTTTTGGCTTTTTTAAAACTTTGTTTAATTACAGTTTTATAGATCAACTAGTTTTCAACTAGTTTTTATTATGTAACATTTATTAGCTGGAACAGGAGAATCGGTTCTCTTCAAAATTGGAATTTTTTCTGCGCTTTGCACTAAAAAATTTAATATAAACATACAAAAATTCAAAAATTGGACTCTAACTGGTCTCTGACTAACTAACTAAACTGCATACCATAATTTTGTCTAAAGATGCTGATTAGGAAGTTAGAGATTTTAGTCCAACTTTGCAGAATTTTCATACTTTTCCCACAAAGTCTAAAATGTTGATTTATATCGTGTTTGTTAAGTAAACA
>NW_023458560.1:4896975-4903295 GCF_013731165.1 Rhagoletis pomonella | reverse complement strand
AAATAATAAACATTGAATAAACTAAAGAAAAATAGCCAAAACTTGCTAAAATGTCGCGTCCCAGTTGTTATTTGGTTTACTGTATACTGAGAAGGTACTTTGCTCCGGCTGATATGCTCCTCTGGGACTCTTTTCGGAGCCTCCCTATAAAGTCATATAAAAACATGCATACATACCAGGGTTGTTGCGAATATTCGCATTCGCATTCGCAACCGCAGAGCTTCCGCATTAATTTTAACATTCCCATTCGCTTTCGCATTCTTAAAAATCAACGCGGATCTTTTGCGAATGCGAATATTAAAGGGACCAAAAATAACAGTTTTTTTTACGAGTTAAACTTGGCCAAATAGTTTTATTCCGAAATGAAAGTACTTTCCGGATAAAAAACAAATCGCTTATCCAAATTAAATAGCCTTGAAACTGAAATGTCTAAACGAGGAAAGACACATATTGAAAAATATTTCAATAAAAAATGTTAACTAATAAACATAGAACAAACCTTGGGTCAGGTATGTATTTATATGAATTTCTTTAGTATTAAATTACACTATGCGACAGTCAAAATCGGGATGGGATGAAACCAACGGGAAATGTTATATCGGTCAAAAACAAGTTATACGTGTCCCGGCGTTTCGCTGGGTCACGTCTAGGAATCGAGATATATATATAACTATCATATAGGGGAAATTGTCACCTTTGGTGGTCTGACATAACTCGAGAACCACTAGTCCGATTTCGCTCAAACAAATTTAAAAAAATTAAAAATTACAATTCCTTTAATCTGTTCATATAACGTTTTTCTATATAATCAACAGTTTTGCCGGTAAAAATAAATGTATGAAGAAAAAAAATATTTTTTGCCTAAAATATTAAATTTTTTTAAAACTGTTGATTATATAGAAAAACGTTATATGAACAGATTAAAGGAATTGTAATTTTTAATTTTTTTTAATTTGTTTGAGCAAAATCGGACTAGTGGTTCTCGAGTTATGTCAAATAAAGACCACCAAAGGTGACAATTTCCCATATATGATAGTTATATATATATCTCGATTCCTAGACGTGACCCAGCGAAACGCCGTTTGGTACCAAATTTGTTTGAATTGGATAAGCGGTTTGTTTATTATCCGGAAAGGACGTTTATTTCCGAATAAAAAATAATAGGCCAAATTTAACTCGTAAAAAAATAACTGTTATTTTCTGTCCCTAGAATATTATGCAAGTGCACTGATAACACGTATATCTGAACATCGCTGTAAAAATATCGGGTACCCATTAATATCGGGATAAAAAGACTCGATATTCCAAATATCGATACCAAATTCAAAAAATTAAATCTGAATATTGGTCTCATTTTCTAATAAAGAATGAACAATTTTAATAAGTGGTTGCTTATGTAGAGGTAAGTGTGTTACTTGACATCACCGAAGGCATGGGTTGAAATCCCGCCTCATGCCAACTTAAGTAAGATAGTACACATTTGTGGTCTTTAAGGCCAAAAATATATCCATATTGCTTTACATATAAGTTCCAAAGTATAGACATATTTATGGGCGTTTCCAGGGGAAGGTCATGGCACGACATAGATTTGCAAATTGAAATTTTAGTAACGTAACGTCATGTAACATCACCTCAGATATTTCGGCTAATAAAAAAGCAGGAAAGATTTTTACTTTGAAAATGAACTTAAATATTTCAAATAAAAATCATACAAATAATCTTGCCCGATTCCCAGAGTTTTTAAATGTTGACGATTTATTTTTTCAACATTTCGTCACGCCACGCGAGATTTTCCTTAAGCACATCAAAAAGAATTTAATAAAAGAAAATTATTTTTTATATAATGTACAATATTTTATTAATTACATTTAGGGGACTCCCTTAAACTCGAAAAGTCTTAAACTGTGTAAAACTCGTAAGTTTACGAGGCTTTTATAGGAACGCCCCCTTTATGAAAAGGTGTAAATAGTTGCGCAAAGTGTCTGTTTGACAGATAAGCCAGGATTTTGTGAAGCAATTTTTGTTTCGTCGTATTTTCCATACCATCCCGCCATCTTGTCTCTATCACTCTTGGCTAAAATACAATTGAAAATTTCGAAAATTAGCAAAAAACCTAAGTAAGTACAGTTAGCGGAAGAAATTCTTCCATTTTATTCGTTGATAATTTTTTTAATTTATTTTCATTATTTTATCATACATTTTAGTATACAAATTTCCTCCCCTCGGCAACACTGAAGTTTACGAGGTCGTTTGCGCATCAAATTTGCCTCGTAATTTTAGGAGGGGCTCGTAAATAGAGCTCCATACAAATTTTGACAGTTCTTTTACGAGGCTCGAGCTTACGAGCTTTACGAGGCTTTTACGAGTTTAAGGAAAGACCCCTTTAAACTTTGTATTGTACATTTACGATTCGATACGATACAAGGGTTCTGGTACTCGATCCGAAAAAATATCGTTTAAAAACTATCGAGTAAAAAGTATCGGTATCGAATGGCAAAAACATCGATATGCTATCATATCGTATCGAAATTCGTGTCCCTAATTATGAAGAAGAAAGTCAGGAGGATACATCCAACATTTGCCCCGATGAAATTCTCAGAAAGAAATTATTGCACCGCAATAAAAATAAATAAATATAACTGAAAGTCCTCTCAACTGGTGCAGTGTCAATCGAAATGAATTTACAATTTTTCAATTTTCAAGTTTTTCAAATTTGTCGCCTAGAGCTAGTAGTTAATCCTAATTTACCCACCTGAATTATTTCTTAAAAATACATGACATCCGAATTCGCATCCGCGGATGTCTAAAATTCCTTATTCGCAACATCCCTTATACATATGTATGTACATATCGTTACCTTAATTCACAAAGGCCCTAACCATCACTTTTTTCTAAACTGTATTTTTCACAGACTTTGGTAGGAGGTATTAAAGTACACCTTCAAAACCATTTTTTTTAAGAAATATTTTTCGGTATCAATGCATGAAAACTGGAATAACTTCATAATTTTTACATCGATTTTCATTTTCCACTTATCGTTGAAAATATATTTTTTCCCACTACTCATATTATTCAATAATCTAAAATTGTAGCAAAGGTGTCTGGACAAATAACATTGCGAGTTGATAAAAGCGTTGTAAAATTAGACCCACTCATATCCTACGATTTGTGTGTAAGTAAAGACGTTTTTAAAAAGAGGGGAAAACATATACATACATATACTAGTCACCCTTTTGTTGCGGTTTGCGAATACATGTTTTGGTTCCATGTTTCTTTGTATTGAAAATAACATCCCTGTAGGGAAACCCCGAACTGGTCAACCAAATTTGTAGTTCCGTACTAGATCTTTATCGCCAAAAACGAACCAGTCCGATAGTAACTGGATCGCCACCAGTTCAAAAGCAGGGATATGTGGTACTTTTAAAAAACAGTTTTAGAAATCTATATCTAAAATGACGAATTTAGAACTGGTTCAAAACTATAGAAAAAGGGATGCAGAACGAACTAGATCTCATCTGGCGAACTATGAACTGGTTCGAAACTACTGAAAAAGGGATGCAGCGGGGGGCTTGTTTACTTTAAATAGACTTTTGCTTGGCGGGTTTTTCGTTCAAATACGCTTTCAGTCTGCACGTCGCAGATGCTTTTTCATAGTTTGGTAATACAAAACTAATATTTGCGTTAACATCTTAACATTTTGGGACCTTCTGGAATATAACCAATAACAGTCAGCACCTCTGCAAATTACGCTACAGCCAAAGGTATGCACATGCAAATGCACAATTTAATTTACATTCATTCAAACAAATTTGATTTCAGATTGCAAATTAATTTCTCTGCAAATAATTAAAAATTGCTACCATGGTAACCCAAAAAGAAAACAGCTTGTTACTTTTTTCGTTTACAACTGGTTCGAAACTATAGAAAATGGGGTGCAAAGCGAACTAGATCCCATATGTCGAATTTAGGACTGGTTCTGAACTATGGAAAAGGTAATGCAGCGGGGGACAATTTCCAATTCCCATGACATCGCTGTGTTAAATTCGCAAGTTGTTTGCATGCAAAAGAGATTTATCGCGAACTAGTTGTGGTTCTAAATGTACTAGAAGCGCACCAGTTCAAAACTAGAGATTATCCCCACAGGGTATATATTCAAATTAACAAACACATTCTAAGTTAAATTCGGGTTTTATAGCGAGTAGAAAGTACATACAGTACAGTAAGTACAGTATTCAATGCTGATGTTAGCAATTTCTCAACAAGTATCTTTGTTTACTTGCTCACATATCCATAAAAAATTTAACCTTTTTTACAATGTAATTTTTTTAGAAAGATCATCGCTTAGCGAGATAATTCATTACTGTTTTTCTAAAATCAATATCCAGCTCAAATAAGGCCAGTAATTGCATTCTTATTTGAGAAGGCGTAATCGGCGTGGGATCGGTTTTGCGTTTATTTTCTGGCATTTGTGTGTGTGTGTTTGTTATCATCTGTATAACGTTTTGTCGCCAAAGCTTTACTGCGTCGTTATGATTTTTAGCGAAATATGTATACACACAGTATCGGCCAATACAAAGTGATATAGTTTGCCACTCGTGTTTATGTTTACATAAATTGTGGTTATTTGTTACATGGAAGCAAACGCAACAAGAAGAATTCTAAAAAATCAACGGTAATTTTTAGCCACTTGAAACTTGCATATTATTAGACTGAAATTGAATGGGCTATAAAACTGTACTCAAAAAAAATTCTAACACTTCTGAGAAAAAAGTTTGAAAATTGAATGAAAAATTGTTGCATTTTTTTTGTAGTCCCATGCAAAGTTTTAAACTTGAGCTTATATGGCGTTTGTTAGAGAATGAACTATATTTTAATTGAAAATTCCTAAAAATAAATAAATAAAAACATGAGTGGCAAACGACATCATTTTGAAATGGGGGTGCTATTGTATTGGCAAATACTGTATGTACATATGTACACTCAGGAAAAAGTCAGCTAAATATATTTCTCACCTCACATTATTTGGTAACTGTTATGTATTGAGTAATTAGTATCTAAAATATACCCAAAATAATTAATATACTTACTTAATGAATGGCAGCAGCACTGAAAGTAGTGGAGTAGACGAACCCGAGCCCCCAGTCGATGATGATGGAGTCCACCGCCTGACTATGACGAGGTACGAATAGCGATTACGCGGCTGGAAACCAACAAAGCTGTTTGAGCTGACGGCCTGCCAGCCGAGCTTTTCAAGTACGCCGTCGAAGAGTTGATAAGGTGCATGCATCAGCTCTTATGCAGAATATGGTCAGATGAACGCATGCCCGACGACCAGAATTTAACTGTGGTCTTCCCAATCAACAAGAAAGGCGATCGCGCCATTCGCGCGAACTACCGCGAGATCAGCCTTCTAAGCATAGGTTACAAGGTCTTATCGAGTGAATTGTGTGAAAGACTGAAGCCCACCGTTAACGAACTGATTGGGCCTTATCAGTGTAGCCTTAGACCTGGCAAGTCCACCATATATCAGGTATTCACAATATCCCAAATCTTGTAAGAGACCCGCGAGAATAGGATCGACCCACACCATCTATTTGTCGATTTCAAAGCCGCTTTCCACAGCACGAAGAGAAGTTGTCTTTATGCCGCGAGTAAATTTTTTTGTTTTTGGTTTTTGAAAAAATTTAATTAAGAGCTTTTGGGTTTGGTAAAGATGGACAGATATTTGTTGAGTGAAATATGTAATTGCTTTACTTTGTTTATATTTTCATTAATCTTGTTGCCCTTTGTGTTTAATATTCGGTTCTAAATTAATTATAATTGTTATTGTTGAAGTATTCATGTACATTATTTAATTGTTCGCCCATATTTGAAATGTTATTATTGTGTATGTATGTCAGTGGCGTAGCCAGGGGGGGGGGGAAGGTTTTCAACCGAAACTGTGCATGTATGCATTACTTCGGGTTTTTCATATGCATTATTTCGGTTGGAAGCTCGTCCGCTTCCTTCCTTGAACGGAGTGGGAAATATGGCACTGGGTAGTTCCTGGGCTTACGGGGTGAGGTTGGCAAAGAGCAGCTGTAGAAGAAGTGGGGCGGCGATCGGCGAACGGATGCAGGCGGCAATGTCGGGCGCCGGCGATGGCTCAGCGGAGGATCTGGGGATGGCTTTGAACGCGGTGGTCTCGAAGCAGGAACTGCGTTTATACGTACTGCGCGATCTAAATTATTACGTCACACTTAATACCGATCGCGGCTGTCAAACAGAACTGCGCAAGCGAAAAGAAGAAAACTACCAAACCGGACTTTAATTACAAATGA
>NW_023458560.1:4882937-4891975 GCF_013731165.1 Rhagoletis pomonella | reverse complement strand
GGGGGGGGGGGGGGGGGGGGGGGGGGGGGGGGGGGGGGGGGGGATTGGGGGGCTAGATCCCCCCTTCGTCAGTGAAATGAACTTTTTATAAATTTTTTATTTCAGACTGATGACAAATTATCTTTTAATGAATATATAAAATTATCGGTTGGTGGATTATGTATTTGAATATTTGCGAAATACACTAGGCTATTTTGCTTAGTTCCCCACAGTGTTGGGAAATAAAATTGTTCCTTCAGTACGAAATCTATACAAAAACTGTACTTTTCGACTGTAAATTGTATCGACTTTTTAATTTGCTCATATGCATGCATGTATACATAGATTCCCTTCTAGACCAATGATTTGATGGTATTCACGGGAAAGTTTATGTAGGTACATTTACATATTTTACACTTTTAACATAAATGTCAAGGCAGATATTTTAAGATACACTTCTTAATAAACAAACTTTTTTTAAGTTATTATGAATGGAAAAAGAGGCATCATCTTTGATTTCAGTACTAAAACTACATTTCAAGTGCTTATCAAAACTTTATACATGTTAACTAGATTCGCCACTTATCTTAAAATTATATAATTTTAATTATTTGTTTATAAAAATGCAGTTTACACTTTAACAAAACCCGTATAAATCCAAAGTTTAATCTTTGCGCAACATTAAAAAAATCAACAAACTTTCGTAAAGCTTTTTGATTAGATTTCCTAGAAATACATATTTTGAGTATGCAGTTTTGTAGCCCGATCAATTCAAATAAAGCGCAAGTTTAAAATACATAGCTGCGACTAATCGTTGATTTTTAATATATATATATATATTTTTTTGATGAAGGCGTTGCTCATTTTCTTCATTAAAAACATCGTCGAACATACTTAGATAATATGGAAGAAAATTACCGACATCGTCAAAAATATGCCATATGTCAACTGTACAGCTACTTTAAATTTGCACTGAATGAGCTAAAAAACTGCAAAATATTAAGAGATAAAATTGAAATAGAAAGTTCGAAATTTTTACGAATGTTTGTAGATTTTTTTTTAATGTTGTTCAAAGATTAAACTTATTTTCATTTAGTATTTGTTAAGGAATAACTATATTTTTATAAACAAATAATTCAAATTAAAATATAATAAAATAAATAGTCAAATCTAGTCAATATGTGATTGTAAAGTTATGATTTTTAAGAACATCTCTTTCTTAATTAAAGATGACACTGTTTCTATGTGAAGCTGATTTCGACATTTTATTTTAATAAAATTTAGTATCGAAAATATTCTTTCAAAAGTTGCCTAGGAATGTGATATAATGGTTCGTTCAAAACCTTTTTTCAAAACTTATAAAGGCAAAAACGAGAAGGCGAAAAGAGAATAAAAAAATTTCCCGCAGTGAATTTTCAGATTTTTAAAGGGGTATAGTAATTTAATTTTTTAAATTTAAATAAAGCATAAGACCCCATGGAATAAACGAGTAGATAAAAAAAATATATAACGGTAAAACTGGCACATACATAAATATATGAAAGAATGCACTCAGGCGACGCCTCTAGCCATTGTGTGTCACAGATTTAAGTTATCGAAGAAAATTTTTTTTTCATCCCCCCAAAGCCAAATCCTGGCTACGCCACTGATGTATGTACATACATACTTTACCGTTTCATAGTCGGAGCCAATGGGTCTACTATTTGCGAGAAAATTTTTTTTTGTTATTCTTGCTGTGTTCGTGCTTATTTACATATTTGCAATGGTCTTGTTGAAAAAATAACTTACATTTATGGCAATACATAGTGTGCGTGCCACCGGTCAGCTGTCAAAGTGACATTCCATTGAAATCAAACCAGACCGAAGTGCTCAACTTTCATTGAGTGCCCGTCAACACATAATAAATCCTCATTATATCTCTGAAGTATTCAAATTATTTTTTTAACGGTTATTGTGAAAAAGTTAAAGTTTTTTGCGCGATAAGTAATTACTTCTGTACACTGATGTCAGTGCACTGGAACTAAATTTGTAAATACTATTTACTCATCAAAATGTAAATAAAACATGTTCGTGAGAGAGATTTTGTATGCATTATTTTTTTTTTGTTTATCAATTTGGCCTTTCAATAAGAATAAGTTTTCAGACCAAAACGAATACAAATAAATGAAATAAATTTAGGTGACAAGTTTTGATAGTATTTTGCCAAATTTCCTTTTCAAATCTTACAAACTACCATTACATTTAAAATTTCTGCGGCAATGCTTAGAAGTTTTGTATTTTCTTTATATATATATTCATTTCAGTTGTTGCGGATGTCGGAATGGACAAGATTCCGAGCAGCAGGATCGCTGGATAACGTGCTGGGCAGGCGGTATAAAAAGACGAGTTCCAGAGCTGCACTGCCTTCGCTTCTCTGTATTTAAGTAATTACAATCCAGTAGGCTGTGTTCGGTCGGCAAGGACAAGTTTGAAAGCCGCACTGACACTGGTGTTGGGTAGTCGGTCTGAAAGGACGAGTTCCAGAGCCGAAATTGATTAAAAAAAAAATCTTTTCTTTTAATGTTATTATAGGCTTGGTTGATCTATCATGTGCAAGTGCAAGTGAAAACTCTCGGTTTCTGCTTCACTTTATGCCCAACGTTTCGCTAACGTTCTTAGCTTCAGGGGCGGAAATCTTTATTGAAAAAACAACAAAAACATTTTTACAATTATAAAACATTAGACAAAAACAAACATATTTTATATGACAATCACATTTGTTGTGAGGAGTTGAAATTTATATCTATAGTGTGTATGAATATACATGTATACCAAAAACTAACAAAACTTACAAGCAATAATAAATGAACACTTGTCTTAAAAACTATTCATCGGTACCAGCTGCTTGGGGTACACTTGTCGTACTGACTGTGTTTTGTAAACACAGTAAGTAAGTAGCCGCAATGTCGTTAGTGTCTTCTTTCTTGTTGACTGTTCTTTCTCTTTTTTGCATTATGCGGAGGCTCTCTAGCGTGTATCGTATTTTTTCTCTGTTTTCTCTGTCTAATATCTTTGTATTAGCTAGGTCAGCTGTGTGACCGCTTGTTAGTATATGTTGTGCTAATGCCGTGTTATTTTTCTTTTTTCTTATATCCGCATCGTGTTCTGATAATCGTGTGCTTAGTGATCGCTTTGTTGTCCCTATGTAGATTTTGTTGCACTCTTCGTTTTGTTTACCTTGGCATTTTATTTCGTATACAATGTTGCTTTGTTGTTGCGGTTCAATCGGACTTTTTGTTCTTGTAAATATCGTTGACAAAGTGCAATTTGACTTGTATGCTAGAGTTATGTTTGGCTTGTTTTTCTTTATCGTTTGGGAAAGTTTGCCGGCCAATTTGGGGACATATGTGACACTATAGAATTGTTTTGTCTCCGTGCTTGCTACTGCGGAAGTGTTATTGTGCTGCTTGTTTATTTTCATGAGTGCCTGTTCAATTAAATTTTTAGTCATGTGTATCGGATAGTTGTTACGTTTGAGTATCTCATGTATTTTCCCTACGTTTTCGTCTCTAAACCTTTGGTGACTTATGGTAAGTATTTTCGTAACAAGATTTCTCGCGGTGTTGATTTTGTATTTCAAAGGTTGAGCAGATAGGAAGTTTATTATGCGTCCCGATGAAATGGGTTTGGAGTACCAGTTAAGTAATATTTTCTCCTTTTCTCTGTGGATACGAACGTCTAAAAAGGGTATGCTGAGGTTTCTCTCTGTTTCCATTGTAAATTGCAGCTTTTCATGATACTTGTTTAGAGTCTTTAAAATTATTTCTACGTCGTTTCGTCTAACAATTGCAAAGACGTCGTCCACATATTTCACTATGAGTTTGATTTTTACATTATGCAGCCCCTTTAGTTCTGTTAAAGTTTTATCCAGCAGGTCATCCATGATTATGTCTGCGATTGTAGGTGATAAAGGGTTACCCATTGGCATTCCGAATGTTTGTGTGTACATATGGTTTTCATACATAAAATAGTTATTGTCTTTTAAACAGAATATCAGAATGTTGTGGAAGGTGCTTCTTGGTATGTGAATTTTCTGCTGTATTTTGTCAAACTTTCTCATAATAAGTTGTATTGCTAAATTTTTTGGAATATTTGTGAAGAGTGACACTACATCAAACGACACTAACAATTCTTCCTCGTCTATGCATATGTTTTGCAGTCTGTCTTTCAATCTGAACGCATTTTTTATATTGTATTCCTCTGAAGTTAAACTACTTAGAATAGTGCCAATAAATTTTGACAGGCCATAACAAGGGACATGTAATGATGACGCTATTGGTCGTAGAGGTGTGTTTGGTTTATGTATTTTAGGTAGGCCGTAGAGGCGGGGGGCAGTTGCTGCGCTGCAAGTAAGCAATTGTTTTTCTCTCCAACTGATAATTTTGTTTTTGTACAGTTGATTGACAATATTGTTATTCTTTTTCTGCAGGGTGTTCGTTGGGTCATTCCTAAGCTTTCTGTACGTATTTTTGTCTTCCAGCAATTCGTTCATTTTTTCTCTGTAGTCTTTTTTGTAAATTACTACGGTTTTGTTACCCTTATCCGAATCTGTGACAATAATTTCGTGCTTATGTTTTTGCAAAAATGCTTTGGTTTTATTGAAAACTGCCACTATAAATTTCTCCGCTGTATTGTTTTTGATGTTCCGTCTGAATTGCATAATTCTATTGCTTAATTTGCTCCTTTCTATTTCTTTGTCTCTTTCATCCTCTATCTGTTGTATTATTTGCTCCATCTCCGCGATCATCTTGATTGGGTCGAGAGTAGTTTTTGTTGTAGGTAGCGCGAACTTCCTCCCTAGAGAGAGTAACCACTTCACCTCCTCTGGAATATCGATGTTTGTTTTGTTTATAAACCACTCACTGTTGACGCATATTCCTAAAAATTGCAATTGTTTATGTTTTAGTCTTTCTAGTTTCGCTGTTTGTATTGATTCTCGTTCCTTCGTTATTCTCTGGCTTAGGAAATTTTGGTGAGAAATTGTAGAGTTGAATTCAGTTTCGTTGAGAATGCGTACTAGTTTTCGCTCCGCGTAATTTATGTGATCTCTTGTTGTTTTAATGTTCATGTTTGTTTGTGTAATCTCTATGTTGAGTATTCTTTTAAGGTACGATCGTTTTGTTGTTTCAATTTGTTGCTTTATTTTTTGAGATGTCGTGGCTATCGTTGTTTTAACTACGTTGTTTGCCAGATGGTTTGGTATGAGGTCATACTTTCTACATTCTAATAGGAATTTTAGTTGTGCTCTTTGCTTTGCTAGCTTTTGGGTTTGTTTACTGTAATATTTTAATGTTGTGCACGTATCTTCTCCGTATTTATATTTCATATGTTGGTAGTAGTGCTTCATTTTTGTTGTTTTTTGTGTGTATGGTGTTGAATAAAACGATTTTATCGGCAGGCCTTCCGAAAAGATAAATTCTTCTTTTGTATGCTGATCAATTTGGTATAGATTTTTAATGTTATTGTAGGCTTGGTTGATCTATCATGTGCAAGTGCAAGTGAAAACTCTCGGTTTCTGCTTCACTTTATGCCCAACGTTTCGCTAACGTTCTTAGCTTCATCAGGGGCGGAAATCTTTATTGAAAAAAACAACAAAAACATTTTTAAAATTATAAAACATGAGACAAAAACAAACATATTTTATATGACAATCACATTTGTTGTGAGGAGTTGAAATTTATATCTATAGTGTATGTATACCAAAAACTAACAAAACTTACAAGCAATAAAAAAAAAAATCCCGGGCTAAGAAGATCTCTCGCTAGTCGATTTGGATGGTTCGTTAACCGTGCTGAGTAACTGGTGCTTAGCCCTCTTATTTCTTCATGCACCGTATTTACAAATGTGGATATTCGTATTTTGCATGTACCATGGTGCCTCGCATAAGGCGCACAAAATTTTCCACAGCAGTATTTGAAGTCTATTCAAAATTGAATTGCACGCTGTGCCCCAAAGCCCGATTCCATATGCCCAACATGGTTTAATCATCATATTAAAAATCAACATCTTGTTATCTAGGCTTCATTTAGATTTGTGTCCCATTGAAGGCTTGCTTGTTTTAGTTTCGCTTGAGATTTTTTTTTCTATATGCTTTTTCCAGGTAAGTCGTCTATCTAGTGTCATCCCAAGGTACTTGTGGTATAGCCTTGCTGTTTATTTTTAGTTGTGGGCAAGTTTCTTTCTCCAAAGTGAATGTTGTCTTAACACACTTGCTTTCGTTAACCTTTATCCTTCAAGAACCTAGCCATAGCTCTAACTTTTTTTGCCTGACTCTGAAGTTTCTCCCCAGCAGAATGCTTTCCAGAATTGCGTGCGTATTTGGAGGGAGTGAAACCTTTAGTTTGTATATAAGGCCATCATGCCAGACTTTGTCAAAAGCTACACCGGTGCAGTATTGCTTCCCCTCGAAGGCTCTTCTAATACAAGAAATAATTCTTTGAATTTGTTCTACAGTGCCATGCTTTACACTAAAACTAAACTGATACGGTGGTATTATTTGGTTACTTGTTGGAGAAGGTTATATTTTTTCAATAGAAGTTTTTCGAATATTTTCGAAAATACAGAAATCAAGCTTATGGGCCGATATGAATTTACTACCGTCGGATCTTTGCCTGGTTTTGGCACCATAATTATTCCCGAAAGTTTCCATAAGTCGGGGAAGTGCCCCAACTTAAGCATGTTATTAAAAATATGTAACAAAAAACGTACGGCAGTTTGTGGAAATTCCTTATTGTTTCAGCTGAAATCCTATCGTAACTAGGCGCTTTATTCTTCTGAATGTCATGAACAATGGTGTTAATTATCAATATCAATAGCGTACTTATGCGAAAAGTGGTACTGCTTTGAAGAGAAAATGACCTCACTCGAGAGAAGTTGTTTTGTCAAAAGTCCACAGATATGTTATCAATAGCTTACTTACGGCAAAACGTGGTAAATTTAGGAAAGGGGACCTGGCACCTCCCGTACAAACAGAAATTCTTATATCGCTTATCTCTTGAACCGCTTATGCTAACGTCCTGACATTTGACAAAGCTACATATATATGTTATAAATACCTTACTTATGGCGAAAACTGGTAGGTTTTGGAAAAGGGGACGTGGCACAGCCCATGCAAACTGAAATTCTCATATCGCTTATCTCTGGAACTGCTTATGCTAAAATTCTGAGATTTGTCAGAGCTATTTATGATATCAATAGCGAACTTTTGGCAAAAAGTGGTAGGTATTGGAGAAGGGGGCGTGGCACCGGCCATGCAAATTGAAATTCTCATATCGCTTATCTCTGGTACCGCTTATGCTAAGGTCATGCAATTTTACACAGCAACGTATGTTATCAATTCCGAACTTACGGCAAAAAGTGGTAGATTTTGGAAAAGGGGGTTTGATACCTCCCATACAAACTGAAATCTAATGCTAAGGTCCTGAAATTTTACACAGCAACATGCGTTACTTAATACCGTACTTACGGCGAAAAGTGGTAGATTTTGGAAAAGGAGGCGTGGGACCTCTCATACAAACCGAGATTCTCATATCGCTTATCTCTGGTTCCGATTATGCTAACGTCCTTAAATTTGATTTGTTTGTCTTCCGTGCAGGGATTGAGAGCTAACTTTAAAAATCCTATTTATGGTCAGATTTTCTTCATCTTTAGAGCACATAATAGAAGAAGGATATACTATTTTTTTTTATACTTTCGAGGTACTTAACCTTTACCGATTCTGATGAAAAGAAACATGATTTGATGTAGATGTTGGCAGTTTAGGTTTTAACGTTCGAAGGGGCTCTCAGTGTAATATAATCTAAAAACGTATTTACAGTCTGAACTGATAAATGTTTAACATATTAGTCAGTGAAGAATCGTTACCCTGCAGTACGGGGGAGCGACTACAGGACTGATAAATCAGTAGCTACCTGGTAAACTCCGTCAATTACCGACCGACTATTTGCAGTGTATTTCAGCGATTACTTTTACCATCGGCTCTCTCTGCACTACCGGCAGTTCCTAAGGTAGTCACTTGCGTGATTTGTGGTAGAGATGGGCACGGGCCTAAATTTTCAGGCCCGGCCCGGCACGAGTGCAAAATCAACTTTCAAAAATACGCACGAGCCCGGAAATAAAGAGCCAACTTTTATTGTATGTATACATATGTACATATTTTTAATTTTGTGTTTATGTACATATGTATATTTACTTAAGCGAATCAATTTTTCACATCAAAGATTTTTATAATATATTTTCTGGGAAGTAGAAAAAGTGGAAGGTATTTTATGTACAGATATGAAAACAAAACTACTAAGTATCTTATTTTATCTATCGGTTTCCAAATATTTCTTTTTTTGCTTTTCTCTTATGAAAAGAGCTTTAATATGTACTTTTTTTATACCCGAGCGCACTTGTGCACAAGGGTATATTAATTTTGTTCACATAACGGTTGTTTGTAACAGCCAAAACGAATCGAGATAGATATAGACAAATGTATACATAAATGATCAGGATGAAAAAAGAAATCGATTAAGCCATGTCTGTCTGTCCGTCCGTCTGTCCGTCTGTCCGTGTACACGATAACTCGAGCAAAAATTGAGATATCTCAACGAAATTTGGTATGTAGGTTTCCCTTAATCCAAGGTAGGTTGGTATTGAAAATTGGCGAAATCGGACTTTAACCACGCCCACTTCCCATATAACGGTAATTTCCAGAAATACGAAAACTGCGATATTTTAGTAACCACTGAAGATAATTCACTCAAAATTGATATTTACAATAATTTTTAGACGAAAAATAAGAATATTATAAATTTTTGAAAAATGGGCGTAGCCACGCCCACTTATGGTTACATGTGTATATCTTGGTAACCGCTGCACCAATTTCTTCCAAACTTGGCACAGTTGTTGGCCTTCGCATAAGATACCAAATGGCCGAAAATTTTTAAAATCGCTCAATAACCACGCCTACTTCCCATATAACGGTAATTTTCAGAAATACGAAAACTGCGATATTTTAGTAACTACTGGAGATTATT
>NW_023458560.1:4876790-4882837 GCF_013731165.1 Rhagoletis pomonella | reverse complement strand
CATCAAAGATTTTTATAATATATTTTCTGGGAAGTAGAAAAAGTGGAAGGTATTTTATGTACAGATATGTAAACAAAACTACTAAGTTACTTATTTTATCTATCGGTTTCCAAATATTTCTTTTTTTGCTTTTCTCTTATGAAAAGAGCTTTAATATGTACTTTTTTTTATACCCGAGCGCACTTGTGCACAAGGGTATATTAATTTTGTTCACATAACGGTTGTTTGTAACAGCCAAAACGAATCGAGATAGATATAGACAAATGTATACATAAATGATCAGGATGAAAAAAGAAATCGATTAAGCCATGTCTGTCTGTCCGTCCGTCTGTCCGTCCGTCTGTCCGTCTGTCCGTCTGTCCGTGTACACGATAACTCGAGCAAAAATTGAGATATCTCAACGAAATTTGGTATGTACGTTTCCCTTAATCCAAGGTAGGTTGGTATTGAAAATGGGCGAAATCGGACTTTAACCACGCCCACTTCCCATATAACTGTAATTTTCAGAAATACGAAAACTGCGATATTTTAGTAACTACTGGAGATTATTCACTCAAAATTGATATTTATAATAAGTTTTAGACGAAAAATAAGAATATTATAAATTTTTGGAAAATGGGCGTAGCCACGCCCACTTATGGTTACATGTGTATATCTTGGTAACCGCTGCACCAATTTCTTCCAAACTTGGCACAGTTGTTGGCCTTGGTACAGCATAAAAAACCGCCGAAACTTTTTAAAATCGGACAATAACCACGCACACATCCCATATAACGGTAATTTAGAGAAATACAAAATCTTCGATAAATCATTAAATATTGAAGCTAATTTATTCAAAATTGATGCTTGCAACAATTCTTTACCAAGAAATACGTTTATGGTAAAATTTTGGAAAATGGGCGTGGCACCGCCCACTTATGATCACATATAAGTATATCGGTAACCGTTCTACCAATTTGTACCAAACTCGGTATGGTTATTGTACTTGCCACGTGTAAGCAAAACGTTGAAAATTATTGAAATCGGACTAAAATAACGGCCGATTCTCATATAACGGTAAATTTAAGAAATGCTTGAAACTTCAATATTTCGAAATTGAAGGACGCTAATTTACTCAAAATTGATACACCTCGGCTTACCATCTAGCGGAAGGTTTCGGAAGGGTGAAAAAACATATATTTAATACTTGCGCCGGGTATTTAATGTTCGGCTCCGCCCGAACTTAGACTTTCTTACTTGTTTTTTGTTCAAAAACAAAAGCTTATTTAAATTTGTAGAATTAGCAACGGGCTTTTTCGTGCTTTTATGAAATTTTACTGAACGCCCATGCACGCACGAGTTAGTGCTGACAGCAGATATTCCGGCCCGTACCCGCGGGCTTACAAAGGGGCCTGCCGAGCCCCTGCCAAAAGCCCGGCCAGTGCCCATCTCTAATTTGTGGGCGCCCTCTGTCGTAGTTTTTCGCTATTTCACCCACGGGTTAATAGAGTAGCGGTAGCGGTTCAAAAGTAGCGATTGACTCCAGCAGTACTGGAGGGTAGGTATCTCATCTATACATACAAACACATACACATATTTTTTATAAATAAAAATTGAGGTTCTTTTCGGTCTAATTTCGAAAGCCACTTAAGAAATTCTGAGGAGAACTGGTACTTAGAATTAACACTAATCAAGCCGGTTTTAACCTTCATTATTCGATTTTGAGTTTTCCTGTAAATTCGCTATAAATTTTGCTGTGTGAAAAAACATGTCGAATTTCGACAGTTGGTCGATACTAGTATTAGTTAATCGTTCATTTCGCTTGGTTAAATATATGCACCGGTAAAGCATCTCGAGCATTTTCGATGGTGCTTATATCCGCAAAATACTGTATACATTTCTAATTTCAACTGAATCGGACCATTATCACGCCACCTACTGGATTAATTTCTCACTAAAGCATTTATTTTCGTATATGGAGTATACATTTCGAATTTCAATTGAATCGGACCATAAATAAGTGTTTTCCAAATATCCCGACTCCAGCGGCACCTAGCGGATCTATTTCTCAGCTGACCACAATTACGGCTTTTCTGAATATATTGACTTCAGCGCTACGTACCCGATTAGAATACAACCTTGCCACGGCACCCATGGGTGGACAACGAAAGTAAGGGCGCCCACGACCAAGTGGCGGAGATTCGCACAGGAGAGAGGGGATTGGAGAAGCTTTTTGGTCACGGCCCAAACCAACAAACGGTTTTGGTGCCAAATAAGAAGAATAAGTATTGCAATGCGACATATCTAACTACATTGATAAATTTGGATATAGTAAAGCGAAATTCCACGCCCGTGGATAGCCCATAGTTTCAATGTGTTAAACAAAGCTACATATGTAGCGTTTCGATATGTATAAGCATTCATAAATGCTACTAATATTATTTTATTAACTTTTAAATTGTTATATTTTTGCCACTGTTTCGCATTTCACTATTGCCGGTAGGTGCGCCCGCTGCGCCTTTGTGATTGAATGAATACATATAAATGCTTCACTTGCCAAATGGATTAACTCCATTAACAAAAAGTTAAGAAATGCAATCAAATAATTTAGAATATTTTTTTTAAATCCCTTTTTAATATAAATCCAAATAAAGAATTTTCTTATAAATATTATATAGTATATTATATAAATTTATTTTAAATATAAAAAGCTACAACTACTTATGCTAAGTGGTAATATACTTAAATTTAATATTTTTCAAAAAGTGGAGTTAATCGATTTGCCAATGGAGGCATTCATATGTACTTTCGATTAAGCATAATGCTGCTCAACTGGCGATGTTAATTTTTCTTCACGCAGCTTTCTGAATGTGTTGTTGCCAACTTTCTTTCGATTGAAAAGTATTCGATTGCATGCGACTATTTTGTAATTTTTTAACGATCGGCCGCCCGTCGAGCATTTTATTATTCCTATTGTTTGCGTGCACAAAGCCACATTTGTCTGCGCACTTGAACCACCCAAGTGGATGCCCTCACCTACAGATACCCTCCGAGTAATGAGAGATCGCTGTTGCTGAAATGATTTGATTGGGTGATAGGAAAACTGATTTTTCTTCAAGTTTAAACGGCATTGCTCATTTTAAATTTGTGTTTTCTCTCTGCTCACGCCAATTGCCCATCTATGCTACAGAGTAAAAAAAAACACCATAATAAAATGGAAGAAAAGTAATAAGATATTTTTGACTATTATTTTTAGCATTTATTTTTTTTTGCTGACAGTGTCTTCCATATAAAAAGAATTATCGAACATAGTTTGTATGGAAGAAACTCTCAGTAAAAACAATACCAAAAATCAATTAAAACTTCATTTTAAAAATTTGTATAAAAAGTCTGATTAGAATGTTGCAAATTTGTTGAATTTTCCCGAGTTTAGCACAAAGTTTAAGAGGCCCTCCCTAAAGTGTCCCGGTTTGGCAACAGAGATATCTGGCAGCCCTAGGATTGGGCGAAAATCGTAATGTACAGAGTTTCATTGAATTAAGGCACTCCGTACATTAAGCGCCGAATCATAGCAGTGTAATCCTTTCGGCATACTAAAGTATGAAGCTTTTATGCCGAACCCATGTATTTCAATGAAGCTCTGTACATTACGATTCATAATCATGTTTTTGCCTAATCATAAAAGCTTTATGAATTGAAGCGCCAAATATTGTAAGGCACTGCCGTCTTGAAATCGTCATTTGTTTACTTTTTTGTGTTGGAAATAAAAATTATTTGTTATTTCCTATTTATCTATAGAGAATAATTGAAAATAACCGATACTGAAATTCGTGCAAATTGTATTAGATCCCAAGCATTTGTGCAATATTTTGAGACAAAAATATTTTCGGAAGTGCGTAGTTAAGAAAGAACGGCGAGAAAATGTGTTATGTGTAAAATTCCTTTATTAGCTGGTGACTTATGCAGAGCGCGCAAGCGTGCAGAAGTCGAGTCGTCATGCATTCGTCTCGGCATGACGAAACGATTACTCTACTATGATTAGGCACGTAATGTGCGGAGTGCCTTAGACAGTTCGTAGCAGTCTAAAATTAAGAAGAAATACTCGGTTTATTCGTCTTATCGCTCAAATGCCTCGTAAACTGTGTAAACCTCGTCAATTGGCAATTGTCGGCCTCGTAAACCATCTGTCAACATTTTTATGAGAAGTCGTTTACACAAATTGCATAAATTTAAGTAACGAATTCAGTGCGTAAGTAATGTGGTAATTTTAAAGAGATACAAAACTCAAAATAAAAATTTTTAAATCTATTTTACCATAATTTATTCAAAAAATAGCCAGCATTCATAAATCAGATACGAGAATTTTTTTGTAAATTAGTTTTTTTTTATCTTGATATTTTGTCCATTGAGGTGCGTTTATATAACTCGTGAGTGTAAACTCTTAAATTTTAGGGTCGTTTTCACTATGGATAATGCAATGACACTTATTAATAAGTAAAAATTCTTGTTAAATGGACACATCAATAGACTTACCACAAATCGACCTTAACCGTGTAAATCAACCCTGTGTCTATTTCTGGACAAAAATGTTAACGCCATCGGTAAAAAGCAGGGTTGTTCAAATACCGGACACTTTTCGTTTGGCGAGGGAATGAAATGAGAGGGGACAAGGGCCGGGTGTGGGTTAGGGGAAGCACCCCCTCTTGGTTGTGTATATGCGTGTTTAAACAGATCACACACCTAACAGTCGTTTTTTTTTGTTACCCGGACGAACAAACTAAAATCCAAACTGTCCGATCAAAAACCGGACACCTGGCAACCCTGGCAAGAAGTCGTAAATAAATACTAGAAACCAGCCTTTGAACTCGTCTGCATATATTTATAGTACAGACATTTGTCAACGGCGGTGAAATAACCCATTTTAAATCCAAATCATACACTGATATAGCTTGGAGTGGCTACTCACCAAAAGCCTAATAGAATGTAAAAACAACTACTACATTAGTTCATCGTCTATTTAAACCCTGGATGTTTAAGAAATTCTTACCTTAAGGACTTTAGTTTTTTATAAAGTTCCATAAGTACTTTGTAAAGACAAAGAAATTTTAAATAGGGCCTTTCTATATTAAGGTAACGATATACATACATAAATGTTCAAGAATAACTAGGAATGCAATCTCTCCTAAAAGATCGAACTACCTATTTTATTTCTAACTGTTTCTGTTAAGTGATACGCAAAGTTGCTATATATCAAATAGTCCCAGAAAATTTGATAACACTCAAAGAATGCAGAAACTTTTTGTCAACGTGCGTAATATGGTTAGTTGGTAGTTGTTTTAGTATGAAATACGCAAAATTTTTTAAAGTGTTTGAAAAATATGTGCTTGGAGAAAATGACTTTGAATGGTTTTTACTCTCCTATAAATTTTGAAAAACTGAACTTATACCTTGTCTTTAGCGACACATAAAGCGCTTTGACTCAGTTCGCAGTGATTCAAAACGTATGGATAAACCGAATTTTAATGCGCCATCAATTTCGGGGGTAAATTAACTTGTACTTGTTTTCAAATTGGCTTTGTTATTTCTGACATCGGTTAAGTCAGAATCGCGTCTTTATACAGCCCGTTTTAAATTTGAAATTTTATATTTGATGTATTATATTGTTCGCTTAAATTTCTGTCAATCGCAAAATCTAATTACGAGTGTAAAAGAAATGCCAACTGAAAACAGTATATTTTATTTACTACTGAATACGGTTTCATCTAGTGCGCCATAAAGACCCAGGTATAAACACTTATGAGTGTAAATCTCTCAACTGGGCCACCCAAAATTGGATGGTAAAAATTTTTTCGCCCAATTCACTATATTCGGTTTACAACCATAAAAAAATATAATTTGAGTTTTACAAGAGTTATTGTTACTAACTTTTTTTGAAGTGAAACTTCTTAATCGAGTTCGGAGATGGTTCCGTTAAATATTTAACACCAAGCCATAAACTCTGTATCGTTCGTTCGATTTTTAAAAAATGAGGTGTCACATGAAAGGCCTTGTCCTTCGGGTGTGCAACG
>NW_023458560.1:4826845-4871790 GCF_013731165.1 Rhagoletis pomonella | reverse complement strand
ATATATAATTTGTGCAGATTGCGCTCCATAGCATCTACATATCTAATTCGATTTTCATTATCTTTGGCTCAAAATTTACTGTAATGAGATATCTTCTTTATCGAATTTTTAAAATAATGAAAAAAAAATAATCAAATGAAACTGCGTATTTGATTGAAAATCTCACTTTTTTCGACTATGACGACAAAATGCAAATGGTCGCCAGTAGCACTAATAATTTTCATTGAAGTCGCCACAAGTTATATATTTTGGTAAGAGAGATATTGAAGAAAAGCTACGAAAAGTACCAAAAACACTTTTTTGAAAAAATCCATCCATTGTCCGATAATTTTAAAATAACGAATATAATGCGGGACAAATGCAGGGCACTTGGAAAAAATCAGTACATTTTCAGGTTTTTTAAGTTTGAAAAACTACGCAGGACCGACTTTTGAAAAACAGTACGGTCCTGCAAAAAACAACGGTTGGTCACCGTAGCTATAAGTGACTATAAAAGACCATCAAGTCAAAGTGCACGAATGGTATTGTCAGGGATAGTAGTCGAGAGTTCTGGCTTTAATTTAAGGAATCGTAGGGTTCTATCACCTTTTGTTTTTTTGCTAGAGCTTCTCAAATGTTGCATACAACGCGATTTTTCGATACTTTGACCACGCTTTTCTCAAAATCTGGACGTGATGGAAACTTTTTACTTACGGATTCGTAATCACCATGAAAAAGTCTATCAAAAACAGCTTTAAAATTTTAGGTTACAAAATTGTTTCCCATTTTTGTTGGCCTGTGTTATCTATATCTGATCGAATCTGGCAATCGTTCATCTTCATCAGCCAAAGGTATGCAGTTTTGTCATTCGTTTATTAGGATGCAATGATTTGCAGATGCATTCCGGTGCAAGTAAGAGACCATCTATTTCAAGTGTCAAGGGTACTAATAGATATAGACCGTAGTATCACCGACGATATAAAGATTTTTAGCCAAAATATCGATGGCCCTCTGCAATAACGACACAACTCAAAAATATATATTTCAGTAGAGCCAACTAAAGATTTTGTGTTTCGTAATTATTCCGGATTATTTGCAGTAATTCTGTAGGAAAAATTTGTAAGCTTTCAAATTATGACTTTTTCTAAAGATCTAGTAAGTGTTGGACTGCAAAAATACGATATAAGTAACAACTCGGTAAGTAGTTAAACGAAAAAAATTCCGTCTGCCGCCGTTCAGTAGTAAGGGTTGGCTACTTCGGTTTTATGACAAATGGCAAAAGTGCGCTTCTGCCGGATTGGTAACAACTAAGCCTATGTTGATTTGTTACAGAATAATAAAATTATAGTTTAAAAAACTAAAACCTCCCTATTATAATTGTCATTCGTACTGTGATCAGGTATGTAACTTGAGAATAGAAATCGCTGCATCTTTTAGGCGCATCAATATTATATAGTTACATCCCGAGCTAATAAGAGGAAAGTACAAATATGGTTATTTATAAACCCAATCCGCTATATCACTCAAAAACATGAAACTTTGGGTTGTGCCGTTATTGCAGAGGACCATCGATATGTAAACACTCAAATTGAACTATATTTTTTAAATTGTATCACTTTCCTATTCTGTGTGTCATTTTCTACTCCAACCTTACTCTAATTACTCTAATTTCTGCGAAAAACCCTCCAAAGCATAGCAGAAATGTTTGTTTATTCGCTATTTGTATCGATAATTTTCGTATTAAACATCTATTATATTTGAGAATTTTGTTATTAATGATTTTAGCCGTTCTTGGTTTGCTTGAAAATTATTTTACTTGCATGTGTTACAATATTTATTTAGTTTGCATTTTAACCTTTGCTTACGCTTTGCCCTTTCACATTTTTATTTCGTTTATTTTACAGATACGAAAAGCATGAGTCGTGAAAGCGATGACAACTTAAGCTCGATTAATTCAACGTACACAGGTACAATAATTTATTTTATTATATATTTTGCTATCTTTTTTTAATATAATTTGTGCTCAATTTAATGCTTAACATGTACATATGTACATATTTCCTTTATTGGGTAATTATTTCACTTCCTTTTAATATTGTTCATTGCAATAACAATTTAAACTCCATATCATTTATGGTACAGTTTTTAGGTTGATGAAACAAAATATATGTATGTACATATATATTTTTTAATATTAATTACTAACTCCCCTTTTTAGTATTTTTAAATGATTTTGATTGTCTAGTCGGCAAATTGGTAGCTTAGGTTGATAAAACAAAATATGTATTTTTCTAATATTAATTGTTTTTTTTTTTTGTAACGATTTTTATTGTTTCGTCGGGCGAATTGAGTAGTATTTTTCGAAATGGGTCATGGGGCTCGCTTTTACCCGAGATAGCATAACACGGCTAATTTACTTGTGCACTTAGTAAGAAATAAGTTAATATTCCATATAATTTTGCAATAGACTCAATTCCTGCAGAGGCACAATGTTATTTGAACACAATTATTCCTCAAATTCTTTAACTTAGTTGGCGATAATGGGCAGACTTATGAAGAAAGACGTCGGATCAACAAATTTGTCACATTATTGGTCTAAAAATTTATATCGAAAACGATATTTATAAATATATCAATGTTAATATAGACAAAAATATCAAAAACCTTCTTTCCTCTTTTGCGAAGTTTCATTAGTTACACATACCGCGTGAAGACCGGCCATTCTGCTCTTACTCCTCCCATTGTGTCGTTGCTTCTTTTGCTTTCATGGGTGTGGAATAGTGTTGCCAGATTTTTTTCCAGCCATACGGGACAAACGCATAGTTTCTCCCAAAAATACGGGATTTACAAAAATGTAATATATAATAAATAAAGGAGTTGGTTTAAAAGCCCAACTACTAACCATATACATATTAACAAAAGTGATCCATTTCAACGAATTAAAGTTCAGATTAGTTATATGCTTATGATAAATTTCGTTTATTTCATGACAACACTTTTCAATGTATACAAAAATATGTATGTATGTACGTAGACATGTAATTGACAAAACCATAAAAACAAAATAAGAGATACGGTTTCGGCCAAAATAATATCAGCAAAATTCAAAGTCATACTGTTGGCATCTTATCTTTATTTATTTATTGTTAATAATTTTCATTTAAAATATGGGACGATCTATAACAGATACCACATAAATAAAAGTTTCAAATCCTGCAAAAAGCTCACAAAAACTAATCAAACTTAAAAAAATGTTCATCAAAATTAAAATTTTTTTAATTAGATTTCCTAAAAAGAGTATGCCCATTCAATTATAGTACAATAAAGTGCAAGTTTCAAGTCGCTAACAATTACCATTGATTTCTTAAAATTGTTTTTGTGGAGAGTGTTGCGTTTTTCTTCCATATAAAAGTCAGTATTGTTCATGCGTTAAATGGAAGAAACTCGCAACACCCTCCACAAAAAAAATAGAAAAACTCAACGGTAATTTTTAGCTATTTTTTCTTACAGAGGTGCATGCAAGTATGCTTGGTAATGATTAGGGCTCGGAATCTCATGCGAATGCATGTTTTTATTGGGCATCTTCAAATGGAAATGGTTAAGTTATCTTAACGAATCATGAAATTTCCTTTAAAATGGCATTCAATCGTTAGTGCATATTTTGCAGTAAGTGCATGATTTTGCGAAAAATACCAGATTTTGCATATTTATTGCGCATATTTTAGTATGTTTTAAAATAAATACATGTTTTTTGCATACACTGAGAAAAAAACGCGTTGTAAAAATGATATTTTTTTATTTGATTACCGTTTAAAAATGTTCGTATTGAAATCAAGTGAAAGGTGTTCAAAATTGAATATTTCCATTATACATACACTACGTATAATGGAAATATTCAATTCAAATACGCCCGTATTAAAATGAAGCATTTTTCACGGCACGCATGGCGTTTTGCACGTCTCGGATGCTTTTTCTTGTATAATTAAGAAAGTATGTATATGTATACAAAGCATGCACAGCGGTGACAACACATACACACACATATGGTACATGTTTATCTGTAAAAATGATTCAAACTCAACATTTGAAAACACGTTTACATGTATGGCGGTGGCTGAGTGTGCAAAGACGCTTGATACAATTGGTTGCTGCCAAAAGGGTCCGGGTTCAATTACTATCAGACGAAACATAAAATACATTTTTTTTTTCTTCGTAGTTACGAAAAAGCATCTGTGCACTTCACAACGACATATTTTATAACGTACATACTCAAAATTATAACGAGTTGGGTTGGTGCTCTTTCATATGCGTATTTTATTAAATTTAGCACGTTTTTTTTTAATTCTAACATTTTTTTCAGTCAGTGTATTTTTTGATTTATAACCATTTAAATTTAGTGAGTAATCTCTTGACAAAAAAATTCCCCTTTACAAAAAAAATTGCCCTTGAGGCACTCTCTTCTACCTCTGTTAGGTCTCAACTAGTGGAAGACTGTAAGAGAGAACTGGCCTATGTTTCTGATCAATACGAAATTACCCTAATATGGGTCCTGGGACATAGGGACATTTATGGAAACGAGGCAGCGGTGGACGGGAGCGCCTCGCTCAGGGAGATAAAGGCATCAATTACCGAAATCACTCGCAGGCCAAGCAGGGTGTCCTACCACCCACTTAGAACCAAAGCTCTCTTAGGAATGAGCAATGAAGATACCTACAAACTTACTGCAGTATTCACAGGGCACTGGCCCGTTGAAGTACATGCATTACCCTTCAAAAGGTAGTTGCGATGACCCTAGCTCAAAAGAGACTGGCGAACACTTCCTGTGCGAGTGTCAAGCCCTCGCAAGGATGAGGCTAAAGACCCTCTGCATTCCCTCTGCAGAATGTTTAAGAGTGCAGCTGTCTCTCTCTTTATGACGTACTGAAATTCATTAAAGCCGCCAAATGGCTGTAGGTTGCAGGAGTTGTGGAACCAAAATGGCAAACTTTCTCAAACTATGTATTAAACTGTGAATGTTTCTATTTACACAAGATTGTTACTGACAGTTCGTTTATAAACTAATTTTATACATAAATATGTATTGTATTTTGAAGTGCGTTGTTTTAGTTATTTTCTTGTTAAAATACATGTGTTTTTTATTTTTGTGCCATTATTAGTATGTATTTGTATTAGGAAAATATTTTTAATTGTATATTTTACTTGTTTATAGCGCATATTTTTGAATTTTGCGTGCATATTACATGCGCATATTTTTGATTTTTTAATGCATGCGATTCCGAGCCCAAGTAATGAAATACTCACAATAGCCGCGTTAAAGCATAACCATGTTGAGTAGAAGTTTACAGGTTGAAATGATTAATGAAATTGTCGAAAATTCGGGAAAAATCTTGTCCCGACGGATCATTTCAAATTTAACGCAAAATCCGGGACATCCCGGCAAATACTGGACATTTGGCAACGCCAGTGTGGAAGTATATTTTCATCGGTACATACAAATCCAGTCCAATAGGTCAAATATTGCAACTGCGTTTGACATTTATTTCAGCCGACATTTCAATATTTTTCAAAACGGTCTTCCTCCTAAGACCACCTTCTTAACCACCTGTAGTTAACTGCCGAATGAGAGTTAACTCGCGATTGTAAAAACGACCCTAAAGCGCGTTCTTAGTCTTTTAACCCATAATTTATTTAATGCTTTTGACTATGTCCAACTCGTTCTAAGGGTGGTATTATCACTTGCGAAGCGAATGATTTTGGCGAAGCGAACGATTTGGCGAACCAAATTAAAAGGCACAGAAGGCATTAAAAGTGTTCGCGATGCAAGGAACTTGCACAAGCTGGTAAAAGCGAACACTCTTAATGCATATTTAAGTTGCGTCCGCCAATCCATTCGCTTCGCACGTGATAATACCACCCTTAGGGTATTATCATCATTCAATCTTCTTTGGGAATATAATCTTGCATGGTGTTTCCAGGAGGTACATGCTTTAAAATTGACAAAGGAGTGATGATCGATTTATTTGTCATAGATGCACACTCTGAAAATCTGCTAAAAGTTGTAAAGCACACTGATAAAGTCCAATCAGTTGGTTTATGAATGGCTTCGATCTTTCTCACAGTATCTTTAATAGGACCTTTAATATGTACGTATATGCAATGTTCAGACGCCTTATTACGTGGTATTTGACATAAACCACAGGGTCGCCTTGTGGATTAACAAAGTACCCTGGGATTCTAATCATCGGACATGTATTCATCAGGCCTTATTGCGCTTGATGGCTGATACATGTGCCCTGCGGCGCAGCAGACTTTGTACCGCTAAGCGAGTATATTAAAGTGAAGAGACATGAAAATATTCTTTGGAAGTTATTGATTAGATCTGAAAAAGTATGGCAGCATATACAGAAATGTTTACTGAACATGATTTTTAATGTTTTGGTATTTAAGAATCCACACAACTTATTCATGTGGGTTCACTAAAACATCTTACTAAGTTCTCTAAAATAATTTAATTTCCATTTTATTTTCTAAAATTTCCTTTTAAAGTTAGTCTCAGTTTTGGTAATAAATATTCAAATAAGAATTATCTTCTAAATATATTCTCAACCTACATGCAAAAACTTACAGAATACAATCAATATACCTGTTTGGTAGTGTCAAAAAGAACAAGGTTTATCACCTCAATATAATATTGCTTGTAGTTCTATATCACAGACAAAACTTACCTTTAGCTCTTGCGAATCGGCAGTGAAGGAATGAGATAATCAAGAAACATATTTTTGTACGGCGCAGATGTTCATTTATTGAATGAATTCTCATAGAATAAAATGTAACGATTATAAAAATAAAGACGTACATACATATACAAGTATAACTTGCTATTTTTTTCATATACATACTTACATGCATATTTGTAAGCTTCATTCACAACTCAGCTACATACATGCATTCATACATGAGGCACGATTGTTTTCGTAACTTAAAAGAGCATAGCGGCAGAAGGCGAAATGAATATTAATGAGTTGTGTGCAAATGAAATCATATGACCTAAGTACATACATACACATACCTTTGTAGTCACCTTATTAAGTTAGTGACATTTTGAACAGTTTTGGCTATTTTTCTTTTACTTATTTAGGACCTTTTTTGAAGTAACCTTTAACTTTAAATGTCACTTTATATTTAAATGTTGGATTCAAAATAAATAAAGTCATTTCCTAAGTTCTATTATTGGTATTTAGCGTATTTATGTTTCTTGGTTGTAAACCAATCTTCTTCTTGTCGGTTTGGGCCGAGAACAAAAAACTTCGCCAGTTGCCTCTCTCCTTTGCAGATTTGCGCAAGTTGTTCATCCCATGTGCGGACAGGTCCTTCTGCACTTGGTCCTTTCATTGTGTTCGTGGGCGCCCATGCTTTCGTTGTCCATCCATGTGTGCGGAGTCGAAGGATCTTTTCACCGGAGCGTCGTCATCCATGCATACAACATCAATCGAAATCGTTGTATTTTTATGCTCTTAACTATGTCCACGTCGTTCAAAAGTTCGTACAGTTCGTTATTCCATCTTCTTCGGAAGAAATGTGTATTCAATTTGAAATTACATTTGTTTGAATGATTGTAAGAAATGTACGTTTACATACCTTTAGCTGTAGCTGAGTTTGCAGAGGTGCTCGCTGTTAGATTCCAGACGGTCCCAAGATGTTGAAATGTTAACACAAATTTTGGTTTTGTATTACCAATCTATGAAAAAGCATCTGCGAAATGCAGAATAGAAGCGTATTTGAACGAAAAAGCCGCCGAACACATATCTGTGTAAAGTAAACAAGATCTAGTTGGTTCTGCATCCCTTTTTCGATAGTTCCGGACTAGTTCTAGATTCGACAAACAAGATCTAGTTGGTTCTGCATCTCTTTTGCTATAGTTCCGAACCAGTTCTAAATTCGTCACTTTAGATATAGATTTCTAGTGAAAAAAACTGAAAAAAATTAGTTTTTTATGAGTACCACTTTTCGCCGATTTTAGACTGGTGGGGATCTAGCTCCTATCGGACTAGTTCCTTTTTGGCGATAAAGACCTAGTACGAAACTAGAAATTTGATTCACTAGTCCGTGGTTTCCCTGCAGGATACACACGCACACACAAACACACCCAAATGTATGTATGTACATTAGCGTGGGCCGAAAATCCGCTTTTTTAGAATTTTGATTGGTAATAGCAAAAATATGATTAATTATGCTTTAAAACAAATCTGTGTGAAATTTGGAATTTTTTGGTCAATATCCTAGGCTCGGCCAAGTCCTTCAAACTTCAATATGCTCAAAAAATAAAAATTAATAAATAAATTATTTAATACAAAACTCTGCCATGCACGTTTTTCTACAGAGCTTAGCTTGTGCAAGAAGCTCACGTCGGTCATAATTTTACGAATTTCAGATCCTATTAAAATATCTAAAATTCATAAAAAGAGATTAAACTGATGAAAAAGTTTTAGATGAGAGAATAAAAAATTAATACCTCCTTTTATTTTGGCTTCACTTAATTTTGGGAACAACACTTTAAGATGACAAAAAGCGGCGCAATTTACATCCAAGATTTTACAAATTACGGTATTCTCGGAGTCTTGCACGGTGCATGGATTGCACGGATTGCACGAAAAAACCGGTTTTCTGATGGGACAGCTTTGCAAACCGTGAAATCCGTGCACCGTGCAGGGCTTTGCAGGACTGTGAGAATACCCCTATAGTTTCATATATCCTAGCTTTAAATGCAGTGGTGGTAGGACAATATTTTCAGGACTAACCAATGGGACGTTTAAAACGTTTTCCGGCCTATTTAATGCGGCTCTCGGGATGGCCATACTTTGCGATCATAGAAAACGTCAAATAAAAAAAAAAACTGTCAAGCAAAAATTTTTGAGTTGTATAGCCAAAAATAATATTTTTGAAAAAAAATAAAATTTTCATAAAAACATTAATAACTCAGTAAACTTTCATCCGATTTTTGAAAACAAACACTAGTTTTTTCGTTATTAAATTTGGGTTTACAATCAATTTGGGACTAGTATGGTTTTCTTATAAAATAGTGCGTAAAGACCCCACCAAAATTGAAGGAAGGCGAAAAAAAGTAAAATACACACAGATCTCTTAACGTTTGTTTACTCGCATATATATCGTTCGAAAGGTCCAAGTTTCTTCACTTTAGACCTGGCAATAAGCCGAAACTCGGTTGATAATGCACTAAGTTACAGGCTTATAAGTGCGCAAAAGTACGAAAACAGGGTTTTTTAACGGTAAATCAAGATTTTGGGGGTGTTTGGCAAATTTCATATTTCGATTCTGATTTTACTCGAAAAGACCTACCAGAAAATATACATAACTTCCCAGGTATTTTTTTTTAGAAAAATAAAAAACCCCGATAATTATATTTATTCAAAAAGGAACTCGAAAGGCGTATTTTGAAGTGTAAGAATAGTACTATATAGCATAGAGCAAACAAAAGTGGGCATTAATGCTGTTTTTCGTGTACTTAACCGTGAAAAACAACTGCATCTTGGCGCAGTTCCAAGTTCGAGCTCGAGGCACGCAAAAATTTACTTCGGAAACGACCTTCAGCTGAACAACATCAGATATTTTCAAATCTGTATTCATAACTATCATGTTCTTAATTCCTTTGAATTACATGTCAAATCGCATGTATACTGCCGTCTAAAAACCTAATTATAATCTTATCGCTACAAGTATATCGCACAGGAAATGTAACAGTCTTTTTGTGCAACGTAGCAGTCCGACTATTTATTTGCAAATATTGACCTCAAAATTAATTTTAGAATTTCAATTAATATGTAGTTCTGGAGCTCCATCCTTAGCTAAGAAACTATGTACCAACTTTTGAAAACATTGTATCAGGAGAGCAGACTTGTTCGATAATATAAAACAGCTTCAAAAAGTACTTCCAAAAATGGTAATGTAACAGTCCGCTGTTAAAACATTCATAACTCCTAAACAACAGGTGTTAGAATATATTTTAAGAATATATTAAATAATGCCACATAATTATGCTTTCAGATGCAAGCATAAAAAAATTTTCGAAAATTGTTTCAGCGGTTTTTGAAAAGCAGTTTAAGCCAAAATGTAATGTTACAGTACGCATTTTGGCCCATATGTATATATACTTTTAGCACTACAAAACCGAATTTCAGTGCAACGCCCCACTGAGGTACGATGAAAGCGCGAGCGACCGAACGCGCAATTGAGATTCGGCTATTAAGAAGTGATTAATGACTTACATTCAAAAAATAAAGCTCACCTGCAGGGAAAAAAAGGATTTACCTTAGCGATTGCACTTAAGGGCCTTACATAAACTTAAATCAATTATGATACGTGGGGTTCACATGCTGAATACCTTCATGCTTTTCAAATAATCGATTTACATAGGTGAAAGGTAATTTTCTACATAAAAGTTAGCAAGATGGTAACATTAGCAAGTAAACGCGCATGTGCATTGAACATTGCTACCAATTAATTATGTATACTCATATGTGGGTCTTAGGCAAAATGGAACGTACAATCGTTCGTGTGCATGTTTATCTCTTTTACATATAGCACGTTTAATAACATATAGAATTGTTTCAAAATTTATATTTTGTGCGCAAAGGCAATCAAAGTTTGATAAGTTCATACAATTGGTATACCACAAGTAATTTTTAAGCAAAAAAACAAAACCGACTTCAATTCTCATATAAAAATTTAAGATCGGATTTAAACCAAATTAATATGGGACCACCTGTGAGGTAGCATCTTTCATTTAAAAAAAATAATTATAGAAAAAGTTATGCGGTAACATACAAAGAAATTCCGACGAATTGATAACATTTCTCCTTTTTGTGTAGTCGGTTAAAAAGACAGATATAAAGACACATAAGTTTAGTCATTTCTTAGGCTGAGCACATTATTTTTATCAAGCATATAAATTGTATGATGAAATCTCCAAAAACGTAAATTTTGAATTACATCTCTATATTATTAAACGCTCGATATATTGCCTGATGTGCCTACACTAATTTCGGGTTTTAAATAAATCATTAGGTTTCGATCACGAACTTATCCTTAGCGATCTGCGCTGAACCCTTCTTTAAATAAAGGGTTAATTTCAAAACGCCAAAATATGTGCAAAGCACCAGCCTCCTTTTATTTCTAAACTGCACTAAATATTAGAAAAACTCTATGTCGCGCAACCTAGTATAAACCTAGAATCTAACTGTGCCTGCGCACTTTTGGCATTAGAGGTTTAGAAGTAAAAGAGACTGATGCTTTGTACTTTGACATTTTCGAATGCACCCAAACACTGAAAATTTCGACCTTGAGTGGGGTCTCGATCGTTTTTTAATACGATATTATCGTGATACTCTTCCGTGTTGTGTTTGCCTAGGTCTAGTCAAGTTAGTGACTGGCGTAGCTCAAACGCGCATACATGTGAAGTCTGAGAATCTGAGCTATACGGTAAAATGAATTCCCTTCTCGAAGGTGCTCCCACATTGACGCTGCTCTAGAGGCTCTTCTTCGCCCCTGCAGATACCGCAGAGCTCCAGCGAAGCGGGCAATGAGATTTGTCGGTAGAAAAGAAAACGCCATAAATTTGAATTTATTTTCCATTCATTCTGTTTTTATCTATTGAAGGATAAATATTATTTTAATTTAGGCACCCGCAATTAAAATTTTTTAAATTAGAATTGTAATATTTTTTTTTTCGAAATTCCCATAAGCGGACAAAAAGTAAGTGACCATCGGTGTCCACGTATGGGAGCCTTCACTGTGTATGAGGTACGTATGTATGTAAGTGACCCATACTCAAAATCACAGTGATATTATTACCAATATTCGTAATATTATTACAATACCAATCTACCTACGTCAATCTATGAAATAAGTTTCATTGATGTAAATACATAAGTTTTTAATCGAGTTATCGAGACGGACAAACAGAAATGGCTCAATCTCTCTTCATTCTAAGCATTTTGCTATAAACAAATATATGTACCTATTTATATGTGCATATGTATGTCTATATCTGTCTTCATTCCGTTAGGCTGTTTATATACCCTTGTGCACAAGTGGGCCCGGGTGTATGCGCAAAATTCACCATTAAAATTGGCTTATTAAAGTATGTTCACATATAAATATTATCTCAATCAAAGCTCGTTTTTTAATCACCCCGTTTACACAGGTAAATGCCAGATTATTAGCCGTCACATTTTTTGTGCTTGTTATGTTTCTTCTCTGTGCCACCATAATCACGTTTTTCTGCTATATTAAGCAATATAAATATAATTTTTTTCTTAACATTTTATTAAAAATACCTTTACAAACCTCTTTTCCTTTCTAGCGCCCATTTTTGTTTACTTTTACATTTGGCATTTCTCCTCTTCTTCGCAAAAACAATCGATAAAAGTAGGATGGACACTGAAAAGTTATCGGTTAAATCTGAGATTATTTTATAATTACAGATTAACAAAGGACGAATTTTATATGGCTAATCTCTTTTTCTAATTACAGATTAGGGAGTTAAGCTCGAAAATGAGGATAATCTACTTATATGTGAACCTAGTATGTCCCTGAAGTACGGGAGAGCAACGACAGGACTGAAAATTCGGTATCTACCAAGTAAACTCCGTCGATAACCGATCGACTGCTTGCCGTGTATTTCAGTGATTACTTTTACAAGGCGGTAGTCTCCATCGGCTCTCTCTGCACTCCTAGGAGTTATTAAAGAAGTTACTTGCGTATTTTTGGACGCCCCTATGTAGTTTTTCACAATCCTGCTTGCGACTGGTTTGATTCTGCACTACCATGGGTTAATAGGGTAGCTACTTCCCTAGTAGTCGGTGCAGTAGCGGTTCAAAAGTAGTGATTGAATCACATCAGTACTGGAGGGTTAGCTTTGATCCAATACTTTTCGTGTAAAATCCTATAAAAATGTCAAACAGCAAAATTTTTCTCTGAAGTGAGAGTACAAAGTCAGTAACAACCAAAAAGTACGGGAACAAAAAAGCATTATTCCTGTAAAAACGTCAAACAACCGATCGTTTGACACTTATCATGATTTTACCAGAAGAAAAAGTTCGGTTAAAATCTTGCAACTTCTTTCTCTACACAACTCTCCAAAAATCGCTCTCATTTACAGGATTTCGGAGTACGGGAACATTTTTCCTGTAACTTCCTGCAAGTTCGTGTAAAAACCTGTAAGTTCATGGAGTACTGGGTCAGAGCTATTGGGAAGCAAAACAAAGTTGAGCCGTAACTTGAATCGTTTTGTTTTGGTTTTTGTTGGAATTTACATATGTACGTACATATGTATGCATGTGTGTCTTTTTTATGATGTTTTTCGCGGCATTCAAATAAAAGCTTGTAATACAATACGCATAATTACTAACGCTATGGAGATTAGGCGAGTAAATAGCATTTGCGTGGTACGCATTAGCGCGAGCATTTAGCGCAAGCGTGTAGGATTCAGCGGAACGCCACAAGCATCGCCGCCAATCTCGACATACCTACTACTGCGATTTGTCATCATATTTTTGTATGTTTACCTGTCCGTTGCTTTTCACTTATAGCTGGGAACGAGTATAGCGCCCACGGTAAAAATGAATCTGCTCAATGAACGATTGAGCGCATTTAAAATCAGATTTCAGTGCTGATAACAAAACTGAAAAATGTATTTGAGAAACATGATCATTGGTCAAATAAATAAAATGATTCCTAATCAATTTGTGTCTACAGTACTAATTAGAAGCAACAGCAATACACCAAGGCGGCTGTGTCATTTTTGCTTTATTGTTTTTGCATGTGTCATACACTCCGAATGCAATCGTTTGTTGGCTGCCTCTGGAGCGACATAGACATGCAAACTGCAGTCGCTGACCTGTTGTATGTCGCTACCCAAAATGGACAATGCAGCTGGATTCGTTGGTAGTCGCTTGCAACGTATGTAATGCAAGTTGTTGCCACAAAATTGCAATGTGATGGCGGCGGCGATGACGATGTGATGACTATGGCAAAAGCAACTTTATCTAGCCTCAGCTGGGTTTCGCAGTGGGAACGAGGTCAGTTGGATTACATTTTAGGATATTTCGCATGTTCACGGGACTGATAAATCGCATGACGTTAGATTTTGATACTCCTTTTGTTGTCGGCAACGTGCTGTTAGGCGCCACGAACCGCTACTGTTGCGACTGTGGTATAGTAGTGGCGTTTAATCACTCCCAGTAAGAAATTTATTAATGAAACTTGTAAAAAAAACCGCAAAGTTTCAATTGCGCTTTGGACGAAAGCTGCAGTTGGCAACATTTCTCAAGGGGTTGCATTAGCAATCACTAGCACATAAGCCTGTACATATGCCCCGACATTGGCCGTCTTTGGCAGACTAATGTGTCGATTAGTTGCCTGTTTGTCTAGCTGTCGGCTTTCTCGCTTTGATGACTCATTGTATGCACACAAGAGTTATCTACATATATGTATATATTGTATGTATTTATATGCATTTGTATATACATTAGGGTGGTCTAAAAACAGTAAAGTCGGAATTGCAATTCTCTATCCCTAGGATTGTTCTATATCGAAATAGTATACCCCTATTTTTTCATTTTGAAATCAAAAAATATTTAGAGGTCGCACAAAGTGCTCAAAGTTTTTCATGTACATATTTTTATATGGGGAAAAAACAACTTTTCGTAGAAATGTTATAGAGTTCTTAAAAATCAATATTTTTCGATCAGAAAACTCTGGTTCTCTTCAGGAGACTTTCAATAATAATACCCTATTGTTTATTTCAGGGGTTCTTAAACTTTTAAGATGATGGAACCCTTACTAACAATATTCATTTTATGGAACCCCACATGAAATTACTAAAAATCAAAGGCAGTGCAATTTAAATATGAATAAAAACTTTTACTAGAAATAGTAACCATACTTTGAATTTTAATGTAAAGAATGAAATTGCTTCGCTGTTATTAATTATTGCATAAAATAGTAGTTTAATGTCTGAAAGCTGTATGCGCATTTCTGGGGTAGCATCCAATTTCGACCTGAATTACGTTGTGACAGAAGGAAGCAAAGTTAGGATGGCCTGTTTAGCGACTTAATGATATTTACTCTTAACAGTAACCCAAAACTCTTTTAGAGACACAGATTCAAATGTGTGGATTTTGTACCAAACCTATATTACTACTACCATCCGAAAAATAATATGACAAATATTTCAAGTGATTTACCAAGTGCCCAGTAATGACATTTCACATTTACACACAGGAACGCGATTCCTTGTAGAGCTGCAAAACTATCAATCTATTGTTCGACCATTCGATATTTTCGATAGTTTTGGGCATCACCATTCGATAGTATCGATACTAACGGTAAGAGAAAAAATGAGATCCTTACCACGGCACTATTTATATTGAATATGGTAATATTAGTAGGAAAACCCGAAATATTAGTTTTAAACACCATTTTGGTGTGCTTTATTAAAAATAACAAATAAGTTGTTTTAAGCAACAAAAACAACACGTTGCAAGTCTAAATTTTAAACAATTTACAAAAACGAGGAAAATTCGAGTTTTTCGAGTAATAAAAATTTCGAGCTTTTTAATTAGGTTTCTTAGAAAATTTTTGAGTATGCACTTTTGTAGTTTGAAGTAGCTAGGTCTCACTGTTGATTTTTGGCAATTATTTGTATTTGAAGATTTCCGATAGTATCGCGATAGTGGCTACCATTCATCGATAGTGGTGTCAAATTGAAACTATCGATAGTGCCATCGCTGGTTTTGCAGCTCTAGTTCCTTGTATAAAGTTGTTTATAAGGCTATCTGCACACTTGTCGTCCAATCATAGTTGCGTTATCGTCTCGCCCTGAAATTTTGGGCCGAGCACATGCATTTCAAAGGAGATCTGCACACCTGTCGTTATCGGCTAGTTATCGGCAAATCGTAGAAGATGCAGAAACGGATAAGTACGGTACTGTCGTTTGCTAATCGTTGTGCACGCATTGTTTGTTTACATTTTATGGGGAAAAATTAATGAAAAAGTTAATACTTGCATTAAGCTTGCATAAAAATTAATGCCTTTGGCATACAATCTGTCGAAATTATTAAAAAGTGGATAATGGCATTAACATTCAATAAATGTGAGCGTTTTAACTATAAAACATGACGAACTTGTAAAAAGTCTCTGTGTGCATGCACAAAATACATTTCAGGAAAAGAAAAGAAGAGATATTACTGAAAAATTAAGTCTAGAATTGTTGCAGGACAGTTCATATTTTAAAAAACAGAAAATACCTGCTCCAAGTCAATTTTTAGACGCCAAATGAATTGAAATATCACGACCGAGTGTGCGAAAATGTAGTCGTCATGTAATAGTTGCATCACGATTGTGACGATGAAGTAACCATGATTGGACGACCAATGTGCAGAAAGCCTAACCCTTGGGCTACAGCGGCCAACAACACATACCGGTTAGAAAAAAACAAGCTCAACGCTCTTATATAGGTATGGCACTCAGTACGGCAATCATACCAAAAACCGGTACATATGTATGTATACTTGAAAATAGATAATAGCGCCTCGGTCAAGCTGTTTATAGAACTTTTCTTTCTGTGTGCAACTCAAACCGACCGCCGTGCTTATTCATACCAAAATTAATCTCGCGGAACCCCGGTGACTTTTCTACGGAACCCTTGGGTTCCGCGGAACACACTTTAGAAGCTCTGGTTTATTTAACCATTTTTTAATTCTAACGATTTTTTGTTCGTCCCCCAATTGCATTTTTCGGGGCTTTTGGCGGACCTATAAATTATGGTTGCGATGAAAAAATGGTTAAATAAACAATTAGGTATCATTATTGTGAATCTCCTGCAGATAAACAGAGTTTTCCGATAGAAAAATATTGATTTTTAAGAATTCTATACCATTTCTACGAAGAGTTGTTTTTTCCCCATTTAAAATACATGGGAAATTTTGGGCGCTTTGAGTGACCTCTAAATGATTTTTGATTTCAAAATAAAAAATAGGGGTATATTTTTTTCGATATAGAACAATCTTAAGGGGTGAGAGCATACAAATTCCGACTACTTTTTCCCAAATGCATTTTTGGACCACCCTAATATACATACATACATATGCCTTCATGTCTAACTCGCCCCATTTCCTCCCACCGCCGCTGATGAGCTTGTCGCTTTCGAAAATACATAGGTGCAGTGGCAACAACCAATTTCAGTCTTCTAGTGACAGAAAAACAATCACTGCCATTACTATCGCCATGTCTATTGCTATTTGTTTGTAGATATGTAAGCGCGGTGTTTGTTTGCAATTTCATTAACTTAAATGTCAACAATAAATTTAAATGTACAGCAAAATCCTATTTGTGTGTAATTTTCAGTGTATACGCTACGGTTGTTGTTGCGTTTGCATCTCGATGAAACGGTTACACTATAAATAAATGCTTAAGCAATGTAAACTAAAAACAGCGAATGCCTTGGCTACATAAAATTTTTACCAGTTTATTGAAATTTATATTCATCAACGCGTATTGCGTGAAATTGTTTTATGTAGCATTAGTTGTTGGAAAATCTCATACGAATGGTTTGGTAATTGCTTCTGTTAACTAGTAGGTGTTCGGCGCCGCCATTTTGAGCTTTTCCAGATTTTCGTAATATACTCGTAGTATGTGTATATTTATTTTCTGCTTCATAAGCAAGTAGATAGTTTAGCAGCAGTGGTGTAGCTAGCTCTGTGTGATGTGTAGGGATGTGTGGACTGTTCAATCTGGACTAAAATCTCACAATCTAAAACTTAATAAAAATAATTTATTTTGTAAACGTGCTATTTTGACCAGTTTTGACATTTGTCTTTTGTTTATTTAATGATTATCATTTTTTTTATCAAAGTCTAGCTGGTTATACAACAAACACCATATAAATTCACATTTCAAATATGTTGATATTTAGGAAATTGTCGCCAACACAAATATCCCGGGCATCTAGTGCAAGGCTTATCTACTGTCCAAAAATGAGGATTTGTTCATAAAACGCGACAGTTTTCATGAATCCCTCAACTACTTTGTCAATTTCGGTCGAAGAGCGTGATTATTCTCCAAAGAATATTTCCGTGATTGATGAATCTTTGTTCGAGATCTGTAATGCAGAAGTCCAGAAGTGGATTAAATACGGTCACACGGAAGTAGCAGACACTTACTATTCCTTTATGTTTTACTTCAATTGTAAACTCTGAACGTATTCCCCTCCCTATCTACGCCACTGCTTAGCAGGTCTTTTAAAATGTTAGCTTTTCAGCCATTCAACAAAAATTAAGAACATTCTAAATTCTTCTCTTCGGATTTCTTGAATATCCGAAAATTTTTGAATATCCGATTATCAGGATTTAAGTCATGTGGAAATAATGTTCAAAAAGTAAAGAGGTACTATCGAAATCTAACAATAACTTTTATTTAATGTCTTAAAACGGATTGCTTAGTAAATTGTATAAACATGCCTGTATTTTTTTAAACCATTGACCTAAACAAAGCCGCTGCAATTCAGGTCTTTAACTTTAATGTATGACTTTATTCGCCCTTTGGAGATAAGCAGTTCTGTTAGAAGTTCTCTTCTTTTCTTACGGCCCACTTTCTTGCTCAAATTAGGTGATAGTTGTACTACTATTAAACCATTTTTAAAGATATTTAATAGATTCTATAAAGGATCTGAGAAGAGGATATACAGACCTTTCAAATGGTATATAATAAGTTGTCGGACTTGGCTTGTTGGGGTTTTTTATCGGGTAAAATAAAAAAAAACATATTTCTCTTAATTTTTTTAAATTTTGACCATCGATAATTTTCACAATTTCAAAATATGTAGTAGTATCTAAAACTAAATCTAATTTTAAATAAACTGAAAGCTCATTTATTGCAATCGCATAAAAATTGTCGAAGTTAGGTGACTTTTCTTAAATACTGCCTTGGGTTTACATATGATCATGTGATTTTATAAAAGTAAGCCATAAATTAAAAAAAAACGTCTACTGCAACAAGTAACATCCAAACTGTATCTTTTTTATTACCTGAAAATTTGGATACATAAGAGCCTAATAACATTAAAAAATAAAATTGCAGTATGGTAGTTTTTGCAAATTTTATATTTAAAAATCTAATATAGCAAGTTTTGAAAAAGTAACTTTTACATGGCTAGCTGTTTTAGATTTTCGCGTTCCCTTCTCCATGAAGATTGGTCTGCTTCTTTTTTACTACGTCTTCCACCAGGCACCGAAACTACCACGTTTTCTTGCAGTTTTCTAAGTTCATACGAAGATGGAGACTGTTAAAAGTGTATAAATAAGTATTATAGCGACTTTTGCAAGAGTAGTTAACATTTGATGCTACTTTTTTCAGAATATAGAAAGATTTTGCGCTGTGTTGTTAGTGGACATGAAACTACTTTAAATACTGGTACGTTACCCATCAAAAACTAAAAATCAAAAAAAATTACATAGCGCACTTTGCAAGTGGACTAGGAATTCATTAATATTTATTCAAAATTGATATATACAATCGCCCTTTAGCAAAAATTGTTTTTTCCAAAAATTTTAGGAAAAGGGGGTGGCATCGCCCACTTATATCATATATGTGTATCTCAAAAACTACTTGACCGATCTCGACCAAATTTGATACACATTTTGCTTAGCCTCCTTAACTTCCGCCTTGAGTATTTTTGAAATCGGACTAAATCTATTCCCCCTAAAATATAGCTAGCTTAGAGTTTTTTGAAATTACCGTTACGTTGTGGAGCTCGTGGTTTTTGTCCGATTTCAAAAATATTCAGTACGGCGCTTAAGAAGCTTAATGTGTACCAAATATGGTTGAGATCGGTCAAGTAGTTTTTGAGATACTATGATATAAGTGGGCGGTGCCACCCCCATTTTCCTAAAATTTTTGGAAAAACCAATTTTTTGCTAAAGAGTAATTGTATATACCAATTTTGAATAAATATTGATGAATTCCTTAGTCACACTGCTCAAAAAATCTGAAAGTCCGGTACATACACACATATAAATTCTTTGGAATCGAAACAAAAATAGTCATTCAAAAACTCATAAATCTTCAAAATCGTATTTTCTGACCTAAACCGACCGCTCGCGACCTCTAAATGACCTTTAAAAAGTCTATAAAAATAGGCAATAGTATTTCTCACAAAAATGAATAAAATTGGGGGGAAGGGTCTTCAAATTTCCAAAAAAAAATCATTTTCGATGGACACCCTAATGTACATTTATCGGAATTTGTGTGAATGCGCATTTATTTCTATTTGACTTCGCTTGGCCTAATCTGCGATCCGGACGCAACCATTCGCTTTGTCCATTCACCAGCGTTTAGTGAAAGTTGGAAACAACGCCAAGCGCAAAGAAATGGCTAGAAAAGTATTTACTTTTGAGGTTGCTGCATACATACATACGTACTTATATACATATGTATATACTATATGCTTCATAAGAAGTACACACGCAATCAAAAAAAAAAAAAAAAGAATGAATTACTTGGACTAGCTTGACATGGAATCGGACCGTGTTGTTTTTGTACATACATATGTACATAAATAAAATTTGCAGTTCACTTGCTTTGCCAAAATAGTATTTGACACAGTTAGAGTCACTATTCAGAACACATCACAACTGACAACTAACTCTTTGCTTTAGTTCTTTTTGAAAGGGTTTCATTGCTCGAATCCCATCACCTTGAAAAAATTATCATTCCGTTTGAATCTCAAAAAATTTATATATGAGAAATGTTGCATTGCTTTGTTAAGAGGTAAATCATAATACGGAAGCACATGCGTGCGTATTTATGTAAGTTGTTATATAAGTCTATAATGATTGCTTTGGTTATGCCGAAAATGCAACTGCAGTCGTTAATTATTGTTGTTGTGTTATGATTTAGTGTGGTAACCTCCCCCATTCAAGACGTGCACTTACCATTCTCCAGTGGATTTAGGTTCGAAAAAACATACACATCAGTGCGTACATATGCACGCAGCTGTGCATATGAAGTTAGTTTACGGATAACTTACTTACGGGCCTCAGGCAAATTTTACTTTCAAAGCTAAAGAAGTTTTTTAAATACATTTGTATCTTTTGTTCGAAGCATATATCCACTAGAACTTGAAGGGAGATCTCCCTATATGAGAAATAAAAGAGTACTCCCCTTGACCTGATTTCGGAGCAACAAGATAGATTTGTCGGTTTTGTACTCCTTTATTACTCGCTTAGAAGTCAAATAGGAGATCTCCTAAGCGAGCAAGTAAAGAATGCTCTCTGAGGCATGATTTAGGAGCATTAAACGAGATTTTTCGGTTTTTTTACTCCTATATTGCTCGCTTAGAAGAGTAATGGGATATATTCTAAGCGAGCAGTTAAGCTCTGAATGAACTCCCTGACTGCTCATTTAGGAGGTAAAAGGGATTACTCGCCACCCTAGGACATCCCGTGTTAAAGGGAGTATACAAAATTACATGCTTCTACACAGAAGCATAGGGAGCAATGGGGAGTAGTCCTATACTCCAAGGGAGTACTCACCGAGCAGTCGTACGATGATCCCAAGTTCTACTAGGTACGTCTAAAAATAACGTTGAAAAAAAGTCATTTTAATATACATACATACATACAGAAATACATACTGGCTATGTACACACATACATACTTTCAAAACGTACATAACTTGTTCCCGTTGGTCTATTTTGTTGATCAAACAAATTTTGGGTTAGGCCACTTCTATATGTATCTTCTAAAGAAAATGTCTCCGAAGCGGTTTAGATTTCAGTCACTCAGTAACAGAGAAAATACTTTTTAGTTTCTTTCTATATTGCATGACAAAGATCATGTCGCCCTAATTCGCAATAGCAAGAATTTTTTTATAGATCAACAATTCGCAGACCCCTATAAGGATCCCTGGTGTAATCAGTGGCGGATAAAGGGGAGCTCGAAAAAGTAAAATTTCCAATAAAAATATATTACCTCAAACGAGAAATTTGAAAACTAATTTTTTAAAAAGTATTTTGTTTTAATCTTCAATCATAATCCCTTTTGTAGGCTTGCACAATATTATTTATACAGCGAGAAATCATGTAAATCTCTTCGCCAACGTGAAAAATTAAAACAATGGGTATGTAGATACTATGAATGTATAGTCCTTATTATAACCTTACGACACTCACATATTGACAAGATTTAACCATTTGCCTTAATATTTTTTAATTTTAATTACTTATTTGTAAAAATATAGTATATTCTTCAACAAAAACCATATAAATCCAAGTTAACAAACTTTCGTAAATATTTAGAACTTTTTAATTCAAATTTTTAGAAATATTTTGAGTATGCAGTTTTGTCGCCCACTCAATTTTACTAAAGTGCAAGTTTAAAGCACATAACTGGGACTTACCGTTGATGTTTGAAAATTTTTTTGTTACGATGTCAACCATTTTCTTTCATACGAAGCATATTCGACGATTTTTTTATATGGAGAAAATGAGCATATCTTCAACGCAATAAATTCCCAAAAATTAATGGTGATTCCTGGCAATTTTAAACTTGCACTTTGTTATACTCAAATTGAACGGGCTACAAAACTGCATACTCAGGATATCTAAAAAATATCGAATTAAGAACCTCAAAATTTTTACGAAAGTTTGTTGATTTCTTTTTAAATTTTGCACCAAGATTGAAACGTGGATTTATACTGTTTTTGTTAAAAAAATATACAATATTTTTAAAAACCAATCATTAGAATTAAAAGATATTAAGATAAATGGTGAAATCCTGTCATTATGTGAGTGTCGTAAGGTTATGATAAGCACTACATCGTTACCTTAATTCACAAAAGCCCTAACTAACACTTTTTTCGAAACTGCTTTTTTCACAGATTTTGGTAGGATGAATATGAAAAAAATTATTGGTTAAAGCTGAGTTATGCAAGACTTAAAGGGTGAACACACCAAAACTGCGACACTTTGGGAAGCTTATAACTTACACAAAAAGATTTCAATATTTTGAAATTTAAATACCATAAGTTGACCATGACCTTAGTTGCACGTAGAAGAAATTTCATTTGAATTTGATTCCTAGTTGCGCTTAAAATGGCAACCGAGTTAGAAACGAGACAAACCATTTTGCACGAGTTTATAAATGATCCGGCCTTAAGTACAAGTAAAATTGCTAAAAATTAAAGATAACACTATTCGACAGTTTACAGAGTTTTAATCGGTACAAATAAGGCCTGGCAGTTACAAGAGAACCAGGGTGCGGGGGTTGGCATGGTAAAAGTGATAAAATTAGTGCTCGGAAGGTCCTCAGTGCGTTTTCACGAGGTCCGAAGGTTTTGTCGCGTTATGTTGCAAAATCCGTACGGAGATAGCAGTTTTTCATACAAAAGGTAAAGCGGAAAGCTTCATTGAGATGTTCTAAAAATCAAACAGTGCCAGAGCGAGGCGCAAAGTAGAATGTTACAACGAAATCCCGCAGTCGGAAGTTGTATGAATTCTAAATTAAACAAGTAAGAAAGTCTAAGTTCGGGCGGAGCCGAACATTAAATACCCGGCGCAAGTATTAAATATATGTTTTTTCACCCTTCCGAAACCTTCCGCTAGATGGAAAGCCGAGGTGTATCAATTTTGAGTAAATTAGCGTCCTTCAATTTCGAAATATTGAAGTTTCAAGCATTTCTTAAATTTAGCGTTATATGAGAATCGGCCGTTATTTTAGTCCGATTTCAATAATTTTCAACGTTTTGCTTACACGTGGCAAGTACAATAACCATACCGAGTTTGGTACAAATTGGTAGAACGGTTACCGATATACTTATATGTGATCATAAGTGGGCGGTGCCACGCCCATTTTCCAAAATTTTACCATAAACGCATTTCTTGGTAAAGAATTGTTGCAAGCATCAATTTTGAATAAATTAGCTTCAATATTTAATGATTTATCGAAGATTTTGTATTTCTTTAAATTACCGTTATATGGGATGTGGGCGTGGTTATTGTCCGATTTTAAAAAGTTTCGGCGGTTTTTTATGCTGTACCAAGGCCAACAACTGTGCCAAGTTTGAAAGAAATTGGTGCAGCGGTTACCAAGATATACACATGTAACCATAAGTGGGCGTGGCTACGCCCATTTTCCAAAAATTTATAATATTCTTATTTTTCGTCTAAAACTTATTATAAATATCAATTTTGAGTGAATAATCTCCAGTAGTTACTAAAATATCGCAGTTTTCGTATTTCTGATAATTACCGTTATATGGGAAGTAGGCGTGGTTAAAGTCCGATTTCGCCCATTTTCAATACCAACCTACCTTGGATTAAGGGAAACCTACATACCAAATTTCGTTGAGATATCTCAATTTTTGCTCGAGTTATCGTGTACACGGACAGACGGACGGACAGACAGACATGGCTTAATCGATTTCTTTTTTCATCCTGATCATTTATGTATACATTTGTCTATATCTATCTCGATTCGTTTTGGCTGTTACAAACAACCGTTATGTGAACAAAATTAATATACCCTTGTGCACAAGTGCGCTCGGGTATAAAAATACAACTGCATCGTTATGGACTACGAAACCTACTGCTTTAAAAATTCAAAATATATTTCAGGTCAAGAGTCAAGCAGTATACAAAACTGCTGCAAGTCGTCAAGATGCCCCTGAAAGCTGTAAGCTAAAAATGAAGTCCAAATTTCCAAAAAACAACATGGTTTGGTAAGCTAGTTGTTCCTGTGGCGGTAAGAGCAGCCCTTTTTCCCATCCGGCACAATGAATGATCAAGTTTATCGGGATGAATGCCTCAAAAGGCGTCTTCTGTAATTTATCAACATATAACGTAGTAGGCCTCTGTTCTAGGCGGACATGGCAAGCTGCCACTATGCCAAGGACACATTGCCGTGGTATAATGCAAATAACATCAATTTCGTACCTCACGACTGCAATCCAACCAATAGCCCAGAGCTACATCCCATTGGGGAATATTGGTCAATTGTCAAAGGAATCTTGAAGAAAACAGGTGAAACAGTAAAAAAAATTGAAGAGTGCAAAACAAAGTAGTTGTGCGCATCGCGTAAAGTCAATGATGCAGTCGTGCAGAACATGATGTCGCGTGTGCGATGAAAATACCGATCACTTGCATATGGAGCAAATAATAACTAAAATTTTAACGTTTTAATAACATATAAACTTCCAAGTTATATAATACAAAAAAAATAATTTCAAAGCCTTCTAGTTTGTTTCTGGTAGTAATCTCTAAGTATCGCAGTTTTGATGTGTTAACCCTTTAGACTTGACTTGAATTGAAAATTGTATATCTGGCAAATGAGCAGCGCGTGTATGTAGTTACCCAAAAAACAACTTCACTTAGAAACATTGACACCTACAGATTTTTGATTTCTAAGTAAATTTTCTAAGTGCAAAGAGAGCTATGAGATAATCATGCTGCCATTTATTTTTTTTAAATAAAATCCCTACAAACTTGTGTGACAGTATAATTTTTTGTATAAACGTAATTCATCTGGCAATCGAAAAACAAACCTTCAAATAAAGACAGAAAATAAAATATAAACAATCACATTTTGATTCGCGTAAACACATTTATTTTAATGATAATTTTGTTAAAATTTTGGCGTTAAAACAAATTAAACGTTTACAATTTTACGTGTACAAATACAAGTGCTTAGAATGAAAACAAAGAGAAAAGGTAATAGGTGACACGCTGAGTAATCGCGTCTAAGTTTCTTGGTAAGTCAAGTCAAGTCTAAATCTTGCATAACCCAGCTTTTAAGGGCTTTGTGAATTAAGGTAACAATATGTATGTAGAATCGAACTTTCTGATGCTACTTTTTGTATATTTCCGAGGTGAACATAGAAAATTTCACTTTCAACTTTGTAACCAGACATTTGTATGCGCATAAGTATATTAATGACTAGAAAAATATACTGAAAATTAAAGACATTTACATAACCGGTCATTACCTATAATATTAATTTTTATTATAAGAGCGAATTTTACGAAATCATCTGTATTCAACGGTTAAAATAAATTAATAAGTCCCGTCTTAATCAGTATTACGCCGATGTACTACATGATTAAAAGGATGAAAATGCCAACTTCTGCTAAAATGAGCATAAATAAGCCATAAAGTGTCTAGCGCATTAATATCAACGCAATATATTCATTTCATATCAGGGGATAACAGCAAAATGCGTAGAAAAAGCGCTTGCATTGCCACGTTAGTTACCGATATCGCTAAGGAATCGGATTTTGACATTGTACTTCCTCGGAGGGTGAATATACAAAATTTCCGGGCTAATTATCGTGCATCTAACACTGAAGATTTTTATCGAAAGGCAATATTTATACCGCTAAGTTACATCTAAACACTGGAGTTGCTGTTAGCGGAGATACTACCGTTTATTGCTCTTTCACGTTTCTTTCTTATTACAGAGTGACACATATAACATCTCTCCCCAGCTAGTTTTAAGTTAAGATTTTCTAACATTACAATTTATTTCATTAAAGGAACTTAAAAATATAAATTATACATCAGCAAATTAGTAATTCCTGCATTAGTTATTTACTTAAAAACTCAAAAGAAATAATAATACTTAGTTATGTAAATCAATATGCTCAACAGTAAGTGCATTTTATTGATATTGGCATGTATCTGGTTGTTTTGAAATTCTGCTTGATTTCCGGGCTAGATGGAACTGAAACATGTACTTCGCTTGCTGACGATGTAGGATCAGATGATCTGGTAATCGGTGTTTCAGCCTGCTGCTCATAACTATCTTAATTTACTTGCTGCTGCTGCTGGTGTTGTTTACCTTTGACAAGATTCTCTAAATCTTGTCCCACACGGCGCATTTGGTCAGCATGACGTTTCCACGTCCTGTTGTAGCACATTGTTCCTAGCACATTGCCGAACGTTGAGAGGTAATCTCTAACCGCCACTCTCTCCCCCTGGGAAAATTGTTTCTTCGGCTTCTCTGGCTTCGGTAAACTTTTATGAGAACTTTTGGTCATTAGGTCTAATTTGGTTTGAATTTGTCTGCCAAACAGTAACATTGCCGGAGACTTATTAGTTTAAGGATGAATAGATCGCCTATATGCCAACAAAATCGTATTTAGTTCATTTTTCACATTTCCTTTTACGGCCTTAGATGCCTTCAGCTTTGCCTTCAAAGTCTGGATAAAACGTTCTGCTTGACCGTTCGTTGCGCTATGGTAAGGAGCACCTTGCTTATGCTGAATACCATTTCTCTTTAAGAAATCTTTGAACTCACGGGAATTGAATTGAGTTCCGTGATCAGAAACGATGACATCTGGTATTCCGAAAGTTGAAAAGATTTCGCATTTAAGTATCGTGCTTGTTGCAGTGATATTCGCCATAATGTGTACCTCCGGCTACTTTGTGTAAGCGTCAACTAAAACTAGGTAATACCTTCCTAAAAAGGAAGCTGCATAGTCTATATCGATGGCTGAGTGGAAGATCGACCTATCTCGGCAGTCAGTTCGAAAACATTCTATCTCAAAAAACTTTTCAAGAACGCCCTATTTCAGAATTCGTTTCGAAAACGCCCTATCTCAGCTGCCGATTCAAAAACGCCCTATATCAGCATATTTTCTATACATTTTGAAGTGAGATAAAGCGTTTTTGAACCGAATTTTGAGATAGGGTGTTTTTTAATTAAATTCTACAACGCTATTTGACAAGTTGATCCCAATGAGATGTCAAATGAAGGTGCTTGGCCACTTTTTAGTAGGGCTACCACCATTTTAAAAATTATAATATCTTCACAGTTAGTTGGACTAAAAATGAGGTGCAAAGTGAAAGAATACGGTCCCCGGATGTGCAATAAGGTTTTATTTTTTTAGTGGGGTTGCCACATTTTTGAAAAACTGTTACCTTACATATACATATCACTTTTTTGTTAATGACATCAGATTTGCACAGTTCATTCAATTTACAAAAAATAAGGTGTCAAGAGCTTGGCGTATAGATGTGCAATACATTTTTATTTTTTCGTAAGGGTTGCCCTTTTTTTGAAAAGTCGAAACGAAAGAGTGCTAAATAATCTTTAGTTTGAATATTTAAGCTATTTTTGAGGTGTTTGAAGGAGATTGGTATCAATCGAAATACGTTTGAAAGGCTTTATTCAAAACTATATTTAGTAGGGTTGCCACATGCTTAAACAAGCAAATTCAACTTGAATTGTGGCGATTAGATAATTGAAATATATATCACAATATGGGTGACACACTAAAGGGGGTTTAAGCAAGTTTTAAAAAAGTTTTGAAAAAGGCTATCGTTCAAAATCAACGTTATATATGGGGAGAGGGGAAGGCGGGCTTACGGGTTATCTGATCGGCCCAAAAGTTTCACCATAACTTGCTAATGGCATGAAGAATATATGTAACAAGTTTGAAAATGGTAATTCCGGCCAGAGTGGAATATGCGAAAATACTTTTTCAATTACATTCAACAATTTTTATTGAAATCGAGACCGTTTTTTAAGGAAAATTTATTGTGGAAAAGCAACAATAATTTGATAAAATGGTAGAAGTGAAAGCTATTTCGGAAATCACCACATTTCCTCATCAGACTTCTTTCAGTAGGCTTCGAACCGACGATCCCACTGACTCAGCCAGTTGCCTATGCACCGTGCTAAGTGCGCCTTGTAAATTAACGTTTGCTTTTTTCCACTATTTTCATTTTTGTTATGCCAACAATTCAATTACGATACCTTGCGCATGCATTTAGAGTGATACGCAAATTGGCAAATCGTAAAATTTCGAGTCTTCTTAGAAGCAGAGGATACTGGCTTTAACAAAGTGTGTAATCCCACACTTTTTCCTAATGACAACAACATTTTTTAAAACAGTTTCTTTGCTCTCCTGAAAAGTATCTACCCATTTTCACATTCGATAGTTTGACATGGTAGGGACGATATGTAGTCAGGTGTTTGCAGGATAAGGGCGTTTATTGAGTTTTTCCAGCTTGGTATAATTTCAAAATACATTTAGAACTTTATGCAACACGCAGAATTTTCATTTTAATTCCGTAATTCAACCGCCCAACAGTGCTTCCCTTCTATATGAAATGTGGGCAAAAATAGAATTATGGATGGATTTAAATGAAAATTCGCTTCTTAGTAAAATTGATGACACTAAATTTAAAAATGCAAAAACAGAAGGGTTGCCACATATTTAAAAAATAAAATTCACTTTAATTAAGGGAATAAGGTAATTTAAAAGGAATGTAATCAGAACAAATCACTGATTGACAATGTATGTATTTTTAATAAAATAACAAATATGATGTCGCAAACCTTTGGTTTAACATCTATATATCAATACGCTAACATAAATTTTGTCTCCGTTCGTTTGGCGATTCTACCGAACCGATTTCAGAACCAAGAACACCGTTGGAAAGGCATTTTTCCGTAAATGAGCAGGTTTCACAATTGGTTGAAAATTACGGCCAAAACCGTCGTTTAAACATTTTCGAATTGTGTATAGATGTTGCTGCAACATGTTAAATTTGACATGTTTCGCCTGTTGTTTCACTACACATTTGAAATTAAGCTTTGAAATAAAGATAAATATGAAGATGAAGAAATAAATGATAACGATGAAGTAAAAAAAAGAAGCCAGAAGTGAAGATAAAGACGAAAATGGAGACAATGACAGAATTAAGAATTAAGGTAACTGAAAGGGTAAGAACATTTCTTGAATTTATGAAGTGAAACTTCTTTAGCGGCAGTTCGTTGGTTGGGAGTAAATTGTCAAATTCAAGGGAAATAATGCACATGGAAATGGTTCTCAGCGGTTTAGCGGTTTGAGAATAAAAACAAAAACAAAGATGCCTAGAGGTACATGGCAAAAACGAAGATCAAAGTAAATTTAAACACTTTAAGGTAAAGGTGAAGAGGAATATGCAAAAATAAAGATAAATATGAAGAAAAGGATGAGGATGAAGATCGATATTGGTATTGATATAAAACTCGATATTATTATCGATGTAATAATCGATATTGCTATCGATAAAATAATCGATATTGTTATCGATACTGTTATTAATTAAATAACCGCTATTGTAATCGATATAATAATCAATATAATAATCGATATAGTTATCGATACAATAATGGATATTGTTATCGGTACAATAATCGATTAAATAATTGATTTTGTTATCGATTTAGTCATTTATATTGTTAACGATATGTACAATAATCGATACTGATGATTGTTATATTTATCGCTGAATTAATCGATTTTACAATCGTATTTTTCTATATGTGTATGGATATTGTTATCGGTATTTTTATCAACACAGTTATCAACAGGGTTATCGATACACTAATCGGAACATCGAATGTGATCACATTACATGACATCACATCACATTTTATCACATGATATGAAGAGACATCACATGATATTGCATCACATAATATGATATCACATCACACGATATCACGTGACATGACATTATATGATATGACATCACATTATATGGCATGACATCACATGACTTGACATCAGATGATATGACATCGTATGACATCACATAGCATTATATGATGTGGCATCACATGATATGACATCACATGGTATGACATCATATGACATGACATCAGAGGATATGACAACACATGACATGACATCCTATCACATCACATAAAATCACGTCACATCTTATCGCGTCATCGCACCTCATCTCATCTACGTGAATAGAAAAAGAAAAGGATATAAGCAAAGATGTGAAAGATAAAAACAAAGATGAAGACCAAGGTAAAGTTACCGATTTCAAAGCCAGAAACACCGTCGGAAAGTAATTTTCTGTAGATGAGGACAGTTTTTGTAGTTTCGAAATTGGTTGAAAATCGTCGTTTAAAAATTTCCATATTTGTTAATGGTTGTTTTTGCAACCTGTTCAGTTCAAGCGTTTCGCATTTAGTTTTACTTCGTATTTGAAATTAAACTTTGAAATAAAGATAAATATGAAGATGAAGAAACAAGTGATAACGATGAAGACAAAAAAGGCAAAAGTGAAGATAAAGGCGAAAATTGAGATAAAGGCGAAAATGGAGACAATGAGAAATACATAAGAATTAGGTTAACAGAGCTAAAATTTTCCGATAGGAATCGAAATAAAATCAGCCATAAAGGTTACTGAAATTTATCGAATCATCGAACTATATAATTATAAAAATTTATCCATGCTTATTAAGTTATCGCAACGTATCGAATTATTCAAACTGATCAATGTTTACTGAGTTGTCGAAATTTATAGACACAGAAACTTAGTTGTCCAAATTTACGGATAGTTATCGAGCTATAAAAACGTGTGGGATTAACGAAATTTGTCAAGTTAAAGAAATGTATCAAGTTATCAATATTTATTGAATTATCATTATTTATAGACTTAACGAAATATATCGAGGTGTCGTAATGCATGGAGTTCTTTCAACTTACAGAGTTATCGATAATTATTGATCTACTGAAATTGGTTGCTTCAACGAAGCAAAGTTTATGGAATTTTCAAAATAAATCGATTTATCGAAATTTCAAGGTTATATAAGCTTATCGATTTATCACTGCTTATCGCATTTAATCGTATTAACAGAGTGTAACGAGTTATCAAAATGTTTAGATAGTTTTCGAAAAATGTGGAGATGTCAAAAGTAAAAATTTATAAAGGTATCCAAAGTTTTTACATTTTTGAGTTATCTAAATTTATCGTGCCATCGAATTTCACAGTTATCGAAATTGGTCGAGTTAACGAATTTTGTTGAGTTATCGAATTTTAGTGTTCTTGAAATTCATCGAACTATCGATATGTATCAAATCATTGAAATTTATCGATAAACTTGAATGTATCAGGTCAATTCCAAGCCCTGCCGGAGTCCTCCAAAGACCTTCACAGATAAAAAAAAAATTTAGTTACGTTTTAGCAGAAGATTTTCCGGTTAGTTAATTTGTACCGTATAAGTTTTGCTGCGTGTTAAGTTAGAAATCCTCTCTCGAATTTCGACAGTAACTGGCACTCTAGTAATTATTATTTTAGTGTAACTAAATTTGACCTTACAAACAGGTGGCAACCCTCTTCGTAGTATTTGCAAGCTAAAACCTTATTAAACCTCTTTCGTCTGACTCTCATATGGTGATACCTGTCTATTTCAATTACCTAATTTCTTTAATTCCAATGCAATTTGATTTTTTAGCAGGTGACAACCCTCTACATGTAGTTCAGAAATAAACCCTTATCATACATATTTCGATTGATACCCATCTCTTAATAATTCATTTAACTTATTAAAAAATTCGAAATTTGGTTTTGAAACAGGTGGCAACTCTTTAAAAAAATAAACCTCTATTGTCTACAGGTCAAGCTTTTTAATCTGACACATCATTTTTAAAAATAGAACGAATTGTGCAGATCTGATGGCACTGACAGAAAATTAAAAAAATGATTTTATGCATTAGCATAAACGCATTACTTCAAAAAGTGCAAAACATGAGCCGATTTTTATTTCTTCTTTCGAAAGCTAAAAACCCGTACTATTTAATTAAATACTACTATCTATGTGGAAATAAAAAACGTCAAACCAACATTTTATTTCAAACATGTATTTTTGACATTTGTTTCTGCGAAGAGCTTACGCACGGCTGTGCTCATATTAATATTCTTCGTATAAAATCTGTCGTCTTTAGTGCCTTCCTGGGGCCTATTTCATAAAGCGACAGTGATAGTTTTGTAACGACAGGCATTTTCCATGTTGTCAGTGACAATTCGACAGTTTGCTGGGTGTTTTGTTTCATAAAAACAATTGTGACCTCTTAAATTCTATGAGCAATTTCATTGAAAAAGTGACAAATTGTCATTGTCGGGGTTTAAAATTGTCGTTTACAAAATTGTCGCTAGTCATATGAAATTTATATGTAAATCATGTGTAATAATTGAATTTGCATTATTTTAGTTTTAAGAAATATTCAAATTATTGAAATGTAATGAAATGCGCGCAATTACCATATAAATAAATTTACAAAACTCTCCTGTGAAAGCTTCCCACGGAGCTATTTGGCTTTGTCGCCATTGTCGCGACAATTTTGTCAGATTGACAGTTGTCAGCACAATTGTCGACAATATTCCATATTATTACTGTCGTTTTCCAAAAATTTTCACAGTTGCCTACAAACGTATGTATATGAAAAAGGAAAAATGTCGCCGCAATTCTGGCAGTGAAATTTTATAGAAAAATCGACACTTGTCGCACCTGTCACTTTTATGAAATAGGCCCCTGGCGGCATATAATTTATTTTGTATGGAAATTCGTATTTCATTCTTTTTAGTGGATAAATTACCTTTACAAAAATACCAAACACGTTCACATTGCTGACAACGAATTTTTCGATTTTTGCCCATTTAGGCGGCACTGTGCGCCCTTGCAAAGTATTGAAAGTAAAAAAAAACGTCGAACTTTCATAGTGAAGGCCACAGTTTATGTTTTATTTTACTTACGAGAAAACGGTTAAGCTGAAAATTTGGACAGTACTTACAACACGAAAATTAAATAGAAATTAACCAACATCAACATTAACTAAAACTTGTTTCTAACTTTAAAACATAGCAAAGCGTGATTTAACAAGGCTGCATAAAGATGATTTAATGTTGCTAAAATAGTATGTTCGCTAACAGCTTGCGCGAAAATTGCGTTTCGCAAAATAACCCAAAAACGAACTAAGTATCTTTAAGTAACTAGCTAATCCCCACTATGCACCAACCAGTTTACTCATAAGTATTTTATATGCGTACTAATGTAATTGTTTACTGGCATTAACGCTTCCACATTTACTTGTATCGCAATTTCAACTGAATGCGAAATTATTGTCGTTTTATTTCCACGCTTTTGTTTGTCACACGACCGCTACGCTTTAATGGCTGATCTTTAAACGCCACCTTGTATACAAATGTAAATGTGAATATACGTTGCTGCAATGATGATATGTATGTATGAATTCTCTGACGACCTGCGCTGATCTTCGTGGTGTGGTATATGTCAAATATATTCACCACTTCTACGATTTGTACAAACATCTCTTCCGATTTGACTCAACGTCCAACTATTCATCGTGCGCTAGATCTGTATCAAGAGACTGTAAAGCGCTTTACACGCTCCTCACTTTCGCCAGAAATGGACCACTACACATCGTCACGTAATTCAACCAAATCGACAACGACATCCCAGAAATCCGGGGATGGGGATCGCCGCACCTCTTGTAAGTTATCGCAAAAGCACGTGCAAATTTTTTTTGTAGGTGAGCATTGTTACTAGCGTGGCGTATGACGATTTGCCACGGCGATCATATCATGCGGCCACTCAATGCTCATCTACAAGTGGTTTTCTTATGTGTGTAAATTTTTAATTTGTTGTTTGTTAATTTTTTCTCTATATTTTTGTTTTTCATTTGTTGCATTTTCTGTGTTTTTTCCTTTTGATTTCTGCATTCGTGTTTCATTGTTTCCCCACGTTTTTTATGTGCTTTGTGTGAAAAGTCGATTTGTATCTTGAGGCCACAGGTCGACGCCGCAGTTCAGGTAAGCTGTTTATTAATTAACCGCCCAAAACCACCTAACACACAGATACCAGCTATCTGCCAGATTAACCAAGCTCGATTTAAAATTAATAACAAAATAATTTATAAGTTTTTTTTTTTTTAGTTTTTTTCCATCCACTCGCGCATTTTCTGCAGGCCCGCAGCCTATGAAAATCAGTGATTGCAACTTTCCATTGAGGTCACATTCGTTAGTCAATTGCGCGCATTGGTTTCGAAAAACAATTTATTTTAGCAATGTATGTATGATCTCTGTGCGCATAAAAAATACTTTCAGTTTTTTTTCTTCGCAGGTGTACATGTGTTTCGACATTGAGTTTGGCGAGTTTAATGCGTTGAACCCATATTTGTTTCGCAATTTTGCAATTATTTTCTGTAATATTCCAGTTTTTTGTCAGTTTCATTTAGCTGTGCACATATGCCAGTTGCTGCTGCACCATTGCGCTGTCAATGCCAACGAATTGCGGGTGTACGCGCCTTCGCAACGCATTTGCATCGCTGCAACAGATGTGTGCCACTTGTTGCTGCCTTAATTGGACAAAGCGCATGCGCTTATAAACTCGTATTACTTTGGTTGTTGTTGTTACAGCGCTGCGCTCAATTAATTCAGTTTACGATTCGCTATGGAATACAGTCTTATGTCTTAAGTATTCTCTGCACAGTCGCTTTATTCAATTCAAAACTTCGTATTTTGATGGCGCCTTCACACAGCGTCGCATGCTTGCTTACTTACATACGTATTAGGCCTGAAACGTTGACAAAAGTACAACAAAATTTATAAAAATGGGATTTATGTTGTGTGTATTTTCCATTTTGCTAGCCTTCACGAAATGCTTCGAAAATAAAGGGTGTACGCTACTTTGACTTCAATGAAAAGTACCTACTTCATTAAAAAATTTCACAACTTTTGAGGCAACAGGGTGTTCATGTTTTTCAGTTCTGATGCAACATCGCATTAAAACTTTACGACTGCGTCGAATAAAATTTACCGTTACATTTGCGCCAATTTTTCTTTACTTACTTAAAATCTTAAAAAACCTTAAGTTTTGAAACATTTTTTACTATGATGGCTTTTCAAAACCGTAAGCTTAACAAGAAAAAAATTGCAAACTCGAAGCTATTTGTTTCGTAAAAGGTCCACAAATAAGTAAATTGTTAGTCCCCTTTCAGACACGTCAAGTCTTGCTTTCAAGTCTGCTCGTTCGAAGGCGAAGGAGGTGAGAAGAGAGGGGAAGAGTACAGATACCTCCGTACCGTCAATTCGTTTCAAGTTTTCTTGTCTCTTTTGATCTTTTCGTTGCTTCCCATTTAAAGAACCAAGGACCTGAATTCAATTAAAGTTGACGCGTGTGGAAGCAAATAGAAAACACAAAAGAGAATGCGAAAAAATTGCTTTCAAGACTTGACGTGTCTGAAAGGGGACTTAGAACTATTTAATTTTTAACACGTTTATATCAACTCGCCTTCTTGTTTATTAAGATTTTAGTATTATTTGTATTGTCCGTTTACCGATTCCATTTTCGGATACTTTGTCGGCGACCGAAACGTATGCACAGAAAAGTACCGAAAATTACTTGCTTTTCAAACTTAAGAGCGTGTCAAACGTGGCAATATTTCCAACTTTTCCACGCGATTCGCTGTCAAATTGAGAAAGAGAAATTGTATTTCGACGTGCGAATAGCCAAAAATACCTTTCCGATCAGTTCCTGAAATAAGAGATGCAAGGTGCGACTGCAACTGAAAGAAATCAAATCGATTTCGGAAATATATTTAAACTTGCTCGTGCTGCACTTGCAATTTTTATTTTTTCTACAAGTGCTGCCAAAATAATCGAGTGTTGTCGCGTGACACTGATCGCGAGTTTGTAAGAAATAATAACGGGCAATTTAAATAAAATATCAAAAATTCTTTAAATTAATTATTTTGCGGAATTTAATTGTTTAGTTATTATATATATCCTTCCACTGCGGGAAAAGCCAAAAAATGCTTTTAGAAATTTTCCCTGGAATTCGCCTTTCGGAAACAAAAAACCTCTTTTCAAAGACACTTTACATTCAAGTTGTGACTGCTCAGCAACTACTTTCTGAAATTTCTCAATTTGACTTTTTGAAATATATTGCATTGTACGCTCTACAGTCCGGAAGAAAATAACGAATATTTTAATTGCGCCTTACGGCATTCGAACCCGGCACCTTTTGAAAGCTAAAAAATATGTAGTAACACTACGAAAGACTTCGTGTATATGCTTTCAAATGTTCAGGTTGAACAAATAAGATAAAACTATTTCAAACGTTTTTCGGATACAAAAATGAATGAAAATTGACGTTGTCTTCTGTACGCTTCCGGGTACGAAAACCCCCATGTTTTTTGAACGGTTTTCAGAAAATTGGAACGTACGGAAACGTTTCCGGATACGAAAAATGTTCGAAACCGCTCTGTCGGCAAAATTTACGTTTCTCTGCTGGCTGGTGATACACATATGTATGTACAGGGTGGAGACCAATAACTGTTAACCAGGTTTTTTAAAAAATGAAAGGAGCCTTTATAGATTTTAGGATTTTATTGTTAATTTTTCACAGATTTTACTTTAATTTTATTAATTAGTTTTTAAATTTTAACCTTTATTTGGGTTTACCAGCGGTAAACACTTTTACTCCCCCTTTTGTCCAACATAAGGCCTCATACGCAGAAATCAAAAAAAAAAAAATAAAAATATAATTGAAAAATGCAGTCTTTCATTGCACTCAATAACTGGTTTGAGACTGCTCAGCAGAATGGGAAGATAGTCTAAACTCTTCATTTAATTTGAGCAGAATTGCAACTCAAGAGTACAATCGGATGTTATTGCATCCTACACAATCACATTTCCGCGACCGAAGTTCCGCCGGTAAAAAATGCATCGTTCTTGCTGTAAATCGTTTTATTATCCATTCAATACATTTGTACCAGCCAGATTGAATTTCTTTTCGTCTGAAAAGATAACCTAAGTCAACTTCTTAATAGTGAATTTTAAGGTAAAATAACCATTTTAAAACCTTCGTGAATTCTGTCAATTGCCATGCTTTTGCTAGCGAAATCCTTTCGAGCAGCTTTAAAATGTAGCAAAAGACGCGGAGCCGTGATCATTTCACCATACTCGAGGTGTTAGTAACGTTTTAAGGCCCTCCAAATAGTTTGACGCCAACGGGATCTGAAGATTTTGCTGTTAACTGCTGGCAAATTGTGAAGGAAACCAACAATATTCGTACCCTCTTGCTTGACCTAAATCCAATGGAAAATGTGTGAAGAATATTGGCAAAGAAAGTTTATGCTGATAATCGCCAATTTGGAAACGTTATATTGCTTAAATTGGCGGTTTTGCAAGAGTGACATAAACTGGATGCCGCTTTACCGAAGACATTATGTCTAAGTATAAGGAAGCCCATTTTTCAGTTAATTAAAGTCAATGGAGCACAAATAGAGTATTAGAAGGACATATTTGCATGTTTTACTCATTTTATTGGGATTTCTTTTTTTGGATCTATAGTTTTGCAACAAGTAATTTTAAATTTTTTGAGTTCTTTTAAATTAGGTTATGATTATAAAAAAAAAATAACCACTCTATTATAATAGAGCTCTTACCATGCAAAAGTCATTGAAGAAAGTTTTGACCTAACTTGATTGTGACGGCTGTTTCAAAGACTTTTGTACTGGATTTATAATTATGCAACGGAGTGTATATAAAATTTTTCGATAGGAAACGTAGTTTAATTGTGGTTAGTTGCAAAAATATATCTACATATCATTTACTAGCAGACCTTGCGAACTTCGTTCCGCACAAAATACATTTTTGTTTATTAAAACTTTTTGGTCCAACATTTTCACCAACAATTCACGTCTACGATTTTCATTGGCACATTCATCTGCTAAGATTATGGTTTGGTGGTCATTTGCCGCTTTAAATAACCTAACGAAAGTGTTATGTGCGTGAAGAAGTTCTTGAAATTCTCTAATTATGCAGCATTTCATAGCACGGTTAATCGCAAAACGAAATAAATTTGAAGAAGCTTTTCCTCTTCACTCCCTGGCGGCAACAATGATCCGGTTCTATAGTGAATATCTCCTAGAAGCTTTATAGTATAGCGGGTGGCAATTTCAAAATGGGTGCGTATCATTGATCAACAGAAATCCTATATATGTACCTACACATACATATTTCAGATGAAATACCTTAAAAGCCAGTTTCACGAAGGCAATTTGAGTGAAATATTATTTTTTTTCTGTTAGGTTTCATATTAAATTCAAGTAAAAAATAAATTTTCGTTAAATTGCTTTCATGAAACTGGCTTTTGAGGTATTTCGAAAGGTGGTGATTTGAGATTTACCACTGCACAACACAACCCTGCAGCCGGATTCCAGCATACGCTATCGCTAATTTTGATCGCTAAAAATCTCCAAAAGAATAGCAGGCGCGCCTAACATCTAGTTAAATGCTCCTCATATTTCCAGCTTTGGTTGATTACACATTGCATCTGTTAATTTTATGTTGCGTGCTTTTAGGCCCCACTGATTTTCATTTAGAGAATTTCGGCGATGGAAATTTAGCGTGGCGATTATCAGAATTTCACTGCTGGGGTCTCCGAATGAAGCTTAAACGCATACTAATGTTGGCAAATCGCATCCATTAGGCTAATCGTAACACACGAGAGTTCGATATTCACAATGGTTCAACAGGTCGATTAAGTCTGACATTGACGGCAACTTTTATTTTTTGTCGATTTTTAGTTATAACTCGACCTCAGCATCACCTGGCAGCTCTTTTGGAATTGGACTGCCTTTACCGTTTCCAATACATGTTTTGAATATTCGCCAAATCGGATCATAAAAAAGATTTAGTAATAACTCCACTCCAGCGCCAAATGGCGGGTTAAATTGTGAAGCTAAACTATCCAGAGCCCCACTCAAACATACACAGAAAACTTTGTTAAAATCCCTCCAGCCATTTAGGATTTCTCTCACAAACATACCTACAGAAGAATTATATACACATTCAAAGATAAGTAAAAGTCAGTACGTTTGTAGTTTGCCATGCCCTCTGCTCAGAGAGCCCATTTTTATCCATGAGTTTGGGATTGATTTCATATATCTCCATATGAAGTTCCAGTACTATACCATGAACACTTCCAGAGATATGCAGTATGAAAATTCGTATTGTATGGGAGGGCCCACGCCCTTTTACAATAGCTCCAATTTTTCTCAAGAGTATGCGATTGATTTCATATACATAGTATCTCATTACCAAGTCACAGTACTCTACCATGAATATTTCCAGAGGTATACAGTATGAAAAATTCGGTTTTTATATGAGGTGCCACGTCCCTTTTCCAATAACTCCAATTTTTCTCCATGAGTTTGTGACGGATTTAATATATTTCCGTACCAAGTTCAAAAATTTTACCATGAACGCTTCCAGAAATATGCAGTATGAAATATTCGGGTTATATGGGAGGTACCACGCCCTCTTTTCAATAGTTCCAATTTTTCTGGAAGCGTATGCGATTGATTTTATATATCTCCACACCAAGTTACAGTACTTTACCATAAACATTTCCAGAGATATTCAGTATGAAAAATTCGGTTTTTATGGAAGGTGCCACGCCCCCTTTTCCAATAGCTCAAATTTTCCTCCAAGAGTATGCTATGGATTTCAAAACTTTACCATAAACACTTCCAGAGATATGCAGTATGGAAATTTGGGTTTGTATGGGTATTGCCACGCCCCTTTTTCTAATAGCTCAAATTTTCCTCCAAGAGTATGCAATGGATTTCATATATCTCCATACCAAGTTCCATCACAATGTCATGAACGTTTCCAGAGGTATGCAGTATGAAAAATTAGGTTTGTATGGGAGGTGCCACGTCCCCTTTTCCAATAGTTCCAATTTTTCTCCAAGAGTATGCAATCGATTTCATATACATACGTCAACACCAAGTCCCAGTGCTCTTCCATGAACACTTCCAGAGATATGCAGTATGAAATATTCGGTTTGTATGGGAGGTACCACGCCCCCTTTTCCGATAGCTCCAATTTTTCTCCAAGAGTATGCGATGGATTTCATATATCTCCATAACAAGTTCCAGAACTCTACCATGATTATTTCCAGAGATATGGAGTATGGAAACTTCTGTTTGTATGGGAGGTTCCACGCCCCTTTTATATATCGAGATTTTTTTTAGCCTATAACCATCCTTTAAACGTCTGCAGAAAGAGTCCGATATTTCGAAAAAATCGGTTCAGCTGTTCTCGAGCTTTGCGATATACATAAAATCTATGTCATAGATGGATAAGAGTTGCACTTAGTACGTACAAAGAAACATAGCAGTAGGGTTTTTATGCGTAATTATATACATACATACCAACAAAAATATTCATATACAAATGTAAGTGCTAACAGCAATGTTAATTGCTCCTTGTACATACATACTACATATGTAATTGCCTACATTATTTAACATCATAAGAATCAACATTAACGTTAACATTAGCACGTGTATATATGTATACATAACCCTTGGTTCGCGTTGTATTCCGTACAAATTAACAGAGGAGGGCGCTCTTATTTAGATTCTCTTAAATTCTATAGGATTTTTAAAGTCCTGCAGTTGCCGTTTTTAAGAAGTATTTAAACTATTTTTTGTTTGCCTAAGACAATGAGAAGCCCATCCAGAACCTATAACCAAAATTTCAAAAAAATCGGTACAGCCGATCTCAAGCTTTGCGAACAGAAAAAAACGGCTTTCAAAATATATATTAGTATAGATAAAAAGAATTCATACAGAAAATGTTAAAAAACTGCGATTTTTGTAAAAGTATTATTGAATTTCAGTGCATTTAGAGTTTCTGAGGCGTTGTTTACTTTTACTTGAGAATTGTCAAAATCGGTAAACCCAAAGTAAGGGTTTGCATAATGCGCCACTTTTGTTCACTAAATGGTTTACGTATCCTTTCGTTTCATTTTTTGTGTCAATTTAGCGTTCCTACAGTGTATTTTAAATTCATTCCGATTGACCCTCCACCAGTTATATTTATTACTTTGAGGTACAATAATAATTCCTTTTTGAGAATCGCATCAACGATGCTAATGAGCGCAGTATATTGCATGCCAAATCCCACTCCTCAATAGATTTCAAATTCGCCTTGAATTGATTCTTGTTCTATTTCTTAACTTGGATGTCAACTTTTTCACATTCTGTTTTATCTTTGTTTCGCTGCGTGCTATTTTTGACAATTATCACAAAAGCAAAATAAATGTGGTTGTTCTCGAGCAGTAGGTGGTGCCCAGGTAAACCTTTTATCAGTGCACTTGCACAACATTCGTATGTTAAAATTAAGCGAAAACAATTATTCGCAACAACCCTGATTTGTATATTAATAAATATTTTAGAGCAGTTGTGATGAAATTCTAAATGCACCTACATATGTTGATGCACGCATATATGTTCATACACATTCATACATTTGTGAATGGCAAGCGATACAACGTTAAACATTCACCTATATATAAAATAATTTTATATATGTATGTAATTAGTTGTGGGCGCTAATTGTTGGAAAACGCAGTATGTAATTGAAATACAATATACTCATATACCTTCATTTTGTATAGTAAATCGTTTACGAGTGAGCGCTGTATTGATACACTTGCGCACCCTTACTAGGTGCAAGCACATTTCTAAATACAAATGTGCATTAGAGTGGTTAAATTTTTTATTTATATATTTTTTTTTAATTCATAAACGCCATTTCGAATTTTTAAAATTAACTTCAGATTCGTAATCAGCGATCTCAGAAACACCCTGGTAACGAGTTTTACCCATGACAATGCTTATAACGTTCAGTATCGACTTTTTAATTTTAGTAATTTTTTTAAGAAATTGATCGCCATATTGGATCCGTCAATTTGCATTAAAAACTGACATCATACGCGTTTTAACCCATGAATTTTAGCAGTCTCTTTTCGAAAGCATATTCTCGGGCACTAGGCCCATTCTAACTGTCCAAGACAGGTATGTAATTAAGGGAATATTCATCAGTAATACCTGAGTAATTACCTGTGAAAACAACATTTTTGGCTGCACTTTAGTCACGAAAGTAAAAAAAAAAATGAGAAAATCACCGTTTTTATAAAAAATTTACCAGCGCGACCTCCGAGAAAACTTTTTTTTCAAAATAAAAAAATGCGTGTTTTTTTTATCACAAATAACAATATTTTGATGTAGCGTTTATGAATTTCCAAAAATAGTGTTTTTTGAACCACTCTAATATGCATGCATCTAATAATGCTAATGTATCTGTTTCTGGTAAGTCCGATTTATTACACCCTCACGATTGAGCCATTTTGAACTGCAATTTTGTATATGGGGCGTTCCATACCAAAATGGACGGGGTTCACATTTCATGTGTTTGATTTTTTTTTAATTTTTGGGGTTGATGGATAAACATAAGTAATAAATAAATATGAAATTTGAGCTTGATTAATACATTTTTAAAAACTTTACAGCACAAAAACAAAAACAAATCAATTTAATAGCGAGGGCGAGGAAAAAATTTGAAAAAAAATTACACATACACACATCAAAATTCTCTATAAAACAAAAATATCTAAAAAAAAATTTCAAATTTTTTGATAAAAAAAATTAGTTTTTGAAAATACGTCATTTCAAAAAAAAAAATTTAAAAAAAAATCACAATGGTAGCTCTGAGTATTGTGCAATATTTAAGTATAGTATTATGGGGTGCACTCTACAATAATTTCGACTATGAATTTTTTTCTAACCGAAGTTGAGTAAAATTAGTACATTACAAATTTAAGCTACTGCAAAATTGCGTTGGTTTTTAATATTTTTTATGCTGACGGCTTTGTGTACTTTTTTCTTATGGAAGAAAATGCGTAAAACCGTTTTCAAAGAAAATTAAAAAAAAAAATTAAAGCCAGTTTTGCAATCGCTTAAACTTGAACTTTTATTATACTAAAATTTAATAAGCTACAAAACTGCATGCTCAAAAAAATTCTAAAAAAATTTTAAATTTGTAATGTACTCATTTTACTCAGCTTCGGTTAAAAAAAAATCATAACTCAAATTATTGTAGAGTGCACCCCATAATACTATACTTATATATTGCGCAATACTCAGAGCTACCATTGTGATTTTTTTAAATTTTTTTTCGAGATGGCATATTTTCAAAAACTATTTTGTTTTATCAAGAAATTTGTATCTATGTGAAAAATTTTTCAAGAGAAAAAAGTTTAAAAATAGTTCTTTTCATAGAGAACTTTGATGTATGCATGTGTGATTTTTTCCAAATTTTTTCCTCGCCCCGTTCTCGAGATATTTTGTAAACTATTAAATCGGTTTGTTTTGTTTTGTGCTGTAAAGTTTTTAAAAATGTATTAATCAAGCTCAAATTTCATATTTATTTATTATTTATGTTTATCCATCAACCCTAAAAATTTTAAACGAATCAAACACATCAAGTGTGAACCCCGTCCATTTTGGTATGGAACGCCCCATATACACTCTTCAAGTACGAACGGATATAAGTATGTACATACATACGTACAACTGACAAATCTAAACCCACCAAACAATTTGTTTCGATTTCTTACCGAAATCGTTACGTCGCGTCTAAAGATTTTTCCGAAATCGGAACCGATTTCTTTACGAAATCGTCAATAATTTCATATGAGAAAGTTGACACGACTTCGTAAAGAAATAACTTAACGATTTCGTAAGGTAGGATCGTTACGAAACTGTCACGAATTCGTTAAGCCAGAGCGAAAGACTTTCGACTTTGTTCAGAAAAGTCTGATATCCGAAAAATTCGGTGAAAAATCGTGACGAATTCGTTAAGTTATATCGAAAGACTTTCGACTTTGTTCAGAAAAGTCTGATTTCCGACAAATTCGGATACCTTCCCTGCAAACCAAAGTTCCCGAAATCTTTATGAAATCTTTAGGAGTATCTCATTTCGGTAACGAGTTTCTTACGAATCCTCAAAGGAAATTATATGAAGTGGTTGGCACGAACTCGTAAAGAAATTTCTGTACGAAAAATAAAGAAAATTCGGAAAAAACTCTGCAAGAAGTTCTTCACATAGCAGCATTATTTTCATTTCATTACCGATTTTCTTCCGAAATTTTGTAGAAGAATCGGATGGAATCTACGTATTCTTTAAAATTTCCCTACAATTTAGAATACTCTGAAAAAATGGTTTGCAGGG
>NW_023458560.1:4826356-4826835 GCF_013731165.1 Rhagoletis pomonella | reverse complement strand
AAAATTTCCCTACAATTTAGAATACTCTGAAAAAATGGTTTGCAGGGTTGGTTATTGGGAAAACATACATATGTATAGGGTCACACGACTAATAAGCTTGCAGTTTTTTGTTATTTTTGTGTCGATTATAGTTTGTTCCAACTTTTTACTTTCAATCCGCAAACGAATACCTTCAGTGCATTTTATTCCGCCAATTGGCATTCGCTGCGCTGCGCTCAGTGTGTTTTTTCAACCTTGGAATAAAACTACAAGTGATCGCCCGGTTTGTTGTCTCAGAAGTGATTTTGTTTGAGAAAATGACAGGAAAGTGTTAAAAATAAATATAATTTTGTATGTGCACATGCATGTTATACACGTACTGTACTTAAACAATCACACGTATGTATGTGTTCACAAATTATTTTACGGTTCGTTGCATTTCGTGTTTTGTACATATTATGTACTTTGCCTCCAGTCAGCGACTGTGCCTCTCGTCTAAC
>NW_023458560.1:4779877-4796356 GCF_013731165.1 Rhagoletis pomonella | reverse complement strand
TTTTTTCTATATTTTTTTTTGCGATGTTGCTTTGACCAGGGCTTGAACCCAGGCGTTGCGTAGTGGAAGCGCGCACTGCTTACCACTACACCACAGCGGCCGACGAATCTATAGAAATGAAATAAAGTGTATAGAACTGCATACTTAACGGACGTGATGTGTAACTCCTCGAAGATTTATACAATTTTTACGAAAAAGTATCTGCATGCACACTGATCCGGTGGATTTTTAGGCTTATAAGTGCACTTGGGCTCAGCATAAAGTTTCTGGATAAACGGTTGAACTTACGCTCATTTATCAGTACAAAAAATTTGTCAGAACCTTAACCCACTTTCATGCATGACCTTCGGTATTTAATGAAAGGCTTTGAAATATTTTGGGATATTAAACTGGGAAATGATGTGGAAAAATAACGATTGGGGTATTCAGAACGGTGTCGTAAGTGTCGTATTGTTGTATGTCGTAAACTTTAAACGCCTAAAAAATATATTAATAAAGGAGGTCGCAAAGTACCATCAAAGTCACATTATGGGTTTTCGTAGTGTTAAAAAATAGTTGATTGTGGTTGCAAGTCCTCTAAATATTTATTTAAGCTCTTCAAGTTTACGACATACAACAATACAACACTTACGACACCGTTGTGAATCCCTCAGATGTTTATTTGTAAATATGTATATTATGCTGGTATGTATGTATTTATGTGTGCTGATGCAGGCCGCAGGCAAATTTATTTGTGCATCACACGCCGTTGGTAAGTCCAAGAGCTCGACCCACACTGCGGAATTAAAATATCGAAAGGAAAAAAAATGGCAAAACCTCATCAACCAATGACATTTGCATTCAAATGTAATTTATTTTTTTTAACCGACTTCAAAAAAGAGGAGGAAAGTTATCAATTCATTAACGCATGACTTTGGATCACGTTTCGAGTAACCCTTTTTTTACCTTCCTTTTATTAGCTCGGGATGTAACTATGTAATATTGATGCGCCTAAAAGATGCAGCGATTTCTATTCTCAAGTTACATACCTGATGACAGTACGAAAGGCAATTATAATAGGGAGGTTTTAGTTTTTTAAACTATAATTTTATTTGGAAACTAATTTGGTTTAGTTCCGATCATTATGTCATGAAGAAATTGACGGTAATCCAAAATTTGTATACGAGCAATATAATCGGATGCATTTCGTTACTTAAAAATTACTTGCTAGATTCTTGAGCCAATGAAAAAGCATACCAATGACCAATTTTTGTGGCTAAAATTGATTAGGGCGAAACGAGTAGATTATTTAAAAAAACATGATACTTTTTCTGGTTGGAATATCGCTAGCTTAGAGTGAAAACTCATATTTTGATATAGAAGGCAAGGAATATTAAGAACGTATCGCTTCGAAAAGGATTAAGATACTTGTTTTATTTTTTCTCGTTTATATTCAATGAAAGACAAAATCCGACAAAACCAAGATAATACGAAATCTTTTAATATAGATCGAATCTTTCTTATTCGCATGGAGTTTTGCTTTGCTTTAAATACGCAAAATGTTGCATTCAAAGAAGTTTTTTCCTCTTCTGTAAAGTTAAAAAAAATGGCTTAGCAACTTTGCACTCGTAAGCTAGCGATATGATTTCCCATATTTTTTCAAACAAGCAAAAATCTTAACCCTTGAAGACCGAGTGGGTTCACTTCTTAATTTGTGATTTTGTTGAAAAAGTTTGAAGGCATGTTTTGAATTGTTGTTTTTAAAAAAACGTGGCTATTTTTGAAAAAAATTTGGTTAATTATAATAATTGCAAGTGAAAACCTGAATTTGTCTGCTGGAAAGCTAATTAAAAGGAGCAGCCTTTTGTATAACAAAATTGTAAACAGTCTTATGCTTCCTGTCTTTACTGAGTCCTCTTTTCCAAATGGTAAATAGTTCACTACTGACAGGTTCAATAATATTTACAAAAAAATCCATTTTCTTAGAAATCGAATATGAAATTGACGAATTAAACTGAAAACTCTTCATATTTGCCAATGTTATTGTTACTTATTAATATTTAATTTTAATATTTTTAATGAGCTTTGTACAACGATTATTTTATTAGGAAAAATGGAAAAAGCAACAAATAAAATAATCGTGGTATCTTCATTTTATACATTTTTGGTAGTCCAAACATGGTCAACATTTTAAAGGCTTTTTCAAATTTCATTAAACAAAATTTAATTAAAGCTCATGTCAGAAGTACCCAGCCAGCAAAATCATCGTAAAAATAACCGTTAGCAAAGAGAAGGGCAGCTGATATAAAGCGATTAACATGCAAATTTTTTGGGGTAAAAAAAGAGTATTATCAGCGAAGCCTAAAGAGCAATGGGACCAAAAGTAATGAGTTAACCTCCATGCGCTCGGGACTGAAAACTTGCGTAGATGGTCGGAAGTTTACATTTGTAAAAATCTTGAATTTGTAGGGAGGATCACTTAAACATGAGAAACAAAACGCATGTTTCGACACCCAAAAATTAAAAAAACCTTTGGTGAGTAAAAAAAGTGAGATGAATTTTTATACATATTATCTACACAGTGCTAAAATATTAAAAAAAATTCAAACCACATGAAACAATATACTCACGAAACTAGGGGCCAAATAAAGTAAAATTGCGTTTTTAGTTTTTCCCTCTGACGACAGTGTCCTTTTTAAAGGACTTTGAATCTTCAAGAATATCAAAAATTAAAAAAAAATATTAAAAAATTTCAATGCGATGTAGAATAATTTTGCAAAAATGCTCCAAATGTAGACTACCGAGCACATGAAGGTTAAGGAAAAGGTTTTTTTCGTTTTTAACTACTACATAAACCTATTTAAAGTCCGATACTTCAGCAATGATACCGTAATATTACATATAACGCGATTGAAAGTTTAGAGATCATTGGTTTATTTGTTTAAAAGTTATTGCGCTTTAAAAGTGGAGATTGGAGGAAAGTCAACGACAAAATTGTTTTACTTTTTTTCGTAACGAAAATATGAACCACATCTCAGAGTGGGCCGAAACGATAATCTAGAGGGACCAAATCATTTAACGAATTCAGTTTGCATGAATGTTTATAAAACTTAGTATTTAGGTATATTTTGAGTCTCCTATTACAAAACTTATATATGTAATATGTTTAAAATTAAAAATGTCGGATCCAATATAGCTGACACTTTAAATTTAGCGCTCAGTAGACAGGAGTCTAAACCAGCATGCCCCCATAGTTAAACTCTTGTGAAATTAAATTTTTTTTGTGGAACCAATTTCAAATTTGTATAGAAAAATATTATTTTTAGTTTATTTATATTTTCAGGCGATATGAATTTCCATAACCCAATTCTTAGTTGAACTTTTGCTAGTGGTTAAGGTAACAACGGTTTAACTAAGCACTGCGAATTCGGTTCTAAATGAAATAGTGCCTTCCGCAAAATAGAAAATGTCAACAAAAAACTCGAACCTTTATATGGGGGCGGACGTAGGCGGACTTAAAGTTTATAAAACAATAAAGTGTGAGAACACAGCAGTCTAAAAACTCAATTACTTTATTCGCCACTTATAGGAAAAAAATAGTAGCACTTTACAAAAACTATTTTCTAATCCAAAATTTCATGCATTCAAAAAGTTGAAATCAAGGCGAACTCATGAAGGTTTCATTTTTCCTTTTAAAAATAATGATTAATTATAAAATTGAAACGCTATACAGACGCAGCTTACTGAAATTTTGACCTGAAAATTTTGGAACTTATTCCTTTAATTAAGGTGTCGCTACCTCTGAAAAGGTATAGCTTTTGAGTTTTTTTAATGATCATTATTCTTGAGCGAAAAAAATAAAAATCATAAAATAATCATTATTTATGATTCGAAAAAATAAAAATCATGTAATAATAATTACCTTTGAGCCAAAAATTAAAACACAAATATTAATTATTATTTTTAATCTTTATTGGTTAAAATCGAAAAATAAAAATCATAGTAAATTACAGTAGGACGTACGAAAACAAATACGTGGGTATAGATAAAATTGTTTTACGACGATTACAACTTGTTGATTTTTTGGTTAAAATTTAAAAAATAATGATTATTTTCCGTCCCTGCTTGATTTACGTCAGCAGCAAGCAAATAGAACTTGAACTAACTATAGATGCATATATGTTTTTTTTTTTTAACAAAAGAAAAGTGGATTCTTTTGTATCAGCTAATGTGTTACAGAATCGAAAGCAAAATATCTTGAACTTGACACTTCACCAAAATCACAAAGGTCCCTCCAGATTACCGTTTTAGACCTCTGTGCGTCTGGAAACATTTAAAGTTTAAACAAAGCAGGATATGAAAAAAGCTCGATATTTGTCTTCTACGTGTATTAGCACTGAACAATTTTACGTCCGAGATAATGTAAAGCTGGTTGCAGAAGAATCTTATGAAAACCACTTAGTACCGTTTTCGCCCAGAAAATATGGTTTTAAAAGACAAAAAGGTCATCGATTAAGACAGCACATATCGCACACCTGGATCTAAAGTGCGATTAATTAAAAAAATATTTTGGGCGATTTTTTGTATAAATCAATTCATAGGACTCACATCCAATTAATGAAAATGTATTTTTCTTCATGATTATACACATTAACTAAAAAACTACTCTTATACCTGTTTTTGTATTAATTGCGTTAAATCTGTACGATCCACAAGCAGTTTAAATTTCCCTCTCTGAATTTTGAGTTAGCTCACTTTAGATCTAGGTGTGCGATATGTAAACACGTATGTACATGCATATAGTATCATTGATTACTGTATGAATCTTTATGAATAAATTCGCCACAAAAAGAATAAAGACGATTCGAGTCAACAAATGGTTTTTTGAAGGAATGAAGCGTTGGATACCATTCATCTGGGGTTAGTTATTATACATAACTGTTAATATGATGCAATCTCGTGTAAAATTGGTAATTCGAATGTAAATTGCCATGCAAATATATGGCAGTAAAACATTTTTCTCTAGTAGGGTTTTTTTGCAAATTATTAAATTTTTCCGCAAAATTTAGGTCTAGTATACATACATATGTAGATATGTACATAGGCACCCAATATTACTTTACATAAATACATCTCATTTAATATTCCATAGTAAATTTTTAATCAGTAACACAGCTCAAACATATCATTGTCCACAATATTCAAATATAGGATAAACTCATTGATTCGGATCGTTGGGCCCGTCTAATTGCTCGCCGCAGCTATCGCCTGGCTGACCTACGTCGCGAATTTCGCGGCTGGTACGGCAATCACGAACGACACTGCCTTCTGCACAGCATCCTCACACCGCTTCGCATTAAATAGGATATGTAAGCGATGAAGAGCGAAACTTAGAATACCCTACTAGAAGTAACTGGTGCTCAAACTCTTTGAGGGAGTCGGAGAATGGGAAATAAATTGGAGCTTTGACTTAGCAACACCAAAACTTGTTTAAAAACCATAGCAGGAAGTCGGTTGTAATTCCGGTGCTGTCTCTAACTACGATATTTAAAAAAAAAAACCTATTTATAATAATAAAACGCACAAAAAAATACAAGAACACTTGTACCGAACGCAACTACTTGTTAAATAAATGTATTTAGTTATTTGAGCGAATTTTATTGCTTTGAACGATTATTTTTGAATTTTGTTATGTTGTACATATGTATTTACCAAAACCAACTGCTTAATCACAAGCACAAATGGAACAATAATAAATATGTATAAATTATGTAAATTCATATGCTGATCTTTATTATGTACATGCGTATGTAAAATAAAAATGTGTAATAAATTTCAAACTGTTTTATTGCTTACCTTATTCTTGGTTGTATTTTTACTTAACTATTTATTGTATTTGGACATTTCATTTTTTAGCTAAAATCACGAATTGTTCACTTGGAGCGCTTACTGGATGATGAACGTAAGAAATCAGAGGACTTGCAATTTTCTATCGATGAGGCCACATACTGTGGCAACGATGTAAGGATGCATAATTTGTTACATACCTTTTTCGTATACAAGAGTACCAAAAGTTCACAGGCATATGTTTAGAAGAATGCATGGATCCCACGATATGTATATTTGTACATTTTGACAGAGTGGTGTTGTCTAGAAATTTTTATCGAGTTATGAGTTCAGCTCAATAAAAAATTCCAAAGCAACCCCAATCTCCAAATACATGTCAAAATGTACAAATGTCCAATCACTGCTTAAGAGTAGAATTTCACAGCAAAGCCCCTTATGATATATGTACATATATACATACGGTGTTCGCCCAAATACACTCCGTATTAATATTTACTATTTCCACTAACTATCTTACCGCTATTGAGAGCCTTGTGAAATAATCCTTACAGAAAAACGAATTACATTTTATATATGTATGCAGTCTTATGCATCAAGTAGTGCATTTTGTCATTTGCTGTAGGGTACAGATAATGTAGGACAAGAAAAGTCAATAGGTCAAATATAGTTCGTTATATTTAGGGTTAAAGCGTTTCTAAGACTTCCAATGATTTTGAAAAGTTACGGCTTTGAGTCACATACATATCAGCCCCTTAATAAATCCTCCAAAGGACTTTGGTGGGCGAATTCCTTGCTATTATGAATTGTTTTTCACAATTACGATTGCCAGACGTACTGATTTGGGAAGGACGGTACTGAATTTTCATGCCCCGTACTGAAAATTTTCAATTCCTAATTCAGTGCGCAAATGTCCTTGTGAAATGTGTGCTGAAAGAATTTAGTTTGGGGAAGGGGAATCGACTCCAATGTCAAATAAAGTTAAATTAAAGCCTAAATTAGTGGTGCCATATCATAGCTATAACCGTAACCATAGCAATGGAATGTTCCGATAAAACGTTCGCGCAGCTCTGCAAAAGATTATTGGTGCTATACTATAACGCCAGAGCCATAGCCATAATCGTAGGTAATCTATTTAGTTTTAGCTTTTCGCCATACCATAAGCAGCTGTGAAGTATTTTACTACGTTATGGCTAAGGCGTTATGGTTATAGCACCTCTAATTTGGCCTTAAAAAGACGTCGTATGCGCTTCACCGATTACTTACCCCTCGAAGTTCAAGCACAAGCATCCAACCGGTAATATAAAAATTATATAATCATTTTGAAAACAAGAAGATAAAAAATTGTACATTAGTAAAGTCAACTCTTTGATGCGAAAATGCGAAAACCAAAAATAAGCGTTTGTTTTGTTGCTTTGCTGTGCGTTTGTGCGAAACGGCGCCATATGTTTGCTGTAAAAAAACCGATTTTTGCACTTTCGCTCAAACGCACACAGTTTCGCATCAAAGAGTGAACTGTAGTGTTGTGTTTATTAAAGCTATGGACAACATTTTTCGTTGAAGGGTTGCATTATTTTACCAAAGTTTTTAGAACTTCGATTTTACTAATTTAAATTGCAAACTCAATGTTGTGCCTTGTTGTTGTCACAAATCTTTGTGTTATTATTTCAGTGTCAATTTTAATATCTAATGGCGTTTTCTTTTCTCGAAAAAAATGTCACCTTCTTATGTGGCAACATTATCAGAGTCCAACATTTTAAAGAAAGAGCACGCAATATGCATGTAAAGATACTGATAAAAGAACACGAAGACTTGACAGTTCTGGCGCAGGGTAGTATAAATGCAAAATTATTTCGAGAGTAGAAAACGCTTAAGAAGTGTATGAGTAAAAGTGCTACACCTGTCAGCCTGGTACTATAAAGCAAAATGTTTAACCGGCCAAGGCTTAAATAACTTCTTTCTAAAGTAGCGTTACTACGAGTAGCTTAAATTTTGGCCAGAATGTAGAAAAGTGGGTCCAAATGAAAGTAAGAAAGTGAATTTTTAAAAAATAATGGCGGCCAACAATCAGTCAAAATTGAACAAAAATGCAACAAATAATAGAAAAAATACATATTTGTAGTAACATGTATAAAAGAGTGTGATTTTATTGTATATTATATATAAATGTTATATATTTAATTTACGAATCGATTCGAAGCGTAAAACAAATAGCCCTATTATGGACACTGAGAAAAAACTGAGCCAAAAATTGGTCAATGCAATCAAATTCAAACTTGAAATTGAATCAAGATGATTCTTGTTTCATATTAACAATGCCATGGTTGATATTTTCAACAATAATTTGGTAATATAACATTTGTTTACATTAAACAAATTATTGGTTGCCGATTTTTTCATTTGAATACGCTTATGTTCTGTACTTCACACATGCTTTTTCATAATTCGGTGATACAAGACAAAAATTTTGTGATGGGATTTGAACCAGCATCATCTGAAAGATAGCAAATAACATCAAGCGTCTCTACACACTACAGCTGTTCTGTAAACTTGCCCTAAAATGTTGAACTTGAATAAATTTTCTTCGTCATTTGATCGTGTCTGCTTTTTTGTAATTATGTAATTTTTTGTACAGTATTTAAAAAATAATAATTCTAGTCGAACAAAGTACAAGCTTCAAATGGCTAAAAATTACGGTTAATTTTTTAGATTTTTTGTTTTACCCATTTGCTTCCATATAACATTCAACAAATGTCCATGTCGTTGTAAAGATCATGGAGCTCAGTGTTCCATCGTCACCAACGCGTAAAGGCCCGTAAATCTTTATCTTGAATACTCCAAGGGCCGCCTCATCGAATGTTGCCATCGTCCATGCTTCTGCGCAATATACCACCACAGGCATGTAATTAATGTTTTAAAAAGATACAATTAAAAAAGAAATTCTATGTTTTCCCATTTAATTCAAATCTAGCGTAAATATTGGGACACCCTTTATATACAGATTTCGTCTATAGATGCTTTAAAACTAATTGATTTCTGTCTGGCCGAGGTCGGCCAATCAAAAATAATGTGTTCTGAAGTCTCATCAGTTAGACCCCATATGGTAACGTGATAACTGCTTATTTTATTGGATTAATATCCTTCCTATCGAAATAATAACCGAGGAGCTTGGCTTATAAAAGTTGAAGCGTGTCAAGGCTTAGATTTGGTTATGTCTTGATCATTTTATTGGAGAGGGCCCGGATGGCCGCTTGGCAGTCTGGAAATATAACTAAACACGCGCACTTTCATCCTTTTACAAGGTATAATGTGGTTCCAATAATGAATCATCCGTGCATCACGGACAGCGAGCGCCTTTGTCCAGTCTTCATGATCTGTAATTTTTTCGCAGGTATCATATATGAAACTTCTTTGAATGAAAGCTGTCTTTAGAGTGATGGAGATACATACCAACTTTTGAAGCATATCTTTTCGTAATGTTTTCTGCAACAATACCACAGGGTGTGCGGATTTTCCTGTCGGATCTGACTCTGTAACATTCTATTAACATTTTCCCGCCAAAATCAAAATCGGCGAACGGGGCCGCCCTGTAAAAAGATCGCGTTTTTTGCAATATTTTAGAAGCTCTAGCAAAGAATGAAAAGGTGATAGAACCTTCCATTTAGGCTTAAATTAAAGCTAAAGCTCTCGACTAATGTCTGTGAAAATACTATCCCGGCACCTCGACCTTATGGTCACTTATAGTCATTTATTGGACAATAAAAAAAATACTGGAAAATCGTGCTAATGAAAAACAAATTTTGCCAAAATTTTCTGTACAATAAATTACTACAAGTGACTTAGGGTCAAGGTGCAGGGATGGTATTCTTAGAGATTGTAGCCGAAAGTTCAAGCCTTAATATAAGCCTAGGTGGAAGGTTCTATCATCTTTTGTTTAATTGCGGCAGGTACTCAAACTTCGCCAAAATCAGTTTTTGCTATTCAATAAATGACTATAAGTGGCCATCAATTCAAGGTGCAGGCATGGAATTTTCAATCGTAGTAGTCGAGAGTCCTAGCTTTAAGTAAGTGGAAGCTTATATCACCTTTCATTTCTTTGCTAGAGCTTCTCAAATATTGCAAAAAACCGATTTTTTACACTTTGACCTGATTTTTCTCAAAATCTGGAGCTGATGGAAACTTTAAACTTACGGCACAAAAAAGTCTATCAAAGACAGCTTTAAATTTTTTCTGTTTCTACTTTCGCGTATTAGCTAAAGACTTTTATTTTAGAAATATTTAAATGATGGAATAAGTCACCGATACTAAATATCAGTTTTTCTCGCAAAAGGCCCGTCGCCGATTTTGATTTTGGCGGGAAAATATTCCTAACATACCACAGAGTCACATCCGACAGGAAAATCCGGGGTTAGAAAACTTTTGAATGAAACTTGGTTAAAGCACACCGTGCCATCGATGCATTCGACTCAGTCGTACGGTATAACACACGGTAAAGCGCGGTAACTTTGAGTTCGATTCCCAAATGTCACCAATTAGTCTTGTGCGGGCCCACATGAACCGTGTGGCTTCACCAAGACTTTAATCAAGATGGAAGTTCCAACTAAGTTTCTTATCTACGTACACTAAGAAAAAATAATAATAATAATGTATCTTTCAAACTGAAACAGGTTTTTGTTTGGGGATTTATTCATTTGAATACGCTTTGGTTCTGCATTTCACAGATGATTCAGTATTATAAAAAAAAAAAACTTTTTATTATCATTTTAATATGTTTTGTCAGGCAGCAATTGAACCCAAAACCTTCTGGAACATAAGGAGTAATAGCAATCACCTCTGCACAGCCAGCTACAGCCAAAGTATGTAAACGTGTTTTCAAATGTTGCGTTTGAATAACATTTCTTACAATCATTTTAACAAACTTGATTTCAAATTGACATAAATACATAGTCACTCTGCACTATATATTTCATTTGCTTTACCAGTAAAATTTAACTGATGATTAACCCCTCTATTCTAACAGACTCACAAAACTTAGCTCATCACTGTTGTGATTTCAAGTGCGCCGAGAAATGTGTCACAAAAAATTCGATTTTGAGTGCTAGAAAAATACACAAAAATTTAAAAAATTGAATTGTGGCGGCATATTTTTGCAGCGGCAAACTTTGAGGCGCAGTAGAAATCACAGCAGTGATGAGCTAAAGTTTGTGACTTTGTTAGAATACGGCTGCAAATTTTATTTTCATTGCCAGTAAAATTGTTACTGCATTTTTTAATGTTTTCTTTAATCTAGTGACTGTACATTGATTTTTTAACTATGTATTCGTAAATATGTACTTCCAGTAATCAGTAAAAATTTACTGATTTGCATTCTCAGTAAATTTTTACTGATTATTGAAAATATTAACTAACACATTACAATTTCGGTAATCCGGACACTCACTTTACCGGACTTCCCAGTAATTCGGACATCTCTACACTTCGGACACTTTTTATATTTTACCTCTATAATTCGGAAAAATAAAGTATATTTAGTTTTCAAATTGACTATCACCTTGTATGTATATCAAGTTATCATTGCTTTTCAAATGTATATCGCTACCTAAAGGTGAAAAGGTGCCAAGTCTGTTTTCTTTCAAAATTTAGTTTTTGATGCAGAATGGCAGGTAACACGAAACTACATCGATTTATCCTCTCCTGAACAATTTCAAAAAATGGACTTGGCACCTTTTCACCTGTAGATAACGATATACATATGTACATGTTAGGGATTTTTTCGCTTTTTGCGATCCCGGGATTTTCGGGATGTTATCACAATCCCGGGATCCCGGGATTAGTCCCGCGAGTTAGATATTAATTTCTTGTCAACAAATTAAATCGAAAAAATTGCTTCTATATTGTTTGATAAGCTCTCCTACCATAAAATAAATAATAAATAAATGGGTCTGAAACCTACTCTTTTATTTAAAGTGGCGTTTTTATTTTTTCTCTCTGAGACACAGTGCCGCCTAAGTGGCCATAAATCGAGAAATTCGTTATCTGCAATGTGAACTTGTTTGGTATTTCTGGAAAGACAATTTATCCACTAAAAAGAATTAAACAGACATTTCCCTAAAAAAATTATTATATGCCGCCAAGAAGCCACTAAAGTCGACAAATTTTATACTAAGAATTTTAATAAAAGCATAGCCAGGCGTACGGTCTTCACAGGAAAAAATATCAAAAATATATTCTTTAAAATAAAATGTTGGTTTGACGTTTCTTGTTTCTATATAGATAGTGGAGAATTACAGGAATTGAAATTTTGGGTTAAAATTAAACCTGCGGTGTTCCAAAAAAAAAACGATTTTTTTAAACAAAATTTCAAAAAATGCTAAATTTTAATGGAATGAATAAAAAATATATGTAAAAATAGGTTATTTTTTATTATTTTATTAAATAGTACAGGCTTTTAGCTTTCAAAAGAAGAAATAAAAACCTGCTCATTTTTTGCACTTTCTGAAGTAATGCGTTTTTCGCTAATGCATAAAATAATTTTTTCATTTTTTGCCAGTGCCTTGAGATCTGCACGATTCGTTCCATTTTCAAAAATGAAGTGTCAGATTAAAAATCTTAACCTGTTAAAAATTAGATTGTTAAAAAATTTGATTAAAATTTTTTATAAGTTAAATGAATTATTATGTATTAACTATGTGTATTAACTACATGTAGAGAGTTGGCACCTGTTTAAAAAATCAAATTCCACTTGAATTAAAGGAATTAGGTAATTGAAATAGATAGGTATCACCATGACTCCCTTAGTTAGACGAAAGAGGTTTAAGAAGGTTTTAACTTAAAAGTATTACGAATAGGGTTGCCACCTGTTCGTAAAGTCGAATTTAGTTAAAATAAAATATTAATTACGTCAAACCATAGGATTACGCCATCGTATTTGTTGTTTTAGTACAAATACATACATTGTCAATCAGTGATTTGTTCTGATTACATTCCTTATAAATTACTGGACTCTTAAATTAACTCAGGAATGTTTTTACTCTCCACTTATTTCTTGCTAAATACGTCACATTTTTTCATTTGTCTTATACTCATATTGATATGGGCAAATCTAAAAAATAGGTACACTTTCAAAAAAAATAAAATTAATTTTTAAATTTGTGAGCACACCTATGTTTTATATATCATTTTATTCGTAATCTCTTAATAAATCGATTAATATAAGTGTAATTCATTTTCATCAAGTGCTTCAAAAGTTAGACGAGGAATAAGCATGAAGTAGAAAGTAAAAGAATAAGCTGGGTTGAAATTACGCTGTTCAAGTTCTAAACTTTGAGAAAAGAGTTTAAAAGTTGAACTCACTTAATTGGGATGTTCTAAGTTCAATGGCATGCCCTGTTTTACCAGATTCGCTCCGGTTTTCGAGATAACGGAAGTTGAAAATTTGATTAAATTTTAACTATTTTATAAATAACTCCCTCAGTTTTGAAGAAATTTTACTAAAATTTTGCACACAACAGTTTTTTAATATTACCTTAATTATTCCTTAAAATTATCGAAATAGGTTCACATTAACATATAGCTCCAATACAACTGATTACTCAGATATGTGTTTTTACGCAATAACTCTAACTTCATATCTGAATAATAAATTGTATGCGTACTATATGTTAAATTGAACCTATACTAAATTTTAACCTGTTTAATTGAAGGAGTTATAACACAAAACAACGTCTCTGATCAATCAGTTGTATGGGAGCTATATGTTTTAGTGAACCGATTTCGATGATTTCATGGAATAGTTAAGGTAATATTAAAAAATGGTTATGTGCAAAATTTTCGTAAAATATCTTCAAAACCCAGGGACTTTTTTTATAAAATAGTTAAAATTTAAGCAAAGTTTCAAGTACCGCTATCTCGAAAAGTGGAGCCAATAGGGTAAAACTTAGGACGCCATTGAATTCAGAAGGCTCCAATTAAGTAAGAGCAACTATCAGAACATTTGTCGAAAAAAAGATGCTTTGATACCACTCACCAAATATTCTGACTAAAAGAAGGAGCATCATTAAAAGTAGTAAATCAGGGTTTTTACAAAAAGTTCTTAAACTTAAATGCTGTAAAAACTACACGCGTTAAACCGAAAATTTTGAAAATTGTGAAATGTGGAATTACAGACTTTGAGTTACTTGCCATTTCGTTAATATGAAGTACATAAGTGTACATAAGTACTAATTGCACATAAAATTTCAAATCAGTATATGGTGTGCTTCAAAAGTTATTACATAATAAATTTTTAACCTCTTAAAAATTACATAAAAAATTCACTTGTTTTGCATGCAGCATGCATGTTTTTAATGCAGCAAATTAATTCAAGTATACGTCAATGAATTATATCCAGAAGCAACCAGCTTGATATAGTTTCCAACAGTGAAAATAAAGCTAAACAACACCAAGGTTACCTGTTTTTTAGATTTGCCCATATACATATTTCAGTTACCTTATTCCCTTAATTAAAGTGAATTTGATTTTTTAAACATGTGGCAACCCTTCTACGTGTCGTTTAGAGGTAAAGTATTTTCAAAACTCAATTCAATTGATACCCATATTGTAATATCTAATTCATTTAACTTATTAAATAATTTTAATAAAATTTGTAACAGGTGGCAACCCTTTTCAAAAATAAAAAACTTTATCGCACATCTACAGGCCAAGCCCTGTCATTTCACACCTCACTTTTGAAAATAGAACGAACTATATGTACATACCTATGTAAAAGCCACAAGAACCCAAATTTTCAACTTCAAACTGCATTTGCAGTGAAAGTATGAAAGTTATCCCAAAACCAATTGCATTTTAGCAAATTTTAGTGTCCTCAATTTTACTAAGAAGCGAACTTTCATTTAAATCCGTCCATAATTCAATTTTTTCCCACATTTCATATGGAAGGGAAGCACTGTGTGACGTCAGGATTTATTGTAAAGGACTTCGTAATTTCACAGATATAATTAATTCCAAAAATTATTTTAAAAATTCAATGCAATGTAGAATATGGGTACCAAATGCAAGAGGAATTTTCTTTAGAGCTTAAAAAAACTTAAATTTTTTTGGACTCACACGGACGAATAGGTAATTTTAAGGACGAAATTCGAGGATGTTATCGAGTTTATATAAGTCCTTAAGATATAATTTTTTCAAAAACATATATTGCGAAATTTCAAGAATAAAATTTTAGAAGGACATTTTCAATACTTACCAGTCCTTATGCACCCACAAATTGGATATGTTTAAATCTACAGAATTTCCATACCATACCCATACTCTAAGCAAATTTCACTGAATTTTTAAATTCATTTTTGAATTACTGACGTCAGAGTGAAAAATGAAACTACTGACACGTTGTTTGCGCAACCTGTTTATTTTTTAAATTTCAAGTGAATTTTTTTTATAAAGTTGAAATAATTAAAGGAATATTTTAAATGGAAAACAAAAATATAAGTTAGTACCTATGTCCCAATCAAAAAAAGTGACTTTTTATCATTTGTATGCAAAAAATAGACTTCGTTGCATAACCTCAAAAATTTTCTGATTTATTCCCATTTATGATTTTAGGTAAGCTTTTACAATTTTGTTAACTTTCGGCAACCAGTAGGGAAAGGAATTAAATGATGATGATTAATGAGTTGATTTTATTTTTACTTAAGCCCGCCGTTTTAAGCCGTTTTCAAGAAAAACTCTTCTGGGTTACTATGCTATTACAAAAGGCAAGTTGTTTGAAGTTTGGCTGCTAGGATGTTCGAAAAAAGAAAAGCTTTCTTCGCGTTGCAAAAAGTTGGTGCTGTTGATATTTGCGAAAGTTCCATGAAACTCTTAGAAGAAAAACCGCTTCTTTTTTGCAATTATTTATCAAAGCAAGACGAAAATTATGGAAAACAATTTGGAAAGGATGCTGAAATATTTAGATCTGAAAACATTGCGTTTCTTGCTGATGAAGTGCTTTTCGAAATCAAAAAGCCAACTGTGTCGACCAGCAGCCGGATTCTATAACTTTCGTTATAGCTAAAATATGCTAAAATGCTAAAGCATACATTTTATCGGCTTTTCGCTAAAAATATATAAGCTTAAATTTTTGTATCCGCAAGTGGCGCTATGCAACAAAAGCAGCTGTCAAAATTTGCTTGCATTGTTGCTAGTAAATAGCCCATTTTAATGGTGATTGCATTTCATTTCGTATAGCGTAAACATGGCTAAGTTACAAAGACACTCGCGCCGATTCGCAAAGACTATTGATGAAAAGCCTTCGCAAAAAGACAAATCTTTGAGAGAGTCTACGCATTGCTATTTCGAAATTTTTTGCCCAAGGGAATAGAGCTTTGAACATTATTTCCATAAATTAGTTTCAAAAACTTTCGTATTCTTTTCAGGAGGTTATCAACGGTTTTTGGTAAATGTATGCCTTAAAAATTTTGCAACTTTGTATTATCAATTACACTGTGAGACAAATGGTAGGGGTCAGTGATCGGGAAGGGTTCAAACTACCGGGGAAAGTTATATCGGTAAAAAAGAAGTTATACGTGTCCCGGCGTTTCGCTGGGTCACGTCTAGGAATCGAGATATATCGATTTGAAGTTAGTAACTATCATATAGGGGAAATTGTCACCTTTGGTG
>NW_023458560.1:4776356-4779777 GCF_013731165.1 Rhagoletis pomonella | reverse complement strand
CGGCGAAGGGAAGCAACTTGAGGGTTGAAATTGTTTCCAGGGTACCGTGATATCTACACATATGCATTTTTATAACGTGTATCCACTCACAATTCTCTGTTAGCATATATCGTTTTGTTTCAATGGCTGGTAAATGTGCATTAAAAATTTCTGGAACAAAAAAATTTTTTTTTCGTATAAATGCAGTATTTTGGAAAAACCGTAGTATCTATTCTTTTTTGGAATCAAAATATATATATATTATACTGCAAAAAAAATATAGATACGAACGTTAGGCATTCATCTAAATGTGTAAATACCTCGCAACCGCGTAAATCTCGTAAATAAACCGGGTTTCCATACAAAATTAAGTAAGTTTACGAGGTTTATATGGTTACGAGGCATTTACGCGATTAGATGAATTGGCCTAAGAGGACTTTTTAGAGCGCATTTTTTCTCTTTTTCATGCATATTTCTATCCACTATGGTCATAACACTAATTCTGTGCCAAATTGTTTACCTGACCTTTTTTGTTATAGATAATTAATTAATTTCAATTTCATGGGTTTTGTGTCTACAAAATATGTGGGTAAATTCAAAAAATTATTTTGGTATTTTTTACAAGAATTAAATGGCATAACAATTTTTCTAATAAACTCCTCTAAAACTTTACTGATATAAAATAAAAATGGTCTACAGAAATGAAATAAAGTATACATATACACAGTTTAATTTTTTGCCTTTTTGAAGCAATTTTTTTTCTCACAATGCTAATAAAACAAAAGTCCCGTCTTTCCAATAAGCAAGTGATATTGAATATTTTATTTTTCTAAAAATTAATACAAACAAAGTAAAACCAGACAATAAAAACATATGCATAGACAGAAAAAACGACAAATTATTAGAAATGTTAACCAATTCTTAACTCACAGTAACAAATTATTTTCCATTCATACAAACATACGCAGAATATACACCAGTATGGTATGCATGAATGGCTTATTATAACGGTAATTAATGTTATCAAGAATATAAAAGTAAAACACGAAATACAAAAAAATACAAAAACTGTAGGTACCTAGTGTAAAAAAACACGAATAAAGACAAAATTATTTGTTTTAATACTTTCTTAATTGTGGGTTTGTACATACATATACAAAAGTATGTATATACATGCATGTACATATATACATATAACATATTTACTTTGGGCACTTGATATAGTACCAGATGGCTGCTGTTTAATTTTATTCTCCATTTATTACTTTACGGTTTGTTATTTTGTTTTTAATTTCAAATTTCATGCTGTAGTTGAAGGAAACGAACGTTCAACTACAAAAGAAAGTTGAATAAATTAACCAATTAGTGAGTAGTTGAATGAACATGTCGATGAATAAACCAACCTGAGGATTATAAACAAATGGAAAGCAATGCTTGTAAGTAAAATCGACAATTAGTAAATATTCATATGTGCAATTTTCAATCACGCTAACAGGTCTATTCTGCACTGGTAATAAAAAGTTTGTAACCGGTAAATAAAGTTGCTGTAAATTTTTAAACCCTCTTCGCATTCTCTGTACTCTTTTAACCGGTAAATTTTGTTACCATCTCATAAGCTGGTAACAAAGTATTGCCCTGTGAAAAATGCAATGCCAGAATCTGCACAATTCTTCATAGCTGAATTATTTAACTGCATTACCTAACTATTATCGCTGAATATTTTAACTGCATTACCAACGAACCTAGAATCGCGGTGACAAGAACTGGTAGCATTTTTTGGTAATAAAATTTTCCGGTTACAAAATCTTCGGTAACGTGCAGAATAGACCTGTTAATGATGAACAGGATGTACGATTGCTATAAAACATGTATGTAAGTATAATACATACATATGTAGTACTTGAAGCGAAACTCGTACACCAGATGATTTATACATATGTACATACATACATCTTTACTCAAAATTTAAGAACAAAAAAGGTACAACTTTTGTATGCAATATTTCATAACTTTATTTGATAGACAGGATTGTACCAAAACAATTAGCTTAGTTTTATAAGCAACATATGTAAGTACATATACGAAAGATAGTTAGACTGTGATCTATTCGGTACCACTTGCTCTAATAAGTAGCAGCCAAATTCAAGTACAGCAACTAATACTGACTGCAGCAGTCTAAATGACAAGAAAAAAATATCTAATCGAGTGAACTAAAGTCGCCTTCCAGACAAGATCTAGAAATTATTCCAAAGGACAAGGGCGAAACCTGAAATTATTCCGATGGTCCATTAGAGTGCGCATTAACCAACGAAAAATTAATAAGTGGCGATTATCTAAACCAGGGATGGGCGTTTTTGAATGAATTATTATTCAAATAAAAAATAAATTTTTATTCATCATTCAAGTAATTTCAAATAACGAATAAATTTTTATTCTTCATTCAAGCACTTGCGAATGATGAATAAATTTTTATTCATCATTCAAGTAATTTCAAATAACGAATAAATTGTTATTCTTCATTCAAGCACTTGCGAATGATGAATAAATTTTTATTCATCATTCAAGTAATTTCAAATAACGAATAAATTTTTATTCTTCATCCAAGTACTTGCGAATGATGAATAAATTTTTATTCATCATTCAAGTAATTTCAAATAACGAAGAAATTTTTATTCTTCATTCAAGCACTTGCGAATGATGAATAAATTTTTATTCATTATCCAAATAATTTCAAATAAAGAATACATTTTTATTCTTCATTCAAGTAATTTAAAATAACGAATAAATTTTCATTCATGATTCAAGTAATACTGAATAACACACAATTTTTCATTTATTGTATAAGCATGAAAATAAGTATGTATGTACTTAGTTAATTATCTATATATGTACATATGTACATATATAATACGTGAAGGGATTTTTTGTCCAGGTCACCAAATCTGCACCGTTCATTCGATTTGAAAAAATGGGGTGGCAAATGGCTCGGGCTGTAGAAGTGCTATAAGGTTTTACTTTTTCGAAAAGAGTTGCCACCTTTAAACAATTTAATTCCAAATATTAAAAAAAATAAATTAATTAGTACAATATGGGTATCAATCTAAATCGATTTGAAGAGGTTGTATTTTTTTATTACATACAAGGGGGTTGCCACCTGCTTAAAATAATAAATTCAATTTCAATTATGGAAATTATATAGGTGAAATATTCATCACAGTATGGGCGTCGGGCGGGAGAGGTTTAAGGAGGCTTTAGTTTGGAAATATTTACAGAAGGGTTGCCACCTAATCTAAAAATTGAAAGTAATTAAAATATGCAGTAGTTACTTAGGTATGTGAAATATTAAAACATGGGTATCAAGCAAAAGCGAGTTGAGAGCTTTGAGCATCCAGACTATTTTTGTGGGTTTTAAAAGCGGTTGCCACCTGTTTTAAATGTTAAA
>NW_023458560.1:4770465-4776256 GCF_013731165.1 Rhagoletis pomonella | reverse complement strand
TTGTACCAAAACAATTAGCTTAGTTTTATAAGCAACATATGTAAGTATATATACGAAAGATAGTTAGACTGTGATCTATTCGGTACCACTTGCTCTAATAAGTAGCAGCCAAATTCAAGTACAGCAACTATTACTGACTGCAGCAGTCGAAATGACAAGAAAAAAATATCTAATCGAGTGAACTAAAGTCGCCTTCCAGACAAGATCTAGAAATTATTCCAAAGGACAAGGGCGAAACCTGAAATTATTCCGATGATCCATTAGAGTGCGCATTAACCAACGAAAAATTAATAAGTGGCGATTATCTAAACATCATGGGTTGCCTTTTTTAAGAAGCAGTCAGTTGACATGTATGAACTTGTCATGGCTAAACCATCACAACTATGAAATAAGCAGATCCATTTACTTGGACGAGCGATAATGCTTTGCTCCGGAAAACCTTAAATCCACAAATGTTTAGAAACCTGTATTTCAGTTATAAATTTTAACTTGTTATCCTGCGAAAAAAAAACTGTTTGTTTGATAAATAGAAAGGACGAATAGTACAACACCGACGGAATCGTATACAATATATTTAAATTTTATTCAACGTTATTATACAACGTGTAGACCAGCGGTTCTTAACCCGGTATCACGTATGAAAACGCAGAGAAAACTAGTACCATAAAACTAAAAAAATAAAAGATCTATGTATGTACGCATCAAAAATTTATCTTCAAAAACTTGTCAAAAATTTTGGCATTGACAGCATTTCGTCTTACTAAAAATTCCGTAGCTTACTTCAGAGGAGAATCTTCTTTAGCATGTATTTTGGGCATTTAATTCCGAAGATCTATTTTCGTAAGATTATACATACATCCTTACTATTCAAAATGTTTTTTAAGGAAAGTAGCACGCGTGGAATAGTCTGAGAAGCGCTAATATTGTCAAATATGTATATGTATGTACGTATGTACATATTTCACCTTAGCTAAGAAATTCCGCGATTAACTTTTGTTTTCGTAATTGCAGCTCCAAACTATTATGATCATATTGCACACAATATGTATTTATGTAGTTTTCTCAGCGACCAATTCAAGCTTAACTATAATTGCAAAATAGTACTCCTCGCGTAGGCCAATTGAAAAACGTGACTGGCGCAAAAGTTGGCAAAAAATAATTGTGTAGTATGTACGTATGTATGTATGTATGTATGTTCGCATGTCTGGAAAGTTCCCAAAATGTGTCTGCACAGGTGATTGTGTAGGTTTATTTACAAACGCTTACAGCTAACAAAAACAAACAAAAATACGAGACAAAAGTAACAAATATTTGTTAATTGAAATGTTAGACCGCAAACAACAATATTTCGAGTGGTAACAATGATTGAGAGATAACCATATTAGGCCATTCATTAAACACATATCTACATATCGCACCCTAAATCAAAAACAGGTTGAATATACAAGAGCACTCGATGGTAAACAATAGTAAACAAAAGAATTTGAATATAATTTGTAAACACTTATGGCCAATTATTTTAAACAAATGTTAACATGGTGGCATGCGAAACTTTTTTGCAAAAAAAGTTGAGGTGTAGATGTAGTCATAGTAAGTATGCACATGTGGTTTATATGTATTGCGTATGTATGTATGCATTTATGCGTTTTGTGTGTGCATTTATTTGTGTACAAACAAACCCTCCAAATAAAGAATTTATCAAGCACCTTAGAGCCCTTTCTTTATCTAGACCAGTGCCATTTGTACTGGGACTGCATTGCTTAATATATCTCACAATTATTATTGCCTTCTGTTTTTCTTTCTTTCTTTTTACTAAGAAATTGTAATCAATTTAACCAAAACCAAACTTTCTTCGTTGGCGGCGTTGGAGAGCGCGATTGCGTCCATTGCTGCACCAACGATGAACGTTTCTTCGGCGGTGAAACGGGTGTTGGTGATTGCGACGATCGCGTTGAACGTGACGACGACGGTCGCGGCGGTATTGTAGGCAATCGTAGCCGTGTTAAGCGGAAGGGCCGTTTCTTATCGGCATACACGACCGGTGCATATAGCGTGTCTTCGTAGATAATTACCTCGTTAATATTCTTTTGGTATTGTAGCGCTTGATTCTGGCAGTCCTCACGATCCAGCTCCCGTTCTATCATCAACTGCTCAATATGTTTTTGTTTCTCATGTAGTAAATCCTAGCAAAAGTAAACGAGATAAAAAGAAAGAAAATTGGAAGAAAAAAAATAAAAATTATGAACCATAAATATTTTAATGCAGCATTTACTCAACTGTGCGACTTAAGATTACTGAGGCAAAGTGACACACATTAACATAGACAACAGTTGAAAATAGTGTAATCGTAGTTACAAATGATACACATACTCGGAACAACAATTACCACCAAAGCACTTACCAAAATTTACAGAGGTAAAAACGTAAACCAAATTTCCAAAAAAGTACGAGAAGTGATTTCGAAAATATATCGACCCCTTGCGCAAAATTATCGTATGCTACATTTTTTACGAAATTAACTTTTTGATGCAACTTTGTTTTACAACCCATAACGCATCACCTGTTCAAATATTACTGCTTAAATCCCAATAGCTACCCCAAAAATTAGGTTTGTTCGTCGAGCAAAAAATTTGTACGAATTTGTACGAATTATCATGATTTTTGCCCAAATCGCGTTCGTGCAGACCAAAAAAATATCCATCACTCAAAAACTGAGAGCACAAAGTGACAGTTCTCCTGAGAGAATTCGCAAATTCTTGCTGGAAAAATGTTAGCCAGCAAGAATTTGCAATCATGAAAAACATATGATTTTGGCACCTGGTTGCATTTTTGTCTACGATAATTTGAATAAATAAGTTCGTTAAATTTAAAAATTTATAAACGCGAGCGATTTTTTTATGAAAAAAGGAAGTAAATACTTGTTGATATAATTAATTTAGTTAATTCCAATGTTTTAAACTTAACTCGGCTGAAAAAAATTGTATTTTTCAATCGGAATGCAATTTGCAACCAGAGTCGATTTAAGAAACTAGACAGCTAGTATGATGAAGAAATTGAAATGTATGTTAAAGAAAGTCAGAATAACAAAAAATATACATGTATATCCTGTTTTTGTCCATCTGAAAGAATTTTAAAAATTCTATAAAAATTTATTATGTTTGAAATGCAACCGTGGACACCAGCTGGCAGGGAAACTTGCAAATTCCTGCAAATTTGCGTTCGTGCAGAAATTTGCAAGTTTCTCAACATGAGAGAGAATTTGAGAGAATTTTTTCTTACTCTCTGATATTTTGAGTTTTGGATAATTCTTACTGGATTTTCGACGAACAAATCTAATGACTGTAAATTTTATCGTATGTGACAATGAATTTTTTCTTCTGAGAAATTATCATATGTGCTAAGAAATTAGAACGTAGCGACTTTTCTACAAAAAAAAACTTGTGTTTAATTATATTTCTCAATTATCTCAGCAAATCTAAACTTTGGTATTAATCGTGCTAGCCAAAGCAGAGAAACATACAAAAAACACTTTCCTGTAAAATCTGGTTTTTGTTATTTACATACGATAATTTTGCGCAAAGGGGACGATATGTATACGTATGTATAAAGAATTTAAAGATAAATAAATTATGTATGATTTATGTATGTATGTATGTATCTGTGACATTTGGATAAAAAAAAAACTGAAGTGCCTATAGAAGGTTTGACTTTGGATTAATTAAGAATAAGTTTGCCTTCAAACATTTTATATTTTTAATAAGCTTCTATTAAAAGGGCATCTTAAACTACATCTGTGCTAGTTAATCTTTAAAACTTAATTTATCAAAATGTCACGGATAAACATATGTACATGCATGCATAGTACATATTATGCTTAAACCCCGTTTTATTCGATTCTCCTAATTAGATGATAAAACTTATTTTTTATCAAATATGAAACCAGTTATTTTTCTCGAAGCAGTTTGCTTTTTTTATTTTTCAAACATGTTTACTTATAAGTGCGATGTCCATGCGTACCGATTTTGGCGGGACAGTACCGATTTTGAGAATATTTTTTAAAAGTCGGGACGTACAAGTGTCCCGATATTTCATATTTGTACCGATTAAATCCCGATTTTCAGTGTCTCCCTGTACTCTGGCCCAAAAACAATTTAAGGGAGCCATAAACATATTTTTTTTTGTTGAACTGGTATTCTCGCTATACATATTGTAGTCTTTCATTCTTGTCTAAATTTTTTAGGTTTGTATAACTATTTGTTAAGTTTTTCTTTTTAAGTTTTAAGTTTTTCTTTTTTCTTTTTTTAAAAAAAGGGTTTTTCTTAACAGCGGTCGCCCCTCGGCGGGCAATGGCAAACCTCCGAGGATTTCTGCTATGAAAAACAGCTTTTCACAGAAATGCAATCGCCGTTCGGAGTCGGCGTAAAACTGTAGGCCCCTGCCCTTTGTGTGACAACATCAAGGCGCACGCCCCAAATCGGAGGAGAAGCTCGGCAGGTAATACGAAACTACTATCTATCTATCTATCTTCTATATACTTATTTCTAAAAGGTATTGTTCTGTTACCAAACGATATCTCCTTTAATATTTTATCAAATTTAATGAATGATATCTCATTTTAAAGGTGGGAAGCTAAAGTACTGCGAAAAATAGTCACTTTGTTCAAATTTAGTTATTAAATTAAAAAATGGTTTTAAAAAGCTGAAAACATTGTATTCGGTCAATAAAGCGCCATATCTTCCATAATACTACTTCAAATTGGAAGATTGAAACACTATTTTGAGGCACAGCTTCACCGGTTGCGGTAAAAAATAAAAATAAAAATTAGTAGGGTTGCCACCCGCTTAAAATTTGAGTGACTTAAATATATATCGAGTAAAATATTGCAACGCATCCAGGGAATAAAATGCATTTAAATACACTCTTAACCAAAAGTAATAATTGAATAATGAAGAGGGTTGCCTACTATTCATAAGTTTAAATACCACGCGGTAAATGTGCCACTGGAAGTCGTTAAGTGAATAGTTGGTGGAAGTGTTGTACCAAAATTTTCCAACAAAATATTAATTTTGTGCGACACGAAGTTCGCTGGGTACGCTTGTCTATTATTATTATTGTTTTTATTATTATTTTTATTATTATTATTATAAAAAATAATACTAATTCCCTCAAAAAAATCATGGATATGAAAAATATAAGCTAGACACAGTGGCGAAAATAAAAATAAGGAAGAGACATTTTAGCATTCTTTGGCTATTCCCCTTTCGCTTATTTAATCTTTATTATTTTTTTATGAAACTGTAGCTCGTTATCTAACAAAGACAATGTAAGTCAAAAATTGAAACATTGTACAAAAATTAGCGAAATTCGACAAAGCTTCATGAAAATTTTGAGCTTAAATAGATTTCTTAAAAACATTCTCAGTACTTATGCAGTTCTGTAGCCCTTTCATTTCAATGTGCAAATTTTATGTAGCTAGGACTTACCGTTGATTTTTGTCAAATCTTTTTTCTCGAAGGTGTTGCTCACTTTCTCCATACAAAAAAATTGTTGGACATACTTTGTATAAAAGAAAATGCGCGAACAAAAAATTGCCAAAAATCAGCGGTAAGTCTTAGGTACTTCAACTGTTGTTTTAAATAAAACTGTCTTAAAATCAGCGGTAAGTCTTAGCTACTTCAACTAACTTCACTTATACTAAAGTTTAATGGACTACAAAACTGCATGCAAACAATTCTAAAAATTTCTTAAAATTCGTCGAAATTTTATGAAGTTCTACAACGTGTGAAATTTT
>NW_023458560.1:4768900-4770365 GCF_013731165.1 Rhagoletis pomonella | reverse complement strand
TTTAAAATACATTTATGAAAGTTTTATTTACAGTATGAAATAAATAAATAAACTTTTCAAAGTATCATCAATTGCATTTTATTTACATAAAATTTACAAAGAACTCAGACATTTTTAACCGGCTTCAAAAAAGGGAGGTTATCAATTCTTCGGTGTATTTTTACTTCTTTTATTTATTCCACCGCATAACTTTGTACCGCGTGAACCGATTCCAATAATTATTTTTTTTTACCGGAAAGATGGTACCTTAAGGGTCGTCTCGTAATTTGGTTTAGATCCGATCATTAAATCATGAAAAAATTAACGGTTAAAGATGCACTCAACTTTCAAAAGTAATACAAAATTTTACAAAAGAATTTTGATATAAATAAATTAGATAATTTCACGAACTTTTTACACTTGTTTTTTAATTTTCGTCGATTTCTGGTTTTTCATTTTTTAATAATTCGAATAACGAAAATTTAACTGAACTTGTATTTTTATCATGAATCTCATTTTGGTGGAACGAATTCGAAGTTAGCAAATTAAATCTTCGAATGCTTATTAAGGGCCGGTTGTTCAATGTCTGGTTATCACTACCACTACACTATCGACGATTTCGACATCATGCATGTAACATGTGATCGATAAAGCAGTAGTTGTGCTTAACCGGAGCTTCTACCTCCGATTTGTGCTAATCAGACATTGAACAACCGGCCCTAAGTACATATCAGTGGTAAACTTTTTTAGGCTGTAAAGTGTAAAAAGCAACAGTAAGTTAGTATGCATTGCATATTTTTAGGACAATGTTTCCATTCGCAGTTAAACTTTAAAGAGCTCTCAAGAAAAAAGAAAAATTCTTACAAAATGACGCACAAGAAATGGAAAAGAAAATTTTTTCTTTCAAAATTTCTTATATCATAATAAATTTAGCCCCAAAACCTACCCCTTGTGTGCGCTACGTGACAAATTTGATATGTAAAAGTAAACAGACATTGTTTAATTTTGCACACACTAGGAGAGGAAACTGGTTACCTCTCTTTATATGCGTAAGTTTAAACGAAAATTATTTAGAGGAAATTTTAAACATTTTATGTGTAAACTGTGAAAATGTGAACAATAAATGTTTAAAACTCAAAAAACAAATTTGAAATTTGTTCTACGCCACACATATGATAAGTAAAAGTAAGCAAGCAATGTTTAAATTTGCATTCATTAAGAGAGGAAACTGGTTACCTATCTTAATATGCGCAAATTTAAACAAAACTTTTTTAGAGTGTACTTCAACAGTTGTTTTAAATAAAACTGTCTTAAAATCAGCGGTAAGTCTTAGCTACTTCAACTAACTTCACTTATACTAAAGTTTAATGGACTACAAAACTGCATGCAAACAATTCTAAAAAGTCGAATTAACTGCTTACAATTTTTATCAACATTTGTTAAAATTCGTCGAAATTTTATGAAGTTCTACAACGTGTGAAATTTT
>NW_023458560.1:4757610-4768800 GCF_013731165.1 Rhagoletis pomonella | reverse complement strand
TTAAAATTCGTCGAAATTTTATGAAGTTCTACAACGTGTGAAATTTTGACTTACATGTTTTTTTTTAAATAGTAAGTTATATTTTCATAAAAAATAATAAATATTTTTTAAACAAAGAAAAGTAGCCAAAAATTTGCTAAAATGTCTTTTCCCTATTTACATTCTCGCCACCGTATATGTTGTGTGTATACATTTTTGCGATAATTTTTCAAGTTCTTTTGTCTTTGTTTTGTTTTAAATAAAACTGTCTTAAAAAATGTAATGTCTTTTTATTCTAAAATCAAACCACAGATATCTGGTCACTTACTTATAAGATTACTTTGTACAAGTGTAGACCGAACCAAATAACTGAGCGAATTTCGTCAGACGCCCATATCTGAACAATCTCTTGTATGTGATATATAAGTTATAGTGTAGTATAACCCGATCTATGTCATTTTGACTGCGTCATAAGTGAAAACAGTGCGAAAGTCCTTCTATGTAAATGAAGGAGTTAAAACGCAAAACCTCAGATATATCTAAGAAATTAATTATATGGGGGCTATGTGTTCTAGTGCTCCGATTTTGCCGGTTCCGACAAATGATTAATACTTTATAAAAAGGCACAAGCTTACCAAATTTCAGTCAAATATCTCGAAAGCTGAGGGACTAGTATGCGTTCACACAGATAGACAGATAGGCGGGCATGACTAAATACGCTCAGCTCGACGTTCTGATCATTTCGGTATACTATCTCCTATATGACTGTAAATTTTAATTTTTATAATCAAAGTAAAAGCAATCATTTTTGATTCCAATCATAACAGGTTGCAATATAAAGTATATTTTTCGATTGCAATTTTTCACAGCTCTGATATACACATATGAATTAAATATGCAAAAATTAATTGATCAAAAATCAACTCATATTTTTACAAAAATACTGTTCTCGATTAACAGGAGATCAACTAAGAGTAGCAAGGAGTTTTTTTTTCCGGGATCAAACTATTTAAAGGTTGGTGGAAGATGAGTAGAAACAAAGGACACGGAAGAAAAATTGGAGCTCTTGATCATCCTCCAGTATCGGCTGGGAGAAGTACGCAGTGTTGTCAGATTGGGAGAGCATCGAGTTTTGAGATAGCGTTGTAAAATTTCTTGAAATCAAATTATTTTTCTAATAAATATACATATAAGTAAATAAATGTTTTATCACTGGTAAGCAGTCTATTCTACAATTTTGTACCCTTTCAGAACTGGATCAATTTTGTTATTTACGCGGTATGTATGATTTTCGAATCGATTATATGGTATAAACACAATCAATGCTATTAAATACCGTGATGTGGTGAATAAAAATAAAAGTTAAAAACTCAAATCAATCTAATAAAGACACTTTTCTGTTGGCAGTATTAAAAAAAAAAAATATTTCTATATTTCACCTTTTGCTTTTTAAGTGAAAACAAAAATAAAATTAAGGTTTGTATGTCCGGTTTAAGAAATTAAAAAAATTTTCATTGGTAGAATTACCACTTTTTATACCCGAGCGCACATGTGCACAAGGGTATATTAACTTTGTTCACATAACGGTTGTTTGTAACAGCCAAAACGAATCGAGATAGATATAGACAAATGTATACATAAATGCTAAGAATGAAAAGAGAAGTCGATTAAGCTATGTCTGTCTGTCCGTCCGTCCATGTACACTCGAGCAAAAATGGAGATATCTCAACGGAATTTGGTATGTAGGTTTCTATTTATCCACGGTAGGTTGGTATTGAAAATGGGCCAAATCGGGCTGTAACCACGCCCACTTCCCATATAACGGAATTTTCAGAAATACGAAAACTGCTATATTTTAGCAACTACTGAAGGTTATTCACTCAAAATTGATATTTACAATAATTTTTAGACGAAAAATAAGAATATTATAAATTTTTGGAAAATGGGCGTTGCCACGCCTACTTATGGTTACATGTGTATATCTTCGTAACCGCTGCACCAATTTCTTCCAAACTTTGGACAGTTGTTGGCCTTGGTACAGCATACCAAATGGCCGAAAATTTTTAAAATCGGACAATAACCACGCCCACATCCCATATAACAGTAATTTAGAGAAATACAAAATCTTCGATAAATCAGTAAATATTAAAGCTTATTTATTCAAAATTGATGCTTGCAACAATTCTTTACCAAGTAATACGATTATGATAAAATTTTGGAAAATGGGCGTGGCGCCGCCCACTTATGATCACATATATGTATCTCGGTAACCGTTCTACCAATTTGTACCAAACTCGGTGTGGTTATTGTGCTTGCCACATAAAAGCAAAACGTTGAAAATTATTGAAATCGGACTAAAATTACGGCCGCTTTTCATATAACGGTAGATTTCAGAAATGCTTGAAACTTCAATATTTCGAAGTTTAAGGACGCTAATTTTCTCAAAATTGATACACCCCGGCTTACCATATAGCGGTAGCTTTCGGAAAGGTGAAAAACATATATTTAATACTTGCGCCGGGTATTTAATGTTCGGCTCCGCTCGAACTTAGACTTTCTTACTTGTTTAAACTCATATTATTTAAAATTCTTTTAAACGAGTGAATCGTGCAGAACGAGGTTCAAGTGTGTGTACATGTGTATATGCTTTTGCATATGCAATGCGATTTTTGATTTTTTTTTAAGTGATTAACTGGAAGCCTGTACAACAAATCAATCGAAACCAAAATAAGCCAATAAAGAGTCAATTGCATAAAACCATTACCATTCTAAGAGCCATTAATACCGTTAAAATACTTACTAATACATCCACGTAGTTGCCAATAAGAAACTATTGCATAAGTATTTCAACAATAATGTAGTGAAACAGGTAACGCAAGGTGCCAAGTTGGACAGTGTTGAACTAAGCAGGGAGGGTGCCAACAATGCATGCAATTTTTAAATGATGACCAAAAATTTTCATGAAGCAGCACTCAAAACCAAAGTTCAATTTTTCAAAAACAAATAATAGTGAATTACGACAAAACCAAAAGTAGCGTGCGTAGCGATAGATAGGATTTGTTTTATTTTTTCATAAAAAAATAATAATTTTAATTTTAATTACATTGGTTTTTTGTTAGTAAGTACTTAGCACAGCTTAAAACTAGATTTTAGTTGATAAAACGTAAATATCAATAAACTGAAACAGAAAATAATGCCAATCAAAAATAATAATAAAAACAACACATTCGGAAAATACCAAAAAGAAATAAATATGTAAATAATTTCCAAGGGGTGTGGGAAAAATAACGGTGTGAAAATTAGTGTAGTGAGGATATTCACACAAACAAAGGGAAAATTAAGCAAGGACCGCAAACTTATCTATTTTAAAGTATAGTTAAATAATTTCTATGGAATTTTCTGTAGTTATGTTTAACTAATGATTTAACTATACTTTATAATTGATAAGTTAAGGGCCCTAAGAGTAAAAAATTGGGCATTAACTTCCTTCGTCTTTGTGTCCATACAAAGTTGTACTGATGTTTAAACGCGATATTTTACTTAAAAAAACGCGCTACAGACACATTCAATACGAGTATATTTGATTGTGTGAATATCCCTTGTCAATTTATGTTCACAAATGTAGACCAATTCAGTTTCAACGTACAAATCTAATGCAAAATAATATAGGAAACATTTAATATGTATACACAGTTACAATCTAAATAATAGAATCAAGATTCAAAATGATGCTGTTATTTTGACCGTAACTGTATGTACTTTCATCTATATGTACACAGGAATGTTTTTGAATAAATTTCCCGATTTTAAAAATCCGCTTATGTAAAATGAATTTGGCGTACCTGCATGGAATATTGAGATTTTGGTGTGGCAACGATCGGCTTGATTGACAAAGGTTTGCGCTGCATGAAAGAATAATTCATAATTTGGTTATTGTTAATTTATAGGATTAGTTGTGTGTGGAAATTTAAATTTTAAAACTAGAAAATAATTTTAAACTCATTATTGTTTGCTGTTTGGGAACTTTGTCAATAAATTAGCTTTCAGCTTGTGAATGCTGTGGATATTAATTGGTTGATAAACGCCAACTGATGTTCATCCAAACAATTTGAATTTTATACCTGTGCACTCATGCGCAAGCGTGATGTATTCGTTGTGGCAATGCTGTTCATTGTGCCAATGGAAGTTAGAGATTCTCGGGAGCCCGTTCTGGAAAGTCGCGATTTCTTCGACGAAGGTGACAGTGAGACTTTGGCGATCGGAACAAATACTCCATATTTTGGTTTGCATTCGAAATAGCTGTAGTGGGAAAGGGTATGTATATGTTTATTATGTTAATATTAAAGGATGTACACTGGCAATCAAAAGTGAGTGCATGGTGTTTTTTTAATATTTGCAATGTTTTTCAAGTTAATTTTTTTTTTTAAATATGATTCAGGCTCTAATTAAAACCACATATGTAAGTCAAATTTTCAAACTGTATACAGAACTTAGAAAAATTCAACGCGATCTTTTAGACGCCTAAAACTTGATCTTGTTTCACTAGAACTAAAAAACCGATATATCTGCGTACTCAAAATTGTTCTAAAAATTCAGATTAAAAAGGTCAAAATTTAGACAAAATTTAGACAAAAATTCTTTGAATTTTTCTAAGTTCTGTATAAAGTTTGACTTGTATGGTTTTGATTAAAGCAAGAACCATATTTTTATAAAAAAATAACAAAAAAATTTTAGCTTGAAAAACATTGCACATATTAACAAAAGGCACCATGCACTTAGGGCTGGTCTCTACAACTCGACTTAGCTTAGTTTAGCCAATTTTTTAGACTTAGTCATGAATAAGCTGTGTAAAAATTAGGCCAACTTTTGACTTAAGTCCGAAAAATGGCTAAACTAAGTTAAGTTGAGTTGGAGAAACCAGCCCTTACTTTCGATTGATAGCGTACATATGCATGACGGTAAAATGGCAGATGTGCTAAGCAACACACGAGCTTTATAATAAGAATTATTTTTATGTTATGTTATCGATTTATGTTCTTGATATATATGTATCTTATATCTTTATATTTATAGATATCATTGCCATTATTTCTGGTCTCTTGACGTATTCAGTTACTATTTTTTTATCAGATTCTACTACATTTTACTGAAAAACATTCCTATACTAAACAAAGGGAAAAGAGAGCAGAAATGATTTTTTGCTTGTCAAGTAATAAATCAATAAACCAGTTGAGTTCGACAATAAAAATCGAAAATTGTTTAAAGAAATATACCTTCTTACTTTTTTACTGTGACCCAAAACAAATAAATTAACGGCCTTTATCTATATCATTTGAACGAAATAGAATCTTATATTCTCCTTCCATTTCGATACATATAGCCGACTAATCAGGGCATAAATCACGTATGACGATAATCGTCTGACGATATCATCTTGCCGATTGTCTTGCTTCATGAAAACCAAAAACTGTTTGATCGTTTGTGCGATATCGTCAGCTCGATTCCAATTTTGCTTCGCGTATCTGTTTGAAATACCACGTAGCCAGTATTAAATAAACGTGCGTTCTTGCACGATAGTGAGTTCAGTATCGTTTAAAAGAAAAAAACATTTACATATTTACATATTTTTTTTATATTTTTTCTTTTTAAGACCGGAATTGAAGAGATAGCTTTAATCCTTTATCCTTCCAATATATGCAAAAATATGCAATGACATTTTTTTTTGTTTCTGACAGTAATTTCAGCCGATTTCATTGCCTCAACTTAAATTCCTGCAGTATTAATATACATATCGTCATTAGACACGAATATGCATATGTGTATGTATGTAAATTCCCCAAAGAGTTTTTGGGAATTATGCTGAGGTGAGAGTCCTTGGCCACGTATAATAGCCCTATTATGTATAGCAACCGGTGTCTAGTTGCTTTTTAACATGTACATTTCGAAGTAATTGGCAACTTTGCTCCAATGTGTTCAACAATTTATGTAAACAAAAAACAAAATCGTCATAAACGGTAAACTGAAAATTGTGCTACTAGACTCAGTAGCTGACGGTCAGTAGCCAGTTGCCATACGTAATGCGAATTTTAGTATACGGTTGGCCATCGGCTATTAGTCGCCATACAAAATAGGGCCATAAACAAGCGCGCCTTTATTCGTGTCTAGTGACAAAATATCCTCCTTTGGATTCCTTAACGAAGGTGGCTATCAGTAGTTTGTGTTAACTAAAACACACCACCGCAGGACCGTTTATGTTGTCGTTACCCGTAGAGAGATTCTCTCTCTCTATCAACAGCAATTTGATATGTTGATATGTACGGATGGGCGCTCCGTCGGTGGGTGGCTGAACTAAAAGAATAATTTGAATATGAGCACAAATGGTCTGTGGGCAAAAAGGAATATTTTTACAGACGATGCATGGGTTTTTTAACAGAAATGCTCTTCGAAAGTATCGTAAATGTTCCAAGTATGCTTTAATTCTCGCTACATCCTGTAACTAAGCGTGCGTTATTGTAAAGAGAATATCCATTATGTTCTCTTTACATTTCTTAGGTCCAGGCCACGAAATGAGCGGCTGAGCGGCAGGGGGGTTTTGGGTGTTAAACTACGTGTCAGTCAGTGGCAGAGCCACGGGGGTGTTTTAACACCCAAAACCCGGTTGAAATATTTTTGTGGGATTCCAGAAAAAGTTATAAGTTTCCGACAATTCAAAGCATTTTGGCGTAGTTACAAACCCCAAAAAAACGTATTTATCGCAGTTGGATATAAAAAAATTTGAATAAAAATTACGTTTACCACATCCGAATCACTTTATGATTTTTTAATTAGGTACATGAGTGTTATGAGCACAAAATAACTTTACAGAAAATCTCACGAACCTTACACCATCCACAGAGCCATCGTTTTTACCCGAAGGTTCATCTAATTCCACGCCACACCAATTGCCCGAAGCAAACTGTGTTTCGCCCAAATAACGTAAAATACCAGGACGGCTGCCAAAACCAGATGACACAATAATGCGATCACCTACTGTCAATCCATTTTCTGTTTACGAAACGAAATAAAATTATAAGTTAAAAAATATTTATTTCAAAATGTATTATTCAGGGAACTGGGAACTAACGTTTCCGGAACGTTTTGGAAAAGAACTAAAAGGGAACAAAAGACTAAGGAACTTTCTATCGAAGAACAATTTGGGAACTAACGTCTCAGGAACTTTGTGACCGAGAACGAGAGGGGAATAAATCTTCTCTGAACTATTCGCGAAGAATGGAAGCAAGAACAAATTTTTTCACATAGCGTTCATTAGTTTGAAATGTTTGAATATTAAAATTAATAAAAAAAAACTAAAAGATAATTATTAAAATGAAGTCAACGAAAGACTTAAGATACGAACTTTTCTTGCCCAAAACATTAAAAATTGTTCCATAAAAGAACAGTTCATCCTATTGATAAAACGATCTGGAAGTTGAAATGTTACAGGCTTTCGTCGGGCATAGAATTAACAATCGTGGTTCTCACTGAAACGATTTTACATCCCAACCAATCATTCTTAACGTTAAGTTCTCAAAACTTTTGCTCTCGTTTGGTTTTACAGCAAATCGTTCCCGAGACTTTTGTTCTTATTTGATCCTCCTTGAAAACGTTCTCGATACATCCGTTCTCATTTGAAACTTTCGGGAAGTTTCGTTCTTATTATATTCTTTTTGAGAGCGTTTCGTTTTGTTCGCATTTTGTTCTTTATGCAGAAGTAAACCAAAACTGGAACACGTTCTCGGTCCTTACTATTATCTGTATAAATGAGTTATTTCACAGTATCAGACTTACTGCTAGGACTCCGTAGGAACGAGCTCCGCACGCTGGCAGTTGGTGACACTGTGCGTGAACGATCTGGCGACATTTTGGATAGCGGAGAAGTGGGCGTTTGTGCGCCGGAAAGCGGCGCCAAAGTTAGACGCGTGAGGCGTGAGAAAATACCACGCTTTGGTTCACACTGAAAGTAACGTTTACCAGCGACGCAGCCATCGTTTTTGCCTGTAAAACAATAAAAAAAACGGATTAAAGTTCGTGGGATGTATGTATAAGTAACTGTATGCTTACCATTTGGTTCATCCAGTACGATACCAGCCCATTCTCCGGGTGCGAAATGTGTCTCGCCAATGTAGGCTATCTGACCGGGACGTATGCCGCCAACCCATACTTTTTGACCAATAATAAACTGTTCTGTATCGTGTGTGAGAACGACTCCTTGATCTATTAAAGATATGTAAACAGAATATATTTTATATTTTGTAGCACATAGCCTTCGGCTAGCAGTTAGAATAATAATGATTACAATAAGATACCTATTTTTGGTTATTATTGCGATCCAAGAATTTTTTATATCAACAATGTTATTGAGATTTATGCCACTATTTGTTTTCTGGAAATTTAAAAAAAAGTTTTTTTTCTCATCCAAAAAAATCTGAAAGATTGGTCAGTCTAAGACTTCTAAAAGCAGGAGCTCTGGAGAGTCTATACATGATAATTGACATAAAGAGCAGCTAACGAAATTTTCCTCTTCATCATTATAATAACATTAGCAAAGATAATTTTTGAAGTGAAACTTCTTAATCGAGTTCGGAGATGATTGAGTTAAATATTTAACACCAAGTCATAAAATCTGTATCGTTCGTTCGCTTTTCAAAAATGAGGGTTCACATGAAAGGCCTTGTCCTTCGGGTGTGCAAAATAGCTTTAGTTCTATGAAAGGAGTGGCCACATGTTAAATAAACGAATTCAAAATTTCTCTGCCGCAGAGGGTTGCGTTAAATATTTAACACCAAGTCTAAAATCTGCATCGTTCGTTCGATTTTCAAAAATGGGGTGTCACATAAAAGGCCTTGTCCTTCGGGTGTGCAACTTACAGTGACGGGCAAAACTGTAACATGGTGTAACACTTTTTCCTTCAGTCATCGCTATCTTTCCAAGTTCTAACGACTTTCATACTTTTGTTGTATATTAATATTGGTACACCTGTGTTTCCTCTCTCATAATGATTTGAAGTCAATCCAACAACAATAAAACCAGCAGACAAATATGTAAATTAAGGCAGATGTTACAGTTTTGCACTCATATATTTTTAAGAACCTTTTAACAATTTTAACGAGAAAAAAGAACTACTAACACAATGTTCAGTACCCTTTTGCTTGTTTTAGTTTCTGGGTGCGATTTGGCATACCTTATTTTTATCTCTGTAAAACTTCTGGAGGTATATCCTCTATATATCCTTAGTTTGCTTTCACAGCTCATGTACTCGATTATACGGTCTTGGATACTTAATAAGCTGTGCTTCTAGTTGATTTCGCAAATTCGCGATGAGATTTATGTCCGCGGTTGTGGAGGTCGTATCAAATTAGCAAATTTTTTATTTCGTATGCAGTCTTTGCGAACATATGCAGTATGTTTTGGGTGATTTTTCGGCAGAAACTCTCATTTTTCGACTACATCTTGCAAATTTTGTTGAAATATGAACAGATACTGTTCCTTACGCATAATGCGTACTAACGGACCGACAAAATTGTTTAAATACAACCCCAAACTATTATTGACCGACCATTCTGATTCAGTTTGCCTCACATGTTGCGCATGGGCTTAATTTGGGTCTTTAATCCAATACCATGCCCGGCCATCTGATTGAAAGCAATTAATTGAGTCTTGTCAGACCAAATAACCTTCAATTGAAACTTAAAAATATGTTTTTTATTGCATTCTGAAAGGCCTAACATATCCCAATAGGCAACGGTCCGGTTTTCGGGCGACACAGCAAAATGCTACCACTCTCGCACATATATTTTGGTCAAATTAGCTTTTTTCTTCATTTAAGATGCCTTTGCGCCAATTTGGCAATCCGTCGCCTCGCTGTCTACTGATTTGCATTAAAGTTTAATACCTTAAGCGCTTCTGTAATAGTGGCTGCATCGCTACTTGCTGCTAAGTTCACAAGATATTGGACCGTAATATTTTTTGATAGACTTCCTTTGCCCTTGGGAACACTTTAGGTTATATTTTTTATCAATCTAAATATTTTCAAGTAGCAAACTCCACAATTTTTCGCCACTTTCCTGCGGTCCCGCCTTTCCACAGTAAATCTATTATTTACATTTATGGTTCCTGATTAACTATATTATTTACTGGTGATTACTTCTTCAATAAATTACAACACAGAAAAAAGTCATCTGACTTCCACCTAAGTAAAAAATAACTGTAAAATGCAAAACTGAGTGAGTGCAAAATTGTAACATTTGTCTTAATTTACATTTTTGTCTGCTGGGTTTTTTATTGTTGTTGTATTGACTTCAAATCGTTATGAGAGAGGGAGTAGGGATGTACCAAAAAGAATATACAACAAAAGGATGAAAGTCGTCAGAACATGGAAACATAGCGGTGGGTGAATTAAAAAGTGTTACACCATGTTACAGTTTTGCTCGTCACTGTAGCTTTAGTTCCATGAAAGGAGTTGCCACATGTTAGAAAATCGAATTCAAAATTTCTCTGCCATGAGGGTTGCGTTAAATATTTAACATCAAGTCTAAAATCTGTATCGTTCGTTCGATTTTCAAAAATAAGGTGTCACATGAAAGGGCTTGACCTGTAAATGTTCAATATGGTTTTCGTTTTTTAAAGGGTTGGAATATATACGAAAATCAAATTCAAATTATTTATTAAGTTAAATGAATTATCCAAATATGGGTATCAAAAGAAATGGTTTTGAATAAACTGTATTTTTCAGCCACATGTAAGAGGCTTGCCACCTGTTTCAAAAGTCAAATTTAGTTAAATTTTACAGAAGTCTTATGCATAAAATATTATACAGTAAGCGTGAACAGAAAGAGCTTAAAGAAACACAATTAAAATATTTTTGAGGTGCTTGAAGATGGTGGCCACCTGTTTAAAAAGTTAAACTCAAATTATTGAAGCGAGTCTTATTATTATAGCTCTGAGGTGTTTGCGATAAATACTTAACGCCACGATAAAGGTAGTATATGGCAGGTATAAAAAACGAATGGCTGCGTTAAACGCCAATTGGGCGGGAAAGACTAATGCAAAGACAAGAATATAAACAAAAACAAAGATAAAGATAAAGATAAAGATAAAGATAAAGATATAGATAAAGATGAAGATGAAGATAAAGATAAAGATAAAGATAAAGATAAAGATAAAGATAAAGAT
>NW_023458560.1:4754346-4757510 GCF_013731165.1 Rhagoletis pomonella | reverse complement strand
AAGATAAAGATAAAGATAAAGATAAAGATAAAGATAAAGATAAAGATTGAGATAAAGATAAGTAGACTGTCATGATCGACCTGTAATTCTCGCAGGAGATTTCAATGTCAACTTTTCGCTAGCCGAATCTGATGAGCTGACAAAATTTTTCAAAGAAATATTTTCATTGGAAATGGTTTATGGTAGAAATGAACCAACAACCAAAGGAGGGACTACCATTTATGAAGTTTTTGCCACAATCCACTAGATAATATTGTAGATATGAATGTTTTCTCATCCAAAAATAACTATTAAATTTAGCAGTTGGCTATAAAGAAGAAAACATAAAAGCCCTTTAAAAAAATTTAAAATAAATATACAGTGGTGGAAGAAATAATAGAAACTTTTTACGTTGACCACTTTTGGCTATATTACTTTGTTTATTCGATGTTTAATATTTTTGTATAAGAGTCTAGCGCAATATATAACACACACCATATAAGTCCACATTTCTAAGTTTGTACAAAAATTATAAAAATTCAACAAATTTGGGTATGCGGTTTTATAGCCCATAAAATTTTAGTATGTAAAACTGCAAACCGCAAGACGCTAGAAAATCGCATTGATTCTTAATAATTTAAAAATTTAATAAAAAAATCTGATTAAAAAGTTTGAAATTTTTGGGGGATTTTGTTAAAATTTGTTGAATTTTTATAATTTTTGTACAAACTTTGAAATATGGATTTATATAGACTTTTATACAAAAACATTAAACATCGAATAAACAAAGTAATATAGCCAAAACTGGTCAAAGTAAAAAGTTTATATTATTTCTTCCACCACTGTATTTTGTATATTAGAAGATATGCACATGTGTATGTGTATCGCCCATTTCTTTCTTTCTTGGGACTACACGAACTGATTTTTTTTTGGAATAAGCCATCTTAAAGAAACTACACAAAAGTATAGCCCCCAATGCAATCAAAATTCGGCCATATTTTCCCACTGATATCACTATAATATCAATTGTTCCATGGGTAAATTGTTATGGCTGGGAAATATTCATCCGTTTTTATTAGTAGTTTAGAAATTGCGAAATGTAAAATCGTACCTTGCTAAAATATCTACAATTTGGATCAATATTTGACTAATTCAGGTATAATTGGCAAGATTTCAGTGGAAGATGACGTTAAGATGGGCAACGACTATCATATCTCGGGCTATCACTGAATTCGAGTACCCAGAACGTAGCACATACATTCGAAGCAATTCGGATTCAGTGATCACATTTTTGTACATTTCAAGAAAATCGGACTAATATATCAAAAAAAAAAAAAAACGATTTCTAAGTTCTTTGTAACTATTACAAAGGGCAACACTAACTTTAGTGCATCAATGTTAAAGCTATTTTTGGTGTTAAAATGTTAAAGCTTTTTTGTGCTGATTAGAATCCGGAGGTGTAAAGTTTTCACTAGCGTTTTTGGCAATGTTTAAGAAGCTGTAAAGAAAGAAACAAAAGGTGATAGAAACTTTCACTTTGGTTTAAATTAAACTGGAATTTTCGACTGCAATCCCTGAAAATACCACCCCTGCACCTTGATGTGATGGCCACTTCTTTATTGAACAGCGAAAAATGATTTTGGTGAAGTTTGAGTACCTACAACTAAGCTAATTTATTCAAAATTGGTGCTTGCAATAACTTTTTACCAAGAAATACCTTTATGATAAAATTTTGGAAAATGGGCGTGGCCCCGCCCACTTATTATAACATATATGTATCTCGGTAACCGTTATACCAATTAGTACCAAACTCGGTATTGGTTATTGTTCTTGCCGCATAAAAGCAAAGAGTTGAAAATTATTGAAATCGGACTAAAATTACAGTCACATTTCATACAACGGTTAATTTCAGAAATGCATTTCGATATTTCGAAATTTAAGGACGCTAATTTACTCAAAATTGATACTAACCTATGACTATATAACTTTATCTCATTATTTCTAACTGAACGTTCTGTCGAAGATGTTTACCATATAGCGATAGTTTTCGGAAAGGTGAAAAACATATATTTAATACTTGCGTCTGGTATTTAATGTTCGGCTCCGCCCGAACTTAAGACTTTCTCACTTCTTTTTTATAAAAATTTCAAAAAATGGTAAATTTTAATGGAATGTATACAAGGTGTTCTGACCCCCACCGAAATGTAGGATTTTAAAGCACTAAAAACTTGAAAAAAGGCAAAATGAGCTTTGAAAAAGGTAAAAAAGGCATTTTTTTAGTTTTGTTATGTACTTCCTTTATTTAGAATGTGCATGTCCAATTGAAGATATTAAAAAAGTAATGCAAAAAAAATATTTTTTTAAAAATAAGCTTTTATTTAACATGTTTAATCAAAGGAATAAAATAAAGTAGTGAAACAAAAGAATTTTTAGCAAGAAAATTTTGTCAAAACTGCACTAAAATTAATAAAATAAAATAAGTTAAGGTCTCGTTAAAGTTACTAAAAGCCATTTAGTGAAAGGAGTTATTCAAACTCTAATGAAAATTACTAACAATTTGTACTAATTTACTTCGTTTTTAAAAAAGCTTGTCGCGTGAATAGCAAACGGGCATTTAAATATCTGCATACATACATATATATACATACATACGTAACCAATTATGCATTCGCCGACAAGCTTTTTTAAAAACGAAGTAAATTAGTACAAATTGTTAGTAATTTTCATTCGAGTTTGAATAACTCCTTTCACTAAATGGCTTTTAGTAACTTTAACGAGACCTTAACTTATTTTATTTTATTCATTTTAGTGCAGTTTTGACAAAATTTTCTTGCTAAAAAATCTTTTGTTTCACTACTTTATTTTATTCCTTTGATTAAACATGTTAAATAAAAGCTTATTTTTAAAAAAATATTTTTTTTACATTAGTTTATTTTCTAATTTTTAGTCCATTTATAAAAGCGTTGTATATTAAAGTTTTATTTTATTTTATGTACAAAATTTTGCAATAGATATTAAAATAATTCAACTTGCAATGAAAGAGAACAGAAGACTATGCAAGCAAAATGTTGTTTGCTTACGTTTTGTATAAACATACATATGTACATACATACATATAGCAGCAGTTAATTTCATTTAAAGAAATGGCGTGTCGTCCACTTCCGCTGTAGCATGGCATATATTTA
>NW_023458560.1:4749500-4754246 GCF_013731165.1 Rhagoletis pomonella | reverse complement strand
ATATTATGTACTTTGCCTCCAGTCAGCGACTGTGCCTCTCGTCTAACTAGGAATGTTAATCCCGGGATTCCGGCCTTTTTTAGGTCCCAAAAATCCCGGGATTCTTGAAAATTAATCCCGGCATTTTCAGGATTTGTAATTTGCACTGATGTCAATAATAGAAACTCCTATTCTTGACTAGTATTGGCTATATTTCTTTTTTATACCCGAGCGCTCTTGTGTAAAAGGGTATTATAACTTTGTTCGCATAACGGTTGTTTGTAACAGCTAAAAAGATTTGAGATAGATATAGACATAAATGCTCAGAACTAAAAGAGATATCGATTAAGACATGTCTGTCCGTCCGTCCGTCTGTCCATGTACACTAGGGATTCTAATTTTTGAGCGTTTTCCGATCCCGGGACTTTCGGGATGTCGTTATCACAATCCCGAGATCCCGGGATTAGTCCCGTGATTTAGATATTCAATACTTTTCAACGTCTTAACCCTTTCGACCCGGCTTTCGAATAGCAATGCTAAAATAAAATTTTTGATTGGAATCGGTTATTTAAGTAATATATAAATTATCGCTGAATTAAAATCTGAGAAACAGTGAAAGGTTAGCTCGGGGGGTGGTGGTACACCATTGTACCATCCGGGATGTTATGTGGTACAAATGAGTACCAATCGCCCAGTAAAACAAACTATACCAGTTAGAAATAACAGGCACTGTGATATAAATATAACAAATAGTACTTCATATTTTATTAATTTTTGTAAATATAATTGAAGAAGGGGTCAGTTATAATTAAAAATGTGTTTCACATAAAATTTACCTGTGATATGGAGCAAAGCACATTTTGCAAAGCGGGACTGGCACTCCTTACAGATTGTCTCAGTGCGTGTCGGGTTTGTTTTTTTTGCGCTGCAGCTGGTGCAACGACGTCGGGTACTTCCTTCAACTGGAATATGTATTGCCTGGCGATTGATGGTTTGTGGCGCGCGGCCTGGTTTCATTGATCGACGAACGGCTGTGGTTTGTAAGCCTTCCAGAATCAATGTCTCAATTGCTTCCTTCAATGACTGCATACCAAGGGACTTATAATCCTTTAGAGAGGGAAGTCGATTGTGCATATAACAAACGTACATCCAGCAATTGTTTTTATTTCACCAGCATTGGATTCACTTATTTTTATTTTCTTGGCTTTAGGTTCGCTGTCGTAAATTTTAATACGCTCATTTGTATATTGTGCTATATACATATATAAAGTGATCGTGGAAATAGTCAATAATAGACCAGGTTATGAGGATTCTAAAAAGTTGTTTAGGTACGAAATCCTCGACAGCAGAGCTCGAAATTGCATTGATATTAGACGCGACAGGTTTGGAAATAAAGTCATTGCTAGCTGGTTCATTACAGACAAGTGCTCCCTCGGCAGCCTTATTCACCTCATTCACTGTGTCATGTGCTAAATCTTTGTTATCGCTTGAACTAGAGACACCAGCTGGTACAAATTATTTAGAGCTTCTATCGTCTGCTGAATCTTCGTTATCGCTGGAGTAAGAGACTCCACTTCGTACAAATTCTTCAGAGCTTCCTCCAGAAAAGATGTTTAAACTTTAAGTGGTACACATATGTACCATCCGGGTCGAAAGGGTTAAATCTAAAAAATTGATTCTATATTGTTTGAGAAGCTCTCCTAACATAAAATAAACAATAAATAAATGGGTTTGAAACCTATTTTTTTATTTTAAGTGGAGTTTTTATTATTTCTGTCTGACGTCTGGATTTATTTTAAAGGACTTTGTAATTTCAAAGATATGATTAATTCCAAAAACTATTTAAAAAATTCAATGCAATGTAGAATAAAAATATGGGTCAATGCAAGAGGAAATTTCTTTAGAATTTAAAAAAATTAAAATTTTTTGGATTCACAAGGACGAATAGATAATTTTTTAAGCTGATAAAGTTAGAAGGATGAAATTCCAGGACGTTATCGAGTTTATATAAGTCCTTAACATATAATTTTTCAAAAACAAATATTGCGAAATTTCAAGGATAAAATTTTAAAAGGACTTTTTCAATACTTACCTGTCCTTCTGCACCAAAAACTTGATTCTGTTTCTACAGGATTTCCTTTTTAATTTTATACCCATACTTCTTCTCTAAGCACATTTCTCTGAATTTTTTAAATCATTTTTGAATTACCGATGTCAGATTGAAAAACTAACAACGCAATTTTCCTATATTTGGCCTATGGTTTCGCGAATATATTGATATTTGTGTTTAAAATTTACTATCGCATTATATGTATAATGCATATTTTAAATATATTTTAAGTTGAGATAAGGCGTTTTTGAACCAAATTCTGAGATAGGACGTTCTTAAAAATTTTCTGAGATAGATCGTTTTTCAATCAAATTCTGAAATAGGGCGTCCTTCAACCAAATTCTGAAATATGGCGTCCTTCAACCAAATTCTGAAATAGGCCGGTCTTAAAAAGTTTTCTGAGATAGGGCATTTTCGAACTGGCTGCCGAGATAGGTCGATCTTCCACTCGGCAGTCGATATGTAATTGAAGTATGAAACAAATAACGTTCCTCGTTAATTAGGCCCGCTCCACAGTGCTTCCCTTCCATATAAAATGTGGGCAAAAATAAATTTATGGTCGGATTTAAATGCAGTTTGGAGTTGAAAATTTGGGTTCTTGTGGCATTTACATACATAGGTATGTACATATAGTTTGTTCTATTTTCAAAAGTGAGATGTCCAATGACAGGGCTTGGCCTGTAGATGTGAAATAGTTTTATTTTTTTGAAACGGGTTGCCACCTGTTACAAATTTTATTAAAATTATTTGATAAGTTAAATTAATTAGATATTACAATATAGGTATCAATTGAAATAGTTTTCAAACTGCTTTACTTCTAAACGACAAGTAGAAGGGTTGCCACATGTTTAAAAAATCAAATTGACGTAAATTAAGGGAATAAGGTAAATGATATGTGTAAATGTGTATGTATGGATATCAGTTAAAAGAAAAATTTGACATATTTAGCAAGAAATAAGTGAAGGGTAAAAACATTCCCGAGTTAATTTAAGAGTCCCGTAATTTGAAAGCAATGTAATTAGGATAAATCACTGAAATCTGGAATTTTTTTTTTACTTTTATTTAAACATATTTTGATTAAAATAAAAATACCGATAAAAATAAAATATTTCACACAAACAACAAAACATATAATAGATAATCCCATGAGGCTATTGCCTGAAAATTTTAAATTTTTAATTTAAATTAATCATAGTCAACTTATGTATAGTAGACTGCATCACTTACTGACTTATGAGGTATCATTAGTAAGGTATTTTCTCACGCTTTTAATTTCTTTGCGAATAAGCTCATTCAAAATATGAAAGAGGAAGGTCAAATAAACGAGTGTCATTCCATGTTGATTTAAGTAGTAATGGTATTTGATAAGGAAAAAATTGGGTCGTGAATGAGTTTTTTTGCAAATAAATAAAAAGGGTGAGAAAATACCTTTCCACTTATACGTCACAAGTCTATATCGGTAAAGTTTTGCAGCAGTTATTCAAGTTTTTCTTACAAAAATCTCTGAAAAAGGTTAAAAAATAGCATCAAAAATCTTATTATTTTTATATAGATTTTTATGTAGATTTTTTAAGCTTAAACTGTTTTGCCATTTGAGGGGATTTTTTCTAAAAAATCCTTTAAGAAACTATTTTTATTCATAAAAAAACATTATTTTTAGAGGTATTTTCAAACCGGTCCAGCTCACGTAAATCTTAATATTTCTCCGAAATATTTTGGTACAAGTCTTAAAATATACTAGGTTTAGTAATCCCGCCGGAAAAAACGAAAGTTTTTTACCTTTTACATTTTTACGCGCCAAATAAATATAGGTTTGCCACTCGCAAAAACATCGATGTTGAGAAAAAAAATTGATGTTAGTAGCTTATATAAAAACATCGATGCATCGATGTTTCTCCAGCTCTAGTGTGAATACCCAAATATTTTTCGTTATCCCAATCACGAAAATTAATTCGTTGAAATTTTTCAATAGAACAATTGTACCAATATTTTGACCACAAAAAAAATTTCCCATTTTTTTATTTTGTACCAATAGAGCAATATAAAAATGAAGAAATCTGTACAAATGTACCAATCAAGTGTCTCTGTCTTAGAAATTCATACAATTAATAAAAAAGTCAACAAATTTTCGTAAAAATTAGGAGTTTTTTAATTAGATTATGGGTGTGTAGTTTTGTAGCCCATTGAATTCTAGTAGAATAAAGTACAAGTTTCAAATGGCTAAAAATTAGGATTGATTTTTTAGAATTTTTAAATAGCTCGATATTTGTACGAAAGTTTTTTGATTTTTTCTTAATACTGCACAAATTTGGAACCTTGATTTACACGGGTTTTATTAAAGAATTAACTATATTTTTATAAAAAAAAAATAACCGAAATTTAATAGCAACGAAAATAATACTTTAAAACCTGGAAAAAAGTGGTTCGGCTATAATTTTTTCACCACTGTATGTATTTTTATAAGCTTTTATTTAACTTGGTCATCCCGCGCAAATCGTGGAAATTTCCAATCGATTTGAAACTAACTTCCCGACAAGTTAGAGACTTGAAATTTTCAGCATAGTTCCAATCACGATGACAATGCAATTTAAAATATAAATGAATTCCCTTTATGGTCCAGGGGTCTTGATTCAAAGTCGGTCAAAAATTAGTAAAAT
>NW_023458560.1:4743823-4749400 GCF_013731165.1 Rhagoletis pomonella | reverse complement strand
ACAAAAGTTTACTACGACTTATACAAATGACTTTTATAAGTATGATTTATAAAATAAAGGTCAGTGACTGATTTTTATTTATGCCTTTTATAAATAAAAGTCTTCGATAACTGTTATCAAAGACATATAATTTAAAAATCAAAAATAACTTTTATTTGCAGATTATTTAGATAAAAATCAAAAATAATTGTTATTTTGGATTTATAAAATAAAAGAAATAACGGTTATTTAAGGAGTAATTAAATAAAAGTAAAAAAATTATTGTTAAAGAGCGATTTTTTAATAACAGTTATAACTGTTATGGTCCCTGATAATAACTATGTAAGTAAAATGTGAAATTCCATCCATGCCCTTGAACTTTTGGTATTAATTTTATTACGAATTTTACTAACTTTTTTAACAATTAAAAAATGTTTACGTTTTAGGTGCAAACCCATGTGTATAAGGAAAAAATCCAATTGCTAGAGAAAAAATTGTCAGAACTTTCAATAGGTAAGAAAACTTGAGCTATTAAAAAGTATTAGTAGGGTTGTACATATGAGTCGATATATATCTACAAAAAATTTACTTGGCGTCCAGGTTCTCTTATATGAATAGGGTCAAAATAAATTGAAAGCAATGAGTGAGAAAAAAAATCGAAAATTTAAATAAAGTAGCTCTGCCTGTAAAGAATGTCTGCCAAATTCATGGAGTCAAAGTCGATTATGGACTCGATCGTCAAATTTTCATAAAATTGTAAAAAATAAAATTTTGAAAGAACTAAAATTATGAGCTAAGCTTAAATTAGTGGTGACATAACCAAAACTATATAAATCAGCTGTTCCAACCAACCTTATGGCGAACACTGTATTCGATTAGTGGTGCCCCACCATAACGCCATAGCCAAACCATAGTCATAGAGACCAATTGAATTTTGGTTTTCCGCCATAACCATATCAGCTGATATCTGAAGTGCGTGTGGCCAGACGTCCAAAAAAAATATTTTTGTGCATAAGTGTAGAATATCAACCATTTAGCTATGCAAAACCAAAAAAGGTGGCTTGATAGAACATCTCACGCTGATTTCGACTGTACCAAAATTATTTGGCGCAAAAATATAAAAAAGATATAAAAGCTAAATTAAAATTTTTAGATTTTTTTTTAATATTAATATTTTATGAACTACATAACCGATTTAAAAACTAATGATGCAAAAAAAACCCAAAAATTTATCTTTCTGTTGATATGCATTTTTACATAAAAAACCCCTTTTTAACAAAATTTCATAATTAATGCAAAAGAAATTTATATCACTAAAAAAGTACAAGTACCTTTAATTTGATTTACATATTTTATTATGATCTGCTGTTGAGTTTTAACAATCTAGTGTTAATTTAGTGATAATGCAGGAAGTTATGCGCAAGTACCTTGTTGCACGTCTGGCAACACCGACATTGTTGACTACGAAAAATCAGCTGTTTATGGTTATGGTACCTATAATCGATGATAGCTAATGTGGTTACGGTTATGGCAACGGTTGTGGCTATGACGTAATGGTATGTCACCACTAATTTAACCTCGAAGGGCCGGTTTCTCTATCTCCGGTTAACACTAATCCCCCGTTAAACATCGTTACCGACCTTATCGACTCCCTGTTATATGCATGGAGTTAGAACGTCGATAACAATGTTTAACCGGGTAGTAAGTGTTAACCAGAGATGGAGAAACCGGCCCTAAGTGTATGTAAATAATCAAAATCTCCACGGGAACCCAAGAATAGCAACTGCAGTTGGTAGCTTTCCGTTGCTATTTGGCCTCTATAATATCATTTCAGCCACTGGACACTGGTCTCAACTAACTTTTTTTTGGCATAAATTATACTAATGCAGCTACGAAGTTGAAAGTCATGGCTGATATACGAACAGGACCAAATTCAAATGGATAGTACCACGCCCACCTTGACCACCCATACAAAACTATTTGTAGCTTTTAAGATTTTGATTTTATACCTGAAACTCATTTGTTTAAATGCAATATACATTCTTTTACCACAGATTCGGACTACGCGGACAAAAATATATAACTCTATTTTGAAACTTTTTTCTCAGGTATTTCCTTTTTCAACCTCTAAAGCCCCTCGCACTTCAACTCGTCCTGTACTTCTGAAACACAGGAAAAGGTTTTTATTGGAAATCAAAAAAATGCGAACTATTAAGTTGAGGATGCTCTATCTTCTCGTCGTATTACCGACTTCAGGTTTCCATCAGAAGTAGGTTAAACAGACTGGAAGTCCATTTTTAAATGGGACATACACGTTTTGACCACAGATTCGGAATATTCTCAAATTTTTTTTGCTAAAGGTCCATAATATGAGTTGAATTTATTTGTTTATGCTTTGACTTTTGCTTTTACTGAGGTTTTTATTTATTTTTTTTAACAACCAATCCCCATGTTCAAAAAAGTCCAAGCAAAATTATTAAAATTTCACATTCCACTAGGCAGCATCCAAAACAACGCTAAAAGCGCCTGCAGAATTGACCAGTAAAATGTTACGGCTCAGCAAATAGGAGCTGATTCTTGTGAATCCGAATCTGATATTTTACAATTTCATTTTTAAAGCAGTTTGTAAGTTTCACTGCGCTTTTCTGAGGATTGCCATTGTACAGGATCATACAATCTCAGGAAATGTCCTGAGAAGTGCCTGATTTCGAATGAAAGCTAACTTTTTTTAACAGGTTCATTATTGGAAGGCCTTTATTAGACAGATTGGGTTCCACCAGAACTTATTAGCCAGTTTTTTTCCTATTTGAAGGCAAGTAAACGACTCATATGTACAAATGTATGACACATATCTATCTACTTATTTATGTACTCGTACATACATACGTATCATTGAGTCCATAAAAGTTGTTATGTACATATGTAATTTGATTTATACTCATGCATTTACACATAGCTACCAAATCTACACCGTCCGCAGAAGATACCGCTGCTGCCGTTGCTTTGGCTACAGAAGCGACTACTGCCAAAATATCCGAACTTGCCGTCCAACTCCAACAACAAAAGGACGAGTATGAAGGACGACTTGCTACCTCTGATGATGAGCACAAACGATTGCATGAGAACATAGAATACCTGCGAAACGAAAATGAGACATTGCAAAAGGAGCTGGTGGAGAAAGATGAGAGCTTGGAGAAATTTTCGCTATCAGCGTGTGGCATACAAAATCTGCGACATGAATTGGATCTGCTTAAGGAAGAAGCCGAGAAGGAGCGCCAACAATTGCAGGCCGATTTTGCGCTTAAACTGGGGGAAACGGATTTGTTGTTAGACACGCTACGCGCCGAAATAACAGCGCAGAAAAATTCGCTTACAACGCTAGAAAGCGAGCGATCCAATGTTGAAGATGAATGCGAAATCCTCCGTACCGAGTGCAAAAATCGTGATACACAGCTGCAGGATATTAACGAACAATTGGCAAAATTGAAGGCGGAGTACAGCATGCAGAAGGCAGAGAATGCGACATTGGAGGAACTGTTGAAGACGCAACAGGCGGGCTTTTTGCAGGCGAAGACGCAGTTGGAAGAAAATCTATTAGAAATGGAGAAATTAAATGGGAATATAGTTAGCTTGCAGGAGGTGAAGGAACTGTCAGAAACGCAGCTGAAAACGGCCAATGAAGAAGTAAAACGCTTGACTGAGCTGAAGAAGAGTTTCGAGGAGAAGTTGCAGGCTGCGACTAGCGCCGATCAAGAAAAGCTAGTGGGCATAACGCAGCTGGGTATGGTTATGGAAGAATTGAAAAAACAGATTAGTGAAATTACAGTGGAAAATGAAAAGCTAAAGGCCGAACTGAAGAAGCAACAGGAAGCCAACACTGTCGCCAATTCTTCAGAAGCAGAGCTGCGAAAACTGTTGGAAGAAAAGGAAAGAATGTATAGAGAGCAACTTAAGGAGTTAGGAAAGACAAGTACGAATCTGGAAGAGCAACTGAAAGGCGAGCAACAAAAATCGCAGGCAAGCTTAACAGAAAAGCAGAAGGAGGTGGAGGCTCTCATCATTGAAATCACCCAACTGCAACAACGCGTAAAGAGTTTGGAAAGCGATTCATCGGCAAGTGTACAACAATTAAGCTCCAGAATCATCGAACTCGAATCGCAAACAAGACGGCTCGAGGACGATGTCAAATCTAAGGAAGCTGCGTTGAAAGAAAAAACAGAGGCACATGCGCAGCAGGAGCGTCTACTTGCTGAGAAAATCGAAAGTTTGAATTCGACCTCAACTGCGTTAGGCACTACAAATAATCTGGCGAGCAAACTGAGGCAGGAACTTGAGGCAGCTTTAACCAATTGCGCTGAGTTTGAGGCCAACAGCAAGACACAAGGTGAGCTCTGCGCTAGCCAAAAACTTGAAATCAGCGATATGACACGCAAATTAGATAGTCTAAGCACAAAAAGTGATATGCTGCAGACACATAACGAAGCGCTGGAGAACGACGTACGAGCCGCGCGCTCGAACTGCACCGAGCTTCAGTCCGACCTGCGAAGACTTAATGAAGAACTTGCCACACGTCAAAAGCATTTACTCGAATCACAAACGAACAGGAACGATGAACGATTGAAATTAGAAATCCAGCTAGAAGAGATCAACCAGAAATTATTGACGACAACGAAACAACTGGGAGAATCCCACGTAATTTTGGAACGAACCCGCAACGAACTATCAAAAAAGAACGAACAATTGGCTATTTTCGAGGAGAAGGCGATCAAGCTAGAGCTGGCACTCAGTGACGGTCAACGGCAATTCGAGAATTTGCAAGGTAAATATGAATCGCTGGCCACACAAAATAAGGCACTGGAGGAAGACTTGAACACGCTGCGTACAACGTCCACTGACTCGAATAGTGAGCTGTTGAAAATAACACAGCAAGCGGCAGCAAAACAGAAAGCTTACGATGAACTTTTAGATAAAACAAACACGGAGCGCGGCGTTCTCCAGGGGCAGCTTCAGGCGAGTCAACAGCGCATCGATGCCTTGTGCAGCCAAGTAGAAACGCTTACACAGGAGATGAAAATCGCGACAGCGGATAGCTTTAAGCGAAATGAATTACTCAAGCTGGAGCAAGAAAAGTGCGGCAAACAGGAACTCGAACTGGGCGTATTATCACGCAAGCTTGAGGCGCTCTTTTCAAAATACACTGGGTTAGAAGCCGAAAATAAGAAACTTCAGCAGGATTTGGATTTCTCGCAGGACGGCTCGACCACCCTAAATGAAGTTGTAACAAAACTGAACAATGAGCTTACTAAGAATAAGAAATTGCTGCAGGACCTTACAGATAAGTCAGCCGCAGAATGCCTCCAATACGAAAATCAGGCGCAAGAATTAGAACAGCGTCTTCAAACAAGTATTCAGGATGCGGATGGGCTGCGCAGTCAGCTGCAAGTGACAGTGGAATCAAAAACTGCACAGGCTAAAGTGTTTGAAGCGCTACAATCAAAACTTCAGACTCAGTCAGCACAGCAGTTGAGAGATTTAGAAGAGAAGGAAGCTGGAGAGCGGAATAAGATTATCGAAAATTTCGAAGCGCAGCTCAAAAGT
>NW_023458560.1:4740469-4743723 GCF_013731165.1 Rhagoletis pomonella | reverse complement strand
AACAAACATGAAGCTTTGTAGTTGTTTAAATATCAGACGAATTATTTTTATTAAATATTAAATTTTTTTTGCTATCTAATTTAATTACATGTTAATTTAGAAAATAAACGTCAAACAAGTATTTAATTAACAATATCTAGCAGTTTTCTCAACGGCATAGAGCACAAATACTTGTACATATAGTATGTATAACAAACAAATTCGTCAATTCAAAGAATACCGAAGTTTGATGCAGTTCTTTGTAAACGATATCTAATAGTTTATTTTAATACAATAGTATAAAGTAAATAACACTGATGCATTTTCGCATACGTGTACATATCTCGAATGAAAGCATAGCAATATATGTACATATGTAGCAAACTGTGTGGCCAAGTAGGATTTATAACAATATATTTTCATTTCTTCCTTGATTATCACAAACGCAGAATCTGTTGTAATGGAGATTATGTATTAACAAGTATTTTTTTAAGAAAAAACACAACCGACTTCATTGCTCATATCAAAATTTAGGAGTACCGTTAATTTCTTCATGACCTAATGAACGGAACTAAACCAAACCACCCTTGATAAAAAATAATAATTATTGAAAACGGTTCCCGTGGTTCTAAGTTATACGGTAACAAATGTTAATAAAAATTGTTATAATATCGCAAAGGATCGAAAAATTCAATATCATGAGGTTGAAAGCGTATAGTCGATATGGATATTCATAGACCCAGTTACCACTCATCATCATCGCACTCTCCGGTTTCGTGGCCAAAAACTGAATATGATGGGGAAACAATTAGTTAAGAAATATTTTAGAAACATTTTAATTATGCTTTTAATGAAATCTTACCTTCGCATGTTTCACAGTATTTTCGCGGTTCTGGCAATTTGCGATCCTTTTTCTTCGCTGGATCGTTCAGCGGAGGAGGTGAGTAGTCGCGATCATCGGATGCTTGAAGGGGACAGTCTTCGGTTTCGTGTTTGTCGAATTCATCACATATATCACAAAATACACGTGGTGCTGGCTTCCGTTTTGCGATCAGCTCAAATGCTTTAGGCCTAAGTAAGAAACACCTCAGTGATAGAAAATCGCATTATAATATCTAAATAACCATATTTTGTAGAACTTACTGTGTAAAATCAGTAGGTAACGCCTCGAGCGCTTCGATTTTGGCCTTCAATGTGTCATTCTTTTTTTGCATATCGGCAATTATGGAGTTAAGGAAGTTAATTTGTGCTGTATTGTCTTCTGTTTCATCGCCCTGAAGATCAATGCAATTATAAAAACTCTAAATTTAGTTATGCAAATATGTATAACTGCTCACCTCTTTAGGCACACTGCCTATAGCTGAAGCATTCTGCTTTAATATGTTTAGTGCTTCTTGTTCGTTGAGTCGACTTTGCAAAGCTACAATTTCTCGCCTTTTCTCAAGCTCAACAACCTCAAGTTTGCGCTGCAGACTAGCGTTGTCTGTCTTCAATGTTTTTTGCACCTCCAAATTCTGCATCAGTTCTTGTTCTAAAAGCTTAATACGTTCTTGTAAACTTTGTAACTCTACGACTTTCGCCGTGGTGGCATCACCCATTTCATCGACAACTTTTTTATACTCATCGAGCTGGGTTTGTAAGTCTGCGTGATGTGCATGAACGGTCTGTCCTTTCTCTTCAATCGCCTTCTGTAGCTCATCTTTTGCAGTATTCAATTCATTGATTTGAGTCGCTTGATCCAGTAGTGTGGATTGCACACTGGCTAGAGCTGCTTGGGATGCTTCGAATTTGGCAACGACATTTTCCAATTCGATTTGCTTTTCAGCTATTGTTTTGCCCTTGTGTTGCAGCTGCGTCTGAGCATCACCAAGCTGTTGTTTCATTTCCACAAGCTTTTCACTTAGTTTTTCCATATTTTGATCAGCTTCCATTTCAAAGAGTTCGAAAATGTTTGCTGTTTCGCATTTTTCCTTTTCCAATGCCTGCAAAGCCCTCGACATCTCGGCATTGGTCGCTGATATATTTGCATTCACTGTCTGTACAGTGTCGACCATATTTCTCAACTCGTCCATTTTCTTTTTGTCCTCTTCTGCCACCTTGTTTCTGAATTTCACTTCCGTATTCGCGAGTTCTAGTGCATTTTGCACGGTTATAAGTTGCTCTTGCAGCTTTTTGGTATCCTCAAGTGCATTGGACTGTGCCAATTTCAACTGCTCGGTTTCGTTACGACTTATCGTCAGTTGATCTTCCTTCGTGACCATCTCAGCGTGCAAGCTGTCAATACTCATTTGTAATTCTGCATTTTTCAGCTGCACGCTACTGAGTGTACTCGAACCCACCATTTGTGCTTGCTGCAAAAACTCCCGCTGCTTCTCAGTCTCACTAGCCAAGCTAGTTATTTGCTTGCTGAGCTCCTCCTCTTTTGATTTGAAGTCCAATTGGGATTTCAGCAACTCATCTTGCAAGAGTTTTATTTGATGCTGCAAACTGGAAATCGCCTCATCCAATCTGCTCTTCGTCTGTTCTGCACTTTTGAGCTGCGCTTCGAAATTTTCGATAATCTTATTTCGCTCTCTCAAAAAAGTGGCAGATCTACCACAATGTGGTAGAAGTCCGATCACTGGCGTGCGCTCATACTTAACGAGTGCTCGTTTGTAAACAGCGTCGCCTGTTGCTCGTGAGTTGCGCAAGCTCAGAGCAAACTAACGAGTGAGGTCGGTGTTATGCAGAAATTTTGTTTGGCAAACTGCGTGCAATTGTTGTTGCAGCAAACTCGGGGAGAGCGAGTTTGGCGACTCTCACAGCAAACTAATTTTGTTTGGTCCAACTGCAGCCAATTCGGCGTTGTCATATACAAAAATTTTAGACAATTGTTGCTATACACAAAATTCTCATTTCGTGTTGGCAATAGCCATGAAAACCATAATGAACGTGCAACCCTGTGCCAAACTCGACATAACCACCTCCGAGCAAACTAAGCAGCCGCCATTTAATTTGGCAAACAAAAATTTGTCTGCATAACACCGACCTGAGTGAGGGGCTAAAATGAGACAAATCCGAACCCTTCATATGTACAATATACGGTAAACTCTATAAAATTGTGAAATCGTGACGTCTCAGCCTTCTTAATTTTTTGGCAACAACAAAAAGTTTTGAACTTTTTTATCGAAAAACCTTTCACTCAGAAGATCTAAAAAATTACTTTTTACAGAATTGAAATTGGTTCAGCTGTTTGGTCATCTGAAATACATTTCATTTATATATATATATATATT
>NW_023458560.1:4736896-4740369 GCF_013731165.1 Rhagoletis pomonella | reverse complement strand
AATATATATATATATATAAATGAAATGTATTTCAGATGACCAAACAGATGAACCAATTTCAATTCTGTAAAAAGTAATTTTTTATATATTCTGTGTGGAAGGTTTTTCGATAAAAAAGTTCAAAACTTTTTGTTGCAAAAAAATTAAGAAGGCTGAGACGTCACGATTTCACAATTTTATAGAGTTTACCGTAATAATAATAATAGATTGGCGCTTACACATATGTTAGTGTTTGGCCGAGCTTCTCCTCCGATTTGTGGTGTGCGCCTTGATGTTGTCACACAAAGCGGAGGGACCTACAGTTTTACGCCGACTCCGAACGGCGATTGTATTTTTATGAGAAGCTGTTTTTCATGGCAGAAATACACTCGGAGGTTTGCCATTGCCTGCCGAGGGATGACCGCTGTTAAGAAAAAACCTTTTTCTATATTTTTTCGATAGAGTTTACCGTATATTGTACATATGAAGGGTTCGGATTTGTCTCATTTTAGCCCCTCACTCACTCGTTAGTTTGCTCTGAGCTTGCGCAACTCACGAGCAACAGGCGACGCTGTTTACAAACGAGCACTCGTTAAGTATGAGCGCACGCCAGTGATCGGCTTCTACCACATTGTGGTAGATCTGCCACTTTTTTGAGCATCTACCACATCTACCACACAAGGTCTGAAATCTACCACATATTCGCATTTTTGAGTAGTTTTATTTTTGGTCGACATAATTTTCTGAAGTTTAAGAGCAAAATTTGTCCAACACTAAACACTAACAACAGGCAGAATGTGATTAAAAAATAAACTGTAAATAAAATATTAAATTTTTCGACAGGAAACGTTTTTTTATTGTATTAAATTAAAACTAAATTAATTAATCGCGAAAATGTTAAAAAACGGCGATTTTCGTGAAAGTATTAGCAAATATCAGTACATCTAAAGTTTCTAAAGCGTTGTTTACTTTCACTTGAGAATTGTCAAAATCGGCAAATCCCAAGTAGCGGTTTCTGGAACGTGCCACATTTGTTCGCTACATCGTTATGCGATAAAAAGAAAAACTAGCAGCACTCCGCAAGGTTGCAGAAATCTTTCAAAATATGTTCGAAAAATATCTTGATTTTTTTTAAATTTTTGTACAAAGTTTGATCCAAAACCTGAGATCTACCACATTTTTTTGAAATCTACCACATTTTTTTCCAGATTCTACCACACACATTTTTTTGGAAGTCCGATCACTGGCGCACGCGCTGAGCAGCCAGCGAGCGAGTAAGCAAATGAGGGCAGCGCACAGTGTTGCCAGTGAATGGGTTAATAAAATCCCATCCAAATATAACCTAAATCCCGATTTATACAAAGTTATAATAGAAATCCCGCGCTGTATATATCCATTATACATAAAATGCTTTCGGATGAAAAAACACAAGTATTTACATTAGGGTGGTAAAAAAATGCATGTGGAAAAAGTATAGTCGGAATTTTAATGCTCTCACCCCCTAGGATTGTTCTATACCGAAAAAATATACCCCTGCTTTTTATTATAAATTAAAAAATATTTAGTGGTCGCTCGATGCGCTTAAAGTTTTCTATGTATTTTATATGGGAAAAATAACTTTTCGTAGAAATGGTATAGAATTCATGAAACTCAATATTTTTCGATCGAAATTTTTCCCTTCAGGAGACTCCCAGTAATAATACCCAATTTTTTATTTAACCATTTTTTCATAGTAACTATATTGTATAGGTCCGCCAAAAACCCCTAAAAATTCAATAATTGTTTGTTAAGTAAATTAGATTTGACTGCACATATGCATTTAATGCTTACTAGAGATGCCGTTTTTAAATCGACTAAATCGCAGATCGTTAATCGAGCCATTCCTATTCGATTTTTGTCGATTTTTTAGCTCCGATTCGATCCGAGAATCGATTAAAAAAATTCGGGAATCGACATTCGATTTTTATTGAACTACGGTTTGCCCCAGAAAATCTATAAAAATTTAAAGACATTTGAATTTTTGACTGATACAAAAAAAAAATACATGGGAAAGCAAAGACCAATGAATTCAATGACCTTTCCCATCCGATTATAGGGCTCCTCAGAGAAGTTTCTTGAAATTAACTCTATACAAAATTATGGCTAATAATACAACAAAAACTCCAAAAATTTGTAACTCCCAACTTAATGCAAATTTTCATAAAATCTTTCACACCTTAAGAACTCTTTTTATATATTTTTTAAAGGATAATTAGGTGAAATATAAAGTCAGCGAAAACAAAATAAAAAACTAAAAAACGCCCCATTGCATACAATATATATACATATAAAAAATAAATTCCATTATGCTGGATTTCCCCTACATATGACAAAGTTGGGCATTAAAAAATATCATGTGAAAAAAATAGTCATTAAGTTAATTTCCACCTGGCATTTTTTCAAATGGCTGACATTTTTCGTCATTTCAATGCCTAGTGGAAATTCGGCATTCAACTTCTTAAAATAGAAGTTAATTTTGAAGTAAAACGTAAACTTTTTTCTCATTTGTGTTAAAAAAAAAAACAAAACAAGGCATTAAACGCAAAAATTTGAACCACTCTATTGGGCATTAAACACTATTCGTGTCATTGTGTTTGTTTCCACATAGCCTTTTTAAAATGGGATACATTTTTTGTCATTTCGTTGCCTATTATGAAGTTTCTGTTGAATGATCATATGATTGGCTTAGTATAGAAACACCATATCTCACCCCTTTTTTCAAATATTGAAACCGTTATGAACAATGTATGTATGTATGTTTTAGAAATGACTTATGTACAATAAAAGTTTGGTCTGATCTCTGTTTCTTTATAAAAATAAAGTAAAATACGTTATTTAACAAAATATATGAATCGATCTTGGGAGATTGATTTAATTTTTGACGATTCCTTCCTCCTTCGATTATCTTTATTTCGAATGCTTACTCGTTTATTCTGATTATCTTTTTCGTTTTGATCTCAGTAAGCAATAAGAAAATTCTTAGGCAGTTAGAATAAGAATGGTAAGAATAATGAAAATATATTGCAAAACTATATATATCCATTGAATTTTGATATAAGAAATCTCCATTTACTGCCCTTTTTTAACGACAACCCCCCAAAGGTTTGTACATCGCTAATTTAATTTTTTTGATTATAAAAGCACTCAAAATACTTTTTCATTCATCGTTTAAATCAAAGTGGTCAACATCTGTGTATACCACTACGCTTTCTAAAGACTCGCAGTTGATTATTTAACATTCATTTAAAACAACTTCAGAATCTACAAACTCGAGATATTTGAAAAGGCTTTTAAGCGAAAATCGGCAGTTTTTTACAACAAAGGTATGGCACCGTTATGGCGTCGTTTCGCTCAAACGCACAGCAAAGCAGCAAAACAAACGCTAATTTTTGCTTTTCGCATCAAAGAGTGAGCTGCCTTATTGATTCGAAATTTTTCTAATATTTTCAAAATAC
>NW_023458560.1:4732708-4736796 GCF_013731165.1 Rhagoletis pomonella | reverse complement strand
CCGTGTCACTGTGTTCGTTTACGCTAATCTCCGAAACCGCTTAACCGATTTCAATGAAATTTTGTGGGTGTGTATTGTTGGTTTCAACTTCAAAGATAGAATAGTTTTGAATTCGAGGAAACATATTTTTTTTTCATCGAAATTTTTTCTATGCTTCTCTCAACGTGCTTATTTTAATATATGTATAAAATCCCGTGTCACTGTGTTCGTTTACGCTAATCTCCGAAACCGCTTAACCGATTTCAATGAAATTATGTGGGTGTGTATTGTTGGTTCCAACTTAAAAGACAGGATAGTTTTGAACTCGAGTAAAAAATATTTTTTGTTTTATCGAAATTTTTTCTATGCTCCTCTCAACGTGCTTATCTTAGGTTGCAAACAGGGTGGAAGCGAAGCCGAAGACGAAGATAAAGACGAAGCCGTGGCCCCCTAAGCCCCCCTCATTTGAAAGGAGACAGCCCCACTTTACGAAAAGGCATCCCCCCCCCCTTCGGGGCCTCCCACAGACCCCTAGGGAACCGTTTGGAAATCATGGATCATCGTTTGGATCATGAGTATTGGATACTTAAAAGTATTGCCTCGGCACTTCACTACTGCTGTCATTTCGACTGTGACGTCAGCAAAACAGCTGATTCTGTCAAATTCACTGAGAGCCGATTAGCGGTATTGCCATCGGCGCCACCTTCTGTATTCTCTCCACCGTGAATACTCTCGATACTCGGTATCGAAATATTTAGGTTTCGAACAAAAGCGCACATAGGCCAAAAATATGGAAAAAACGCCTAACAAAACCAGAATGTAGGAGCCAATAGATCTTTTAATACTGATTCAAATGAAAGATGTATATATGTCGGTTCGAGGCCATAATACAGAGAAACGCGTACTTGTTTGAAGAATTTTTGTTCCAGCTGAATCGTACGATATCCTTTTTGTAGGCCTGAAGCAGATTCTGTAACCAGTTAGCGACAATTTTGGAATCGGTATCGGTTTTGTTGACGTATGATATGAAATATTTTTACGTCAACAAGTGCGATATCGATCCGAAACTTGTCGCTAACTGGTTAAAAAATCTCCCCCCTGAAAGGCTTCTTCATCCGTCAAAGTATTTTTCTTGAACCTTGGATCGACTAAGGTTAAAACTGATAAAATAATATTTCCCTGTTGCGATAAGTTCAAGTGTTTTAGCCGATATCACATAAATTAGTAGTAATAAAAGTTTTTTTTAAACTTGAAATGCATATAATGGCGAAGGTTTAATGTAAAGAATTAGTATAGGGTACCGAAACCATTTTTAAGTATTGGGTACTGACAATTCAGCACATTACTAGACAGCAGTTTTATTTGCCGCTCTCAGATGTCAACTCTACGATTACTCTCACGAATTCTTCTGCAATCGGCGCAATCTTGTATTCTATCATTCTTGCTGTGTACGTATACGAACCAGTGTTGCCGCGAATAATTTTTAGTGGTAGCTAAATTCCTTTAAAAAAAGGGCTAAAAAAGAGCTAAAAAATGTCGTTGTGGCTAAAAATGGTAGCTAAGTTTTTTTACTTACATATACATATATAAGTTTACACGCAAACATTTTCAGTAAGTAGTGGTATAGAAAAACAATGAACTCTGGAAAAAAGTTAATATTTTATCAAACCAAAAACCTTGTTGTATAAAAGGGGAAATATACGACACCAGCTTGATGGCTCCATCAGGTGATTGTACCATCAAGCTCGAAGCATATAACTAACTAGCATACTGGTACAATATTTATTTCTTTACAAATGAGGTCGAGGTAAGATCGAAATGATTAGAGCCGAAATTTTATAATATTTCTACAATTCTGTTAAACATGATTTTTTTTTTTGTAATTCACAACTGCAATATCGTGAACTTAATCTTCCACAAATACGGCTTTGACTCATATAGTGCAAGAAATTTCCGCCGAAATACTTATTGCTTAGAAAATTCATCCAATTTCACCACTCACGACACCAGCATGCTGGTACAATAAAAAAATTTTCAAATAGTTTTTGAAGTCGCACCAGCGGCTGGTTCAATCATACCACAAGAACATACACGGTCAAACGACTTGATGGGCCATTTAACAAATTAAGCATATTAAGGGCCGTAAACTTATCTATTTTAAACTATAGTTAAATCGTTAATAAATAAGTTAACAGCCCTAACACTTACCTACAGTATGTATGTATAAAAACGTAAGGAACATACAATACATATAGGTATATATATCAGTCTTTCTTAGTTTAAAAATTAATCTCTTACTTAAATTAAAAAAAAAAAATGAGATCAAAATAAGCATATACAACTTTTTCATGCCAAGTATGAATAAATTTTCCAAAGGGCTAAAAAAGGGCTAGGGGCAATTTTAAATTTATGTGGCCAAAAAAAGTATGTGGTAGCTAAATCTAGCCACCAAAGGGCTGAAACGGCAACACTGGTCGTTGTGCTGTGTATGCAGTTACAGTTGCACGGCTATACTCAATCCCGACTCTTGCGTCCTCGTTCTCGCACTCTGGGCAACGTGAGCAACCCATGTGCGAGATGCGGTAACCATTCCGAGTGGATCCTTGGGTCACGGCAGAAAGAGAGGGAGCTTCGGTGAGGCCACTCCGACTTATTCGGTTTAAGGGCTCGCTGAAGTCTGCAGCGTCTGTTCACCTGTAGGTGTGACTGCAAGCGGGTGTCTGTCTTGGAGCAAGCGGCTCGCTATATAAACGTGTATTTGGTTGTGGAACCACCCCCGTCCCAGCAATTAGTTGTGCGCTGGGTTTGGGACCCGCCACGTAAAAACCCCTTCCAGTGAAAAAGTGAAATAATGCCTCGGATGAGACCCCCCTTATTATGACGACCACGGCAAATGTTTAAAGGACTACAATTTGAAGGCATGCACCTGGAATATCCGGACCCTTAATGGGGAAGGTGCCTCTGCCCAGCTGGTTGATGTCCTCATAAGAACAAAGCCATCCAAGAAATGCGTTGGACGGGGCAAGGCAAGCAATGCCTGCGTCCTTGCAACGTATACTACAGCTGCCATGTAAAGGAGCGAAAATTCGGTGATCGATTTGTGGTGGGAGAGAGATTCCGTCGCCGAGTACTGTCGTTCACCCCGGTGAACGTGCGTCTAGCCATAATCCGCATCAAAGCGAGATTCTTCAACATTTCGCTCATCTGCGCCCATGCCCCGACGGAAGAGAAGGATGAGGTGCCCCCGCCACGATACCAAAATCGTGCTTGGCGGCTCCAATACTAGGGTGGGCAACCACCGTCGGAAAATTCAGCCTCCACGGCGAAACGTCCGACAACGGACTGAGGCTGATCGAGGCTTAACGTCGAAAAGCAGCAATCACAACAGACAGCCAATGTATTCGCTACTCGACTCTCACACCTGCTCTCAGAGAGCACTCTTTAACAAGCCGACATATCCGAGCAGTGGAACCACATTTCCCGCTCATTAAGTACCGCCGCCGAAAAAGTAGTCGGATTTCAGCGAGCCCGAAAGAACAACTGGTACGATGAGGAGTGTCAGGAATATGCAGAGAAAAAAAGATACCACCTACCGGGCCACGCTGCGATCGGGTGCAACGCGCGCTAAGTGGGAGCGCTATAGAGATATGAAGAGGAAAGCGAGACGTATTTGCCGCAATAAGAAGAGAGATGCCGAAAAACGTGAGTGCGAAGAGCTTGAAATGCAGACCGACAGGAAGAATGCTCGAAAATTTTACCAAAGAGTTAGGCGACTTACGGAAGGTTTAAAGACCAGAACAACAATGGTGATCTAGTTACCGATGTTCAGAACGTACTTAAATTATGGAGGAAACACTTTTCCACGCTACTGAATTATAGCAGCACGGAAAATTGTGGAGAAGAAGAACCCGCGCCCCCAGTTGATGATAACGGAGTGGATGTTCCTCCGCCTGACCATGACGAGGTACGAATAGCAATAACGCGGCTGAAAAACAACAAAGCTGCTGTAACTGACAGCCTGTCAGCTGAGCTATTTAAGTACGGTGGCGAGGAGTTGATAAGGTGAGCTGCCTTATTGATTCGAAATTTTTCTAATATTTTCAAAATAC
>NW_023458560.1:4730400-4732608 GCF_013731165.1 Rhagoletis pomonella | reverse complement strand
ATGTATTCGCTACTCGACTCTCACACCTGCTCTCAGAGAGCACTCTTCAATAAGCCGACATATCCGAGCAGTGGAACCACATTCTCCGCTCATTAAGTACCGCCGCCGAAAAAGTAGTCGGATTTCAGCGAGCCCGAAAGAACAACTGGTACGATGAGGAGTATCAGGAATATGCAGAGAAAAAAGATGACGCCTACAGGGCCACGCTGCGATCGGGTGCAACGCGCGCTATGTAGGACCGCTATAGGGATCTGAAGAGGGAAGCGAGACGTATTTGCCGCAATAAGAAGAGAGATGCCGAAAAACGTGAGTGCGAAGAGTTTGAAATGCTGGCCGACAAGAAGAATGCTCGAAAATTTTAACAAAGAGTTAGGCGACTTACGGAAGGTTTAAAGACCAGGGCGTACTCCTGTAAGAACAACAATAGCGACCTAGTTACCGATGTTCAGAACCTACTTAAATTATGGAGGAAACACTTTTCCACGCTACTGAATTGTAGCAGCACGGAAATTTGTGGAGAAGAAGAACCCGAGCCCCCAGTGATGACGGAGTCGATGTTCCTCCGCCTGACCATAACAAGGTACGAATAGCAATAACGCGGCTGAAAAACAACAAAGCTGCTGTAACTGACAGCCTGTCAGCTGAGCTATTTAAGTACGGTGGCGAGGAGTTGATAAGGTGCATGCATCAACTCCTATGCAGAATATGGTCAGATGAACGCATGCCCGACGACTAGAATTTAAGTGTGCTCTGCCCAATCCACAAGAAAGGCGATCCCGCAATTCGCGCCAATTACCGCGGAATCAGCCTTTTAGGCATAGGTCTTATAAGGTCTTATCGAGTATATTGTGTGAAACACTGAAGCCCACTGTCAATGAACTTATTGCGTCATCAGTGTGTCTTTAGGGCTGGAAAATCCACCATAGACCAGATATTCACAATACGCCAAATCTTGGAAAAGACTCGCGAGAAAAGAATCGACACTCACCACCTATTTGTCGACTTTAAAGCCGCTTTCGACAGCACTAAAAGGAGTTTCCTATACGCCGCTATGTCTGAATTTGGCATCCCCCCCAAACTGATACGTCTCTGTAAAATGACGTTGAGCAATATCACCAGCTAAGTCAGAATTGGGAAAGACATCTCCGAGCCGTTCGCCACCAAACGGGGCTTCAGACAGCGCGACTCTCTTTCATGTCACTTCTTTACTCAGATGTTGGAGAAGATAATAAGAGCTGCAAAACTGAACCACTCAGGAACAATTTACTACAAGAGCGTGCAATTGCTGGCTTATGCCGATGACTTCGATATAATCGTAAAAAAAAACGCGAAGTCTGTTCTGCCTTTTCCAAGATGGATAACAAAGCAAAAGCGAATGGGTCTGCTGATAAACGAGGACAAGACGAAGTATCTCCTGTCAACAAACAAACAGTCAGCACATTTGCGCCTTGGCACCCACGTCACTGTTGACAGTTATAATTTCGAGAAAGTAGAGAATTTCGTTTACTTGGGAACCAGCATTAACATCGATAATAATGTCAGCATTGAAATCCAGCGCAGAATCACTCTTGCCGACAAGTGCTACTTTGGACTGAGTAGGCAATTCAGGAGTAAAGCCCTCTCTCGACGTACGAAAACTACACTCTATAAGTCACTCATCATGCCCGTGCTGGTATATGGCGCAGAAGCATGGACTATGTCAACATCCGATGAGACGGTTCTTGGAGTATTCGAGAGAAGGATTTTGTGGAAGCTTTACGGGCCCTTTACGCGTTGGCGACGGCGAGTACCGCAGACGAAGGAACGATGAGCTGTATGAGCTTTACAACGACATGGACATAGTGCAGCGAATTAAAATACAGCGGCTCCGCTGGCTTGGTCATGTCGTTCGAATGGACACCGACGCTCCAGCTCTGAAAATATTCAATTTGGAACCCGCTGGTGGTAGCAGAAGAAGAGGAAGGCCCCCACTGAGATGGAAAGATCAGGTGGAGGACTTGGCTTCACTTGGCATTTCCAATTGGCGCCAGTTGCCACAGAAAAGAAACGACTGGCATGCTTTGTTGAACTCGGGCAACTTGCGGTAACTGGCGGTTACAGCGCCAAATAAGAAGAAGAAGAAGAAGGTTGACGACTGGGTTTAAGAACGCATGAAGAAAGTGATCAAAATTATACTTACATATCGTCGTTTAAAGTACAAAACCGCGT
>NW_023458560.1:4729970-4730300 GCF_013731165.1 Rhagoletis pomonella | reverse complement strand
TTGTGTGAATGTGTTTTGTACATACATTTCCATTCTTATTTGACGTTAGCTTTGTTGTTGCCATTCTTTGGACTAAAAATTTGGTTTTTTGCGTACCTTTACTTTTCCTGTTATTCTCTTTTAGTGAGCGCATTTTGCTTACGCTCTGGCATTTTGACACTTTTCAGATTTTAGTCCAAAAAGATAAGGAATGAACCTAACAAGAAGGGACAAGGGAATTGTAGCGAAAGTGCGCAACAGGGGCGTGCATTCTCTTATGTCCTAGTGCGTTTTTTGATTGCATGAAAAGAGAAGGCACACCCTGTTGCGCACTTTCGCTATAATTATAAC
>NW_023458560.1:4728872-4729960 GCF_013731165.1 Rhagoletis pomonella | reverse complement strand
CTTTACAAATAAAAAAAATTTCGGAATATGTACATACATATGTACATACATACGCAGCCATATAACTTGATTTCAAGAGAAACGAATTTTCATTTGGCACGTTCAGAAGGCGAAACAGCTCAGTAACTGGTGCGATTGCACTTTCCGAACGCGTTGTTGCGTACTTCTGATCAACTGAATAGTTGCGTGTTAGATGATCGTAATATTTTTCTGTTCATTTGGGACAACATGTTGGTGTGTACCTTTGAGAGTTGAATTTGACAGCTAATGTATGAAGTCGTTCAAAAGACGCATAACGATCACTGATTTTTGTTTAGCAACGGTTGCGCTCAACTGCTGCGCCTTCTGAACCTACCTATTGATAACTTTTTTTTTTTTGATAACACTGCGACAGCTCAAATTGGTATTGAGTAAACCCAAATGCAAGATAGAGTTTTTGAATTTCATTGAGTTTTTTTAATAAATACTAAAATTAGAGGTGTATGAATGGCGAAAGAAAAACTTCATCCGATTTTTTTAAATCGAAACTACATTTTAACACAAGAATGATAGAATACAAAGATTGCGCCGATAGGGGTGCAAAAATTTTTCGTTCTGCGCATCTACGTCATAATATAAAGTTGTTGTTGGCGATCAGTCAAATCGCATACAATTTCGACGAAAAAAAGTAAATATAGCATAAAATTTAGTTGAAAGACTAAAATAAAACAATCTGGTGGCAATTTATTGAATCGAGAAGACGGTAAATTTATTTTGTGTTTCTTTTACATTATTTATATTATTATTTTATTTCAGGTAGTGAGTAGGGCGTTCAAATAAAAATTGCATTCTGTGGCCGCCGTTGCGCTGGCAAATGGAACGAGTAAGATTTCCAAATGAAATTGAAGCCACAGCAAATAGTGCATAGCTCCAAGGCTTGGAAACAAATATAGAAGCTATACGATGCCAGAAAGACTACAGAGAATCGAAGAGCGCTAACCAGGAAACAGCGTAAAAGGGCCAATTCGTTGAGCAAGGGCGTGCTCATAGCATGGTAAGTAGTATAGCAAATAATAAGTTATTGGTTGGAGTTTGATCACCAATTGGTT
>NW_023458560.1:4727571-4728862 GCF_013731165.1 Rhagoletis pomonella | reverse complement strand
ACACAAACGAAAACTTTTTCCTACACTTCTTGAATATGCTGGACCAGTAAATGAACTCACTAAGGCACATTGTCGCCGATTTACCTTTTCTGTACGCAAAGCAAGCTTGAGGGAAAGTGTTGTTTTTTCCGCCCATTCCATAAGTTTTTCTTTTATAATCATGTTGATACTCTTTACAAAAACTGAAAGAAGCGATATGGGTTGGAAATTACGAATGTCGTTAAGGTCCTTACCATGCTTAGGAATGGGCACAATCTTGATCTTCCTCCACTCCTCTCTCACTCTATTCTCCGAGAAATACCTCTTAAAGTCGCGAACTAAAGCCTCCTTTGTGTCTTCCGGCAGCCCTTTCAGCATACCAAAGGTTACACCATCGAAACCCCCTGCAGATTTCTTCTTTTTCCTCAAGACGCTGCTAAGCGACTCCACCGAAAAATCTATCTCCGACTCGTCGCTACGTTCACTGTCATTGACCTGATAGTCCCAACCCACTTCAACGGTTTGCACTGCACATTGGTTTTTTAATAAGTCGAAGAATTGAGCCTGCTCGTCGCTGGGCCAACATGGAACACTTTTACGAGTCCCTTTAACACTATTTACGAACCTCCATGCTTCTGTAGTGTTAGGGCATTCATTTAGCTCACTTATTTTCGCCCTATAGCAGTCAGCTTTCACCTTTTTAACAGCTACTTTCCACTCCTCTTCCATTGTAAGTCAGCCCCGCTTTTTTCCTGCAAGCCGATTGCAGGCGAAATTGTTTTTTTAGTGAGTCATTCCACCACGCTTTGAGGGAACCCTTAACAGAGTTGAGATCAATCGTGATCCCTTTTATCTCCTTATTTATGGCATCGGAAATACCACCAACCCCCTCATTACAGTGTAATCTAGCCAGTGCCGAGTTAAGTTTTCGCTTTTGAATAAACTGAAATGGTTTGCTAGCGACATTAGGAAAATCGATAATAATAGGCCAGTGATGGCCACCCCCGACGAAAACAGGGACCACCTTCCACATAAGTTAGTGTTAGAGTTAGTAAATGAAAGATCTAATGTCGTAGTTAAAATTATATCTCATTTTTTGTAAGCGAAAATTTTTCCTACTTCCAAAAGCTACACCCCCGTAGCCATCTGCCCTGAATTTTGATATTCAATTAAAATTTAAATATAAGTTTATGGCCCTCAATTATATCTCCGCATGAGAAAACCTCTTGCAAAACCACAATGTCGATCTCATTATGCTGAATGAATGGCTTTAAGGCTCTGACAATTAAATTGAAGAATTTTTATTGTCATC
>NW_023458560.1:4726463-4727471 GCF_013731165.1 Rhagoletis pomonella | reverse complement strand
TAGGGGTCTTCTCAGGCAAAAGCTTCGTGCTACCAACGTAAAAGCCTCTACAAATTTAAAATAAAAAATCAACAAAAAAAGTACTTTTTGCAATTTTATTTTTTAATTTAATAATAACAGTTCCTTCTTGGCACAGATTTTTTGTCTCGATGGAACAGATCGAAAAACATGTATTTTTTACTTGCATCCCTAAGACAAATGGAGTGCCACACACAGTGATGGCAAATTTAGTCAGAAACAAGAAAGTTGAAGAGTTGATTTTTTTGGAAGTAAATATGAAATTCGATTTGTTCTAGAAAAATTCGATTTTATCCGAATTTTAGCAATACAAAGTTCGATTTCGAAAATTCGGCATTTCGGAGCTAAAATTCGATTAAAATTCGAATATCGAAGTTTCGAATATCGAATTTACCCATCCCTAGTTCTTCGACCTGCAAGAAAGTTTTGTATGGCCGAGACGCCCACACTTAAAACATTGTTTGGCCCTTGGAAAAAACTGATTCACCCTAAACCCGACACAGAAAATTCTGACCGAATCCGCGATAACATTTCCTTCAAAACCAATTTTTAAAGAAAAAGTAGGAACAAAATTCTCCTTGGTGTTCGGATCTCTCCTAGTTATTCTGGAAACTGATGACATCGGAATCTCCGATTGAATGTTATTAAAGATCTCACTTACTAGAAAATCAAGAGGAACCTGCCTAATCACGCCATAGGTCTCAACAAAACTTCTGGGTTTGCATCTTTAACCGGATAAAAGAAGACCTTAAATAAGGACCTTCCTATGGCAAGACTATTTTTAAGCCCACTTATATTTAACTTTCGAACTTTATCGAAAAGTAAAAGCCGGTTTTCACCCCCTTATTTTCAAATAAACCGCTTTTTGACGCGTCCATAAGAACAACTCCCTTAAAATCAACACTATATCTCTGACTTTCATTGTTATTGAAATTATTATTTTCAGATGTATTTGAACCCCCAGCACCGCCCTGATTAGTACAGTCAGCG
>NW_023458560.1:4725190-4726363 GCF_013731165.1 Rhagoletis pomonella | reverse complement strand
GAATGGCAATGGTGGTTGTGGTTTGGGTAATGCTCAGTACAGTGCTGATGGTCATGTTAATGAGTTAAATGCAATTGTGGCTGAGGGTATCGCTGACTGTACTAATCAGGGCTGGGGGTTCAAATACATCTGAAAATAGTAATTTCAATAACAATGAAAGTCAGAGATATAGTGTTGATTTTAAGGGAGTTGTTCTTATGGACACGTCAAAAAGCGGTTTATTTGAAAATAAGGGGGTGAAAAACGGCCTTTTACTTTTCGATAAAGTTCGAAAGTTAAATATAAGTGGGCTTAAAAACAGTCTTGCCATAGGAAGGTCCTTATTTAAGGTCTTCTTTTATCCGGTTAAAGATGCAAACCCAGAAGTTTTGTTGAGACCTATGGCGTGATTAGGCAGGTTCCTCTTGATTTTCTAGAAAGTGAGATCTTTAATAACATTCAATCGGAGATTCCGATGTCATCAGTTTCCAGAATAACTAGGAGAGATCCGAACACCAAGGAGAATTTTGTTCCTACTTTTTCTTTAAAAATTGGTTTTGAAGGAAATGTTATCGCGGATTCGGTGAGAATTTTCTGTGTCGGGTTTAGGGTGAATCAATTTTTCCAAGGGCCAAACAATGTTTTAAGTGTGGGCGTCTCGGCCATACAAAACTTGCAGGTTGAAGAACTAGGGATGGGTAAATTCGATATTCGAAACTTCGATATTCGAATTTTAATCGAATTTTAGCTCCGAAATGCCGAATTTTCGAAATCGAACTTTGTATTGCTAAAATTTGGATAAAATCGAATTTTTCTAGAACAAATCGAATTTCATATTTACTTCCAAAAAAATCAACTCTTCAACTTTCTTGTTTCTGACTAAATTTGCCATCACTGTGTGTGGCACTCCATTTGTCTTAGGGATGCAAGTAAAAAATACATGTTTTTCGATCTGTTCCAACGAGACAAAAAATCTGTGCCAAGAAGGAACTGTTATTATTAAATTAAAAAATAAAATTGTAAAAAGTACTTTTTTTGTTGATTTTTTATTTTAAATTTGTAGAGGCTTTTACGTTGGTAGCACGAAGCTTTTGCCTGAGAAGACCCCTAGTAAAATTTTCCGGAGAGTAATTTTCTAGAGTACACTAGTCCTCTAACGACCTTCCAAATTTGCTTTTTGCGGTATTTATAGAA
>NW_023458560.1:4723904-4725090 GCF_013731165.1 Rhagoletis pomonella | reverse complement strand
TTTCATTCAGCATAATGAGATCGACATTGTGGTTTTGCAAGAGGTTTTCTCGTGCGGAGATATAATTGAGGGCCACAAACTTATAAATTTTAATTTAATATCAAAATTCAGGGCAGATGGCTACGGGAGTGTAGCTTTTGGAAGTAGGAAAAATTTTCGCTTACAAAAAATCAGATATAATTTTAACTACGACATTGTGGTGGCTAAAACCACAAGCTTGCTTCAAAATTTTACTATAGTCTGCTTACTTTTCCCCGAATTTAAACAGACACCACTTTGACTATGAAATTAGTCGTTTATTGCTGTTTCTGGAAGGACGTGAAAACGTCCTACCTTTGGGGGATTTCAACGCGAAGACCAGACGATGGGGTAGCCCCAAAGACCTTCCCAAGGGTGAAATTCTGCTTGATGCCATTCGGAAGGCAAACTTTAAATGCCTAAACGGTGGTAGTCCTACTTTCGCTACTAACAAAAACTGTCCAGGAAACCTCTCAGTCTTAGATCTTACATTTACTAACTCTAACACTAACTTATGTGGAAGGTGGTCCCTGTTTTCGTCGGGGGTGGCCATCACTGGCCTATTATTATCGATTTTCCTAACATATCGTCGTTTAAAGTACAAAACCGCGTATCGTCGTTCTGCAAAACCGCGTAACTGACATTAAGTTTTTTCCCGTACGCAACAAGGGATCCCGCGGGTGCCAAAAACAGCCCAGAAATCATTCCCTTACTCAAAAAAAATCCATAATAGAGAGCGAAAACTGGAACGTATTAGTTGCGTTTTTTTACTCATTTCCAGTAAAATCCAGTAAAAGTTTTTACGAATTTTCATGTTTTGGCGCTTTCGTACGCAAAAACTTGCAAAGTAGGGGAAATTGAGAGAGCGAAAAATTACAGCTGAAGTTGCAAGTTTTTACTGGATTTTACTGGATAAATTTTTACTTGTAAGAATTTGCCAGTACGAAAAACAGCTGATCGCATGTTGCTGGATGAAATTTAAACTAATAATAATATAATAAGTTTGTGGCTTTTTATTGTTGAATTTCACAAAATAAACCTATTTAAATACAAAATATATTGTTTTATAAGGAATTTGCTGCGAATAAACAACCAATTTATCAGCTGTTCATGAAACTTGCAAATTATTACTGGAAAAGCGTTCGCGTACTTTTTTGCAAATTTTTTC
>NW_023458560.1:4723496-4723804 GCF_013731165.1 Rhagoletis pomonella | reverse complement strand
TTTTATCCTGGACAAAAAATCCCTTTGCGTATTGCATATGTACATATATAGATTTGCCCAAAGATCTGAAAATCCTTTACATACACATATAAATTCATGGCCCTATTTTAGACAAAAATTATTTTATGTACATATTTAGCATTTTCAACGAACTTTATGAAGAATGTTATCTAACGATCATGCTTAATGCCAACCTGGGGCCTATTTCATAAAGAGACAGTGATAATTTTGTAACGACAGGCATTTTCCGCATTTTCAGTGACAATTCGACCAGATTGGTGGATGTTTTGTTTCATAAAAATCATTGT
>NW_023458560.1:4722450-4723396 GCF_013731165.1 Rhagoletis pomonella | reverse complement strand
AAAAAAAGTTCCAACGAGTACAGCAATTTCTCTTCAACAGTTCGAAAATCCAACAAATTGCCAATGTAAACATATCACGAACTCGTCCCCCCCTTTTACCTCCTTCATTAAATATAGCATCTTTTTCGTCGTTTATTGGGACGAATCGAGAATATAGGACGACAACAATGTTTACTCCATATGTATTTGACAGATTTCCATGAAATTTGGTATCCAGGGGTTTTCGTCGTGACTGATTTCGAAATTGATATTAAATTTTCAAAATTCAAAATGACGGATCCATTATGGCGGACGATTTCTTTAAAAACGAATAGATTGCTGTTATATTTTTGCTTCCTTACTTATAACTAAATATGTAATAGTTGTCTAATTTCTTGATGTCAATTAGTTTTATAATTATATGAATTTGGAAATCTAATATTTAATTCGTAATCAGTTCCCAGCTATCAAGTTTCATTACAAACCATAATTAAAAGAAAAAATTTGTCCGCCATATTGCATTTGCCATTTTGAATTTCGAAATTTTAGTTTCAATAACGAAGATCTTTGAATACCAAGTTTCATAACTATAATTAAAAACAAAAGTCCGCCATATTGGATCCGCCATTTTGATTTTTGAAAATTGAATATCAATTTCGAAATCAGTGACGACGAAAATCCCTGGATACCAAGCTTTATAACAATAGTAATTTTTTTTAAATCGACCGCCATATTGGATCCGCCATTTTGAATTTTGGAAATTTGATTTAATATTCGAAATCAGTGACCACGAAAATCCCTTAATAGCAAATTTCATTGAAATCTGTCAAATACATAAGGAGTAAGCATTTTTGTCGTCCTAAATTGTCGATTCGTCCCTATGTGCGACGGAGCTATTTAGTTTTGTCGCTATTGTCGTGACAATTTTTTCAGAGTGACAATTGTCAGCACCAATGTCGCCAATATT
>NW_023458560.1:4719365-4722440 GCF_013731165.1 Rhagoletis pomonella | reverse complement strand
AATATTTGTTATATTTTCAATATTTTGAAAGGCACACAACTATAAAAGGTCTCATTTTATTCTTTAATATGTAATTAATATGTATGTATATAAACAAATGAGAACAATTTAGTAATCGCTGAAAGTGCAAAAAGAAAAAGAACTTAAGATACTACCTTTTTGATAATTACGAGTGACAGATTTCAAATTGTTACAGTTTATTTCCAATGAGGAGCACATATTTTTCTCAACGCCTCATGCATTTTCCAATATTACGTTCACTATTTGCCATGATTTTTGAGTGTCTCCGTATTGCGCTGAAAGTGTTAACCCAAAAAAAATTACAAAAGGTACTCAAAGTGACACGTCAAAATTGTTATTTTAATTACTTTGATTGTTTATAAAAATTAAAATGACATTAAAACAAAAAAAAATTGAATAAGTAACAAGAACTCATCACATTTGCTATCAAAATGGTCAAAGTTTCTTATAAAAGGTAAAATTACATTAATAAAATTAATTTAAAGGTGAGTGACTCAAAAGCACACGGTTCCGTAGATTTGCCCATATATGAAAGAATATGATTAAGTTAGTGATTCTTCCATAGATACTTAATATCAAAAAATATATATATATATTTTTTGTATTTTGCAGGGACCAACAATTACTGTTATCTTGGATTCGCAAATTGAAAACTAGCCCGAATTCTGAAATTTAAAGAAAAAGCTGCATGATAATCATCAGAGAAATGTTTTTAGAGTTATAAGCAACGCATTATTTGGAAGTTGCCTTTTTTATATTAAGCAAGCTAAATATGAGCAAACTCGGAATATAAATACTGGTTTACCAAATATATCGACTCGTGTGTCACCTATCGTCAAAACTTTTAGTGGAGTTATTTCATTGTAGTTAATATACGTTCTAAATATGAACCAAAGCGGAATACAAATATCGGATTCACTCATCTTTCGTACTGCATTGTCATCGGGCTCTGAGACATCTGTAAATTCAAGTCTATAGGTCCTCAGGAAGTCGGTCAAAAATTGATTGCAAGATTTGCCCCTAACAAACATACTTACATACATATGTACATACATACATACAGAGCAAGTTAAATAAAAGCTTGTAAAAATATCGAAAATTTAGCTTTCCTTGATTCCAAATATACACATTTGATGTTGCCTTCTTCATGACGGTTGCCTTTAATTGAGTGATTATAGCCTACTTATTTAAAATTATTCAAAAAGTATTAATATTAAAAATAAACACCCATTTTCGAAAATAGCGCTGCAAAAAATTTGTATTTAAAAATTAGAGCTGTGGAAACATCGATGTATTTGATGTAGTAAAAGGCTGTTTAGCCTTTTACTTTGTAAATTTTCGCTTAAGAATAAACTCTGTAACATATATAAAAATATTCCTATAAAAATATAGTTAATTTTTTTTTCTAACGGGTGATTTTTTTGAGGTTAGGATTTTCATGCATTAGTATTTGACAGATCACGTGGGATTTCAGACATGGTGTCAAAGAGAAAGATGCTCAGTATGCTTTGAAATTTCATCATGAATAGACTTACTAACAAGCAACGCTTGCAAATCATTGAATTTTATTACCAAAATCAGTGTTCGGTTCGAAATGTGTTTCGCGCTTTACGTCCGATTTATGGTCTACATAATCGACCAAGTGAGCAAACAATTAATGCGATTGTGACCAAGTTTCGCACTCAGTTTACTTTATTGGACATTAAACCAACCACACGAATGCGTACAGTGCGTACAGAAGAGAATATTGCGTCTGTTTCTGAGAGTGTTGCTGAAGACCGTGAAATGTCGATTCGTCGCCGTTCGCAGCAATTGGGTTTGTGTTATTCGACCACATGGAAGATTTTACGCAAAGATCTTGGTGTAAAACCGTATAAAATACAGCTCGTGCAAGAACTGAAGCCGAACGATCTGCCACAACGTCGAATTTTCAGTGAATGGGCCCTAGAAAAGTTGGCAGAAAATCCGCTTTTTTATCGACAAATTTTGTTCAGCGATGAGGCTCATTTCTGGTTGAATGGCTTCGTAAATAAGCAAAATTGCCGCATTTGGAGTGAAGAGCAACCAGAAGCCGTTCAAGAACTGCCCATGCATCCCGAAAAATGCACTGTTTGGTGTGGTTTGTACGCTGGTGGAATCATTGGACCGTATTTTTTCAAAGATGCTGTTGGACGCAACGTTACGGTGAATGGCGATCGCTATCGTTCGATGCTAACAAACTTTTTTGTTGCCAAAAATGGAAGAACTGAACTTGGTTGACATGTGGTTTCAACAAGATGGCGCTACATGCCACACAGCTCGCGATTCTATGGCCATTTTGAGGGAAAACTTCGGAGAACAATTCATCTCAAGAAATGGACCGGTAAGTTGGCCACCAAGATCATGCGATTTGACGCCTTTAGACTATTTTTTGTGGGGCTACGTCAAGTCTAAAGTCTACAGAAATAAGCCAGCAACTATTCCAGCTTTGGAAGACAACATTTCCGAAGAAATTCGGGCTATTCCGGCCGAAATGCTCGAAAAAGTTGCCCAAAATTGGACTTTCCGAATGGACCACCTAAGACGCAGCCGCGGTCAACATTTAAATGAAATTATCTTCAAAAAGTAAATGTCATGGACCAATCTAACGTTTCAAATAAAGAACCGATGAGATTTTGCAAATTTTATGCGTTTTTTTTAAAAAAAAAGTTATCAAGCTCTTAAAAAATCACCCGTTATATTAATAACTATATTCACATTAAAGCGTAAATTACTTTACATAAATCAAGAAAGTTCACATTTTCTTTCATAATTTCTATAGCACCTGTACGTACGTGTGTGGTTTGTGCATGATTTCAAAAAATAAATTGTTGCATACCTTTAGGCATTTTTTCAAATTTCCCCTACAGTGGGGGCTAAAAAAAATGAAAAACTTTTTTTCCTTTGGTTCTTGATTTATGATAATTATGTCATTTCCATTTAATTTATTGACAGATTTTACAAAGCCAAATTACTTGATTTCAGCATGATTTGCTTATAAATTACAAATGAGCCGTAAGTTACGATAATGTGAAC
>NW_023458560.1:4713526-4719265 GCF_013731165.1 Rhagoletis pomonella | reverse complement strand
GTTACGTATTATACATGTAAAAATAATGTGCTTACATCGCAACCGCGGGACAAACCTATTGTAAGTGATCGGCAAAGTCGCCGCCGCCCTTCTATATAAACGAAAAAAAAATAAATAAATAAAAATCGGCACATTTTTACTGTCGCTAGCTCCTGGACTAAAAGCCTGATTATGGCAACTTAATTTAATTTAACGGAACGTAAAACTTGGAGAATCAAAATGAATCAGATTTCGACGTGGCATTAAGTTACGTTAAGTTTCGGCTGTTCAATTATAAGCAACACCCATTTAACAAAATTTTTAAGAGAGAGCCATAAGTTATGTTAAGTTGCCATAATCAGACCATAATACTGTAATCACCCTCACAGCTGCTCCGAAAACAGAACGCTGTGGTCCAGCGGAACGATTACATTCAGTAGCAGTTGTGACAATTATAATCATCCCCAGAGCATGTGCGCGGCAGCGAATAATGAAAACATTAGAGCGCATACAAGCTGCAACCAGTGTTGCCGCGTAACATTTTTAGTGGTAGCTAAATTCCAGCTAAAAAAGGGCTAAAAAAGAGCTAAAAATCGTCGTTGTGGCTAAAAATGGTAGCTAAATTTTTTTACCTACATCTTATATATAACAAGTAAGAAAGTCTAAGTTCGGGCGGAGCCGAACATTAAATACCCGGCGCAAGTATTAAATATATGTTTTTTCACCCTTCCGAAACCTTCCGCTAGATGGAAAGCCGAGGTGTATCAATTTTGAGTAAATTAGCGTCCCTCAATTTCGAAATATTGAAGTTTCAAGCATTTCTTAAATTTAGCGTTATATGAGAATCGGCCGTTATTTTAGTCCGACTTCAATAATTTTCAACGTTTTGCTTACACGTGGCAAGTATAATAACCATACCGAGTTTGGTACAAATTGGTAGAACGGTTACCGATATACTTATATGTGACCATAAGTGGGCGGTGCCACGCCCATTTTCCAAAATTTTACCATAAACGTATTTCTTGGTAAAGAATTGTTGCAAGCATCAATTTTGAATAAATTAGCTTCAATATTTAATGATTTATCGAAGATTTTGTATTTCTCTAAATTACCGTTATATGGGATGTGGGCGTGGTTATTGTCCGATTTTAAAAAGTTTCGGCGGTTTTTTATGCTGTACCAAGGCCAACAACTGTGCCAACTTTCGAAGAAATTGGTGCAGCGGTTACCAAGATATACACATGTAACCATAAGTGGGCGTGGCTACGCCCATTTTCCAAAAATTTATAATATTCTTATTTTTCGTCTAAAAATTATTGTAAATATCAATTTTGAGTGAATTATCTTCAGTAGTTACTAAAATATCGCAGTTTTCGTATTTCTGGAAATTACCGTTATATGGGAAGTGGGCGTGGTTAAAGTCCGATTTCGCCCATTTTCAATACCAACCTACCTTGGATTAAGGGAAACCTACATACCAAATTTCGTGGAGATATCTCAATTTTTGCTCGAGTTATCGTGTACACGGACAGACGGACAGACGGACGGACAGACAGACATGGCTTAATCGATTTCTTTTTTCATCCTGATCATTTATGTATACATTTGTCTATATCTATCTCGATTCGTTTTGGCTGTTACAAACAACCGTTATGTGAACAAAATTAATATACCCTTGTGCACAAGTGCGCTCGGGTATAAAAATAGGTGCACGTTTTTGGTGTGACCTCATAACTTGAGAACAGCTTCACCGAATTCAACCAAATTTATGTGGCATATTCGATTTATCATGCAGATGGTTTATGCGAAGTTTTCCCGAATTCGGAAGAGGGGGCGTGGCACCACCCATACTAACTAAAATATAAATATAAGTGAACGTTTTTGGTGTGACAATATAACTTAAGAACGGCTTCACCGAATTCAACCAAATTTATGCAGCATATTCGGGCCATCATGCAGATATTTTATGTGGAGTTTGCCCAAATTTGGAAAAGGGGCGTGGCATATGTATGTATCTTATGTATACAAATAAGTACACGTTTTTGGTGTGAGCTTATAACTTGAGAACGGCTTCACCTAATTCAACCAAATTTATACGGCATATTCAGGCTATCATGCAGATGGTTTATGTGAAGTTTGCCCGAATTCGTAAAAGGGGGTGTGGTACCTTCCATTCTAACTAAAATTTTTTTGTTGTATATCTCTTGATATATTTGTGGTAGAGTACTGGAAGTTGGTATAGAGGTATAACAAATAATTCCAAACTCATGGATAAAAATGGGCGGTATTGGAAAAGGGGTCGTGGCACCACCCATACTAACAAAAATTTTCATCTGGTATATCTCTTGAAATATTTGTGGCATTCCTAATTGTTTATTTATTCATACCCAAGATGGAGAAACAAAAAATGTTGTATATCCAAATGTGTTGGATTAAGATTTAAAATAAAGAATCAAAAATTTTGAAATAAATCAAATGATAAATTTTCATGTAGAAAAATTCCAGGACTTTTCATTCGTTTTTCAATATTTGGTGTAGACAAGCACACCGGGGTACTGCTAGTGTAAATATGTAAGTATACACGCAAACATTTTCTATAATTACTGGTATAGAAAAACAATGAACTCTGAAAAGAATTAATATTTTATTCAACAAAAAAACTTTTTGTGTAACACATAAAGCATATTACCTATTTTAAAGTATAGTTAAATCGTTATCGGATAAGATAACGGCCCAGAAACGTAAGGAACATACATAGACATATGTTTACTTGCCTTAAAGGAAAGGCGTTCGCTATGAGCGAAGAGTTAAATTCATGAAAATCATAAAAAAAAAATTTAATGTCAATGATGAATAAATTTTGAAAAGGGCTAAAAAAAGGGCTAGGGGCAATTTCAAATTTTTGTGGCCAAAAAAAGAATTTGGTAGCCAAATTTAGCCACCAAAGGGCTAAAACGGCAACACTGATTGCGCCAATCGCGGTACCGCTAATCCGCTCTTTGTGATTTTGACAGAATCAGCTGTGTGCGTGACGTCATCTTGGTGCAATTGTTAATTGTAAGCATACGAAAAAACCAAATAACAATTTTGATATTTGTGCGTTAATATTTCTGCGTGGTTTTAAACAATTATTGAGACATTACAAAGCAAAATGAAGTGTGCAGTGGCAAAGTGTAATAGTGAAATCAAAAGGAAAGCGTGCGATATAAGTTTTTTTTTTCCTTTCCTATGGACGCAACCTGGCGAAAAAGTGGCAGTAGTTCTGCCGGCGAGGAGATGCATTAAACACCAAATCAAGCTTGTGCTATGTGTGTGAGCTATGAGCTTCTACATGGAACTATGTTAGCCCCTCCTAGGTTAATTGTAGTAGGTATATTTCCATGGTGAATGTAGACAGTAGTTGTGTTTTCGTATTCTCCAGCAAAATATATCCAGTAACTTGCCAGTAACCAAATTTCGGAGAGTAAGCCAATATTTGCTCCCAATGAGTGAAATATGCAAGAAAGTACGAAAACGCAAAACCAGCAAGAAGTTGCTAGTTTTATGAACAGCTGATTAATTGGTTATTTTCCGATGCAATTTTCTTAGAAAACTAGTATTTTCTATCTTATTATAAATTTAAATAGGTTTATTTTGTCAATTGCAACTCTAAAGGCACCACAAACAATTATTTTGTTAATGTGAATAACATTAAGCATCATGCCATCAGCTGTTTTTCTTACTAGCAAATAGTTGCTAGTAAAAATTTATCCAGTAAAACATGTAAGATCAGCTGTCATTTCTGCGCTCCCAATTTCCCCTCTTTTGCTAGTTTCTTGCAAGTTTTTGCGTACGAAAACGACATCCAGTAAAAAACCAGTAAAATTAGTACTGGATTTACTGGATAGTGCGTACGCGAACAGGGCTAGTTGCTGATTTAGTTTGCTGGCAATGGCATACATACAAATGCAGTTTCTACAGTAAATAGATACATAAACTTCACTACCTACTTATTTTTGTTAGTACCTGTTTCTTTTTAGTGCTGGTATGAGGTAATGCACCAGTGGAAAAGGTCGCCAGGCGCTAATTCAAGCGGCATCTTACCGCGCTGTTACGTACCTAATACAAAACAGTGCCCAAATTATTATACATTTAAAAGTGCTGACTCAAATTATGTTTTACTTACATAGAATATTTGTTTCCAAAGAAGCCACACTCATGCATCCTCTCGGAAATGGTACAAAAGTCATCAAATAAAAGCTGTGGAGTCAACAGCTGTGGGGTTTATGGTGGTTGGCTACCGTCCACAAATATAAATATGCACTCTGCATGGCTTTTTACAATGTATGCTTTGGGGCGAGTCCAAAAATTCACTTTGCTGTACACCTTCGTTTTGGTCTACATGATATTGCAAACACTGTTAATACATTTTTCATGTGCAAAAACTTGTACTTACCTAAAGGGCTACTTGTCCATGTGTTCCTAAATAATTATTTATAATCAATCTTTGTATATTTATTAATTCCTGCAAAATTGGCCCATGTAATATTAATATTAACACTTCTTTATGCATTGTTTACATATTTTTCTATGCGTTTTGGCATTTCTCTCGCAATTGCACCAAGATGACGTCACGCAAAAATTACGCTCAAAAATCCTCTCTCATAGGTGCAATCTTGTATTCTATCATTCTTGTTTGAGTTGACATGACAGCATGAACTTTTTTAAAATTACATATTTACAGAAAATGATGAATTGTGCAGTACTTTAATAAAAAACATAAATAAAAGCATGTTCATATTATCGCAATTTGTAATTTATAAGCAAATCATGCTGATATCAAATAATTTCGCCTTGTATAATCTGTCAATAAATTAAATAGAAATTAGATGATTTATCATACATCAAGAAGCAAATGAAAAAAGATTTGTCATTTAATTTAGCCCCCCACTGTTGAGGAAATTTTTTAAAAATTCCTAAAGGTCACCACCATTTTTTCTAATCAAGTACAAACCACACACTCATATTTTCACGTTCTAATCACAGTCTATATCCGATTTGTGTGAATTAGTTTGATCCCAACAAAGTAATTTTTGCTGTAATGTGAACATAGTTTAACTCTTCAACAATATTATTACACAACGATTTTCTGTTTTGGTATGAACGCAACAAACATTTAAGTTAGACAACGATTAGAAAGCGATTCGAATTCTAATGTGTTTCTCTAAGGTAGAAAGTTAGAAGACGATTAGAGAAACTGTCGAGAACTATAGCATTCTCTACAAAAAAAAGGACTTAGTTCTCGATATCGAAAAAGAGATTAGATCTCTAATCGTATTCTAACGATGAATTCTAATTGGTTTCTAATGTCTAGTGTTTTTCTAATCATTCTATAATCGAATTCTAAGATACATAGTTCTCTAACCTGATTTTCGGTTCGACAACTACATTAGAGTTTTTATGTAAAATCAGACTGTTTCTCTAACGTTAGAGACTGTGTGTTGCAGGGAAACTGCTCGAATAGGTCCTTCCCAATTCTGGCGGAGTTGGTGATATTGCTCACTATCTTTTTATACAGCCGTATCAGTTTCGCGGGGTACCAAAATCTGACATCGCGGCGTATATACAACTTCCTTTCGCGCTGTCGTAAGCGGCTTTGAGGTCGGCAAATTCTTATATTTTAAGTGTCGATTCTCTTATCGCTGGTCTTTACCAAGGTTTGGCGCATGATTTACGTCGTCTAAAACCACACTGATAAACCCTAATGTAGTGGGGTCACTC
>NW_023458560.1:4703459-4713426 GCF_013731165.1 Rhagoletis pomonella | reverse complement strand
TGCATGTATGCATTATTTCGGGTTTTTCATATGCATTATTTCGGTTTTCAACGGAAACTGTGCATATATGCATTATTTCGGTTTTTTTCATATGCATTATTTCGGTTTTCAAACGAAAGAGTGCATATGCATAATTTCGGTTTTTCTAATATGCATTATTGCGGTTTTTAACCGAAACTGTGCATATATGCATTATTTCGGTTTTTTTCATATGCATTATTTCGGTTTTCAACCGAAACTGTGCATATATGCATTATTTCGGTTTTTTTCGTATGCATTATTTCGGTTTTTTCATATGCATTATTTCGTATGCACAGTTTCCATATGCACAATTTCAGGGTGCCATTTTTTAAGGCAGGTATCGCCAATGTGCAGGTATGCTACATGCATCTATCGGAGCAGTTTCCTTATAAATGTAAAAAATAATGCCTCTGATGCGCATTTTGGGGTAGGTATCTTAAATGTGCACTTAAGCATAGAGGCAGCAAAGCAAAATATACTGTATATATATTGCCTACTATAAGCACCTACCACAGATACGTCTGCGTACGAAGTTTTTTTCTTTCTTGTAAAATAAGTATTTCTAAAACAAATGTGTCCTTTTACCTAGGGTCTAGTACCCTTTTTTCTTGCCTTTTCCTGCCTGCTTCGCTATTTTGTTTTACCTTTTTATTGGCTTTTAGGTCCTAAAAATCCATGCCCAGGTTATAACCCAACAATTATTTTTTCCCTGTTTGATAAAAGTTACTTTCCAACGTTTATTTTTTACACTGTCCTTTTTTTGAAGTCAGTTAAAAAAGGAAACAAGTTGGATAAATAGAACGCGACCCGCTGCACTGTAGCTCCATCTTTCAGTTATGTCAACTTGCGTCCTTCACAGTTCTAAAAAATATGTAATGAATGACCTGTCATACTATAAAGTTTAAAATATATCCATCTTAATGCTTTGTTTCAAAAATAGTTCGACTACATTAAATTTTCTTTTCAAGTATTTTTAATAGTTTTCCTTCTGAAGAAATTAATAATTACCTGCTTCAGGAATTCCAAAAACATTTTAGCAACCGTTTCTATAATTTTCTACTTGGTGCCACATTTTTGCGGCCGCCGCGGTCTAGTGGTACGCGCTACCCTTTGTTAGGTCCACTTTTTTGAGCATCTACCACCCAAGGTCTGAAATCTACCACATATTCGCATTTTTGATTATTTTTTATTTTTGCTCGACATAATTTTCTTAATTTTAAGAGCAAAAATTGACCAACACTAAACACTATATGGTACTGCAAAATAGTAAATTTTCTCAGTAATCAATTTTTTGACAGGAAACGTGGTTTTATTGTGTTAAATTGCAAAAGATATGCTTAATAAAGAAAATGTTAAAAAACGGCGATTTTTGCGAAAGTATTAGCAAATTTAAGTGCCTCTAAAGTTTCTGAGGCGTTGTTTACTTTTACTTGAGAATTGTCAAAATCGGCAAATCCCAATTAGCTGTTTCTGGAACGTGCCACATTTGTTCGCTACTTCGTGATGGGATGAAAAGAAAAGGTTCGCAAGGTTGCAGAAATCTCATAAAATATCTTGATATGGAAGGCACTGCTTTACACTGCCAAGGAAAAAATTCCCAAAGCTCAACGCAATTTTTAGCAACTTCAATCTTGCACTTTATTATGCTAAAATTAAATTTGTATTAAAAAGCTGCAATTTAGGTGAAACCTTGCAGAATTTTTTTAATTTGTATACAGTTTGATTCAAATCCAGAGACCTACCACATTTTTTTTAAATCTATCACATTTTTTCCAGATTCTACCACAGAGAATTTTTTTGACGTCCGATCACTGCTAATAACATCAAGACACAAACTCCTAATTGGCAGAGAAGCTCGGCCAAGCACTAGCAAATGTGTAAGAACCAAATATGTATTTATTTTTATTCTTCTTCCTCTTCTTCTTATTTGGCGCTGTAACCGCTTAAGCGATTTGGCCGAATTCAAAAAAGCACACCATTCGATTCTCTTCTGTGTCAATTGACGCCAATTGGAAATGCTAAGTGATTAAAAATAACTTCTTTGGATTATCATAATTGATAGTGACGTTTAGGGATGTTGAGCTTAGCAAATAAATACATACATGCAGAGTTAGTTAAAAACTTGTTATTTCATTTTGTATTAGTTTATTTTAATATTTACTGTATAGACAGCTGTTTTCACAGAAAGTAAGTACATAATATTTATTCAAATTTTATGTAACGATAAAGTTAAATATCGTCGTTTAAAGTGCAAAACTGCGTATCGTCATACTGCAAAACCGCGTAACTGACATTTGCTGCCAAAAATAGGATTTGCTCACACAAGCTCTTGGCTCAATCCTTATCCATTCGCCCTGAAATATGAGTGTTTTTACTCTCCAGAAAATAATTTATACAGCCTCACATACGCGGTTTTGCATTGTCTTGATACGCGGTTTTGTACTTTAAGCGACAATATAGAATAATTATTTATGATGTTCTTTAATGCTTTGCGGAATACGAGTATGAAGTAGAAAACTAGAACGTTTAACGAGTTACGCAGCGGAATTTTGAGTATTTGAACTGAGGATCAACTCTCGTTATGTGTTACTTGAAGTGGAAAAACGGGGAAAGGCAAAAAGTGCGTGGGGCCTTGCAACGTCTACTACAGCTGCAATGTAAAGGAGCGCAAATTCATGTTGGATTTCAGAGCTTGCTTAAATTGTGTAGGGAACATTTTTTCGCCCTTTTGAATGGTAACAACGCTGAAACCAACGGAAGAGATGAACCGGTGCCCTCAGTCGAAGACGACGGAGTCGATCAAGGCGAATTTATACAAGGTGGTGTTACTGGCGAATTTAGATTACAACAACAACAACCACATGTATTTTTTATTGCGGGTGTTATGTCAAGTCTCAATTCGCCCCAAAATGTACATGTATTTTGTTTTTGCTTTTGATGGGTGTGCTGTCAAATCAGTATAAGCAAAAACAAAATACATGTAAGGCGAAGAAATCAGCTGATCATACAACACCACCTTGTATAAATTCGCCTTGGAGTCGATGTACCGTCAACCGACTATGACAAGGTACGAATAGCGATTACGCGGTAGAAAAAGAACAAAGCTGCAAGAGCTGACTCTCAGCAATCTGGGCAATTCGAGTGCCGCTGTGAGTAATATCGTCGGATAAACCCGTGCCTGATGACTGGAATTCAATTGTGCTCTACCCAATCTACAAGGAGAGTGACCCCACTACATTAGGGTTTATCAGTGTGACTTTAGACGACGTAAATCATACGCCAAACCTTGGTAAAGACCAGCGAGAAGAGAATCGACACTTAAAATATAAGAATTTGCCGACCTCAAAGCCGCTTACGACAGCGCGAAAGGAAGTTGTATATACGCCGCGATGTCAGATTTTGGTACCCCGCGAAACTGATACGGCTGTATAAAATGATAGTGAGCAATATCACCAACTCCGCCAGAATTGGGAAGGACCTATTCGAGCAGTTTCCCTGCAACACACAGTCTCTAACGTTAGAGAAACGGTCTGATTTTACATAAAAACTCTAATGTAGTTCTCGAACCGAAAATCAGGTTAGAGAACTATGTATCTTAGAATTTGATTATAGAATGATTAGAAAAACACTAGACATTAGAAACCAATTACAATTCATCGTTAGAATACGATTAGAGATCTAATCTCTTTTTCGATATCGAGAACTAAGTCCTTTTTTTGTAGAGAATGCTATAGTTCTCGACAGTTTCTCTAATCGTCTTCTAACTTTCTACCTTAGAGAAACACATTAGAATTCGAATCGCTTTCTAATCGTTGTCTAACTTAAATGTTTGTTGCGTTCATACCAAAACAGAAAATCGTTGTGTAATAATATTGTTGAAGAGTTAAACTATGTTCACATTACAGCAAAAATTACTTTGTTGGGATCAAACTAATTCACACAAATCAGATATAGACTGTGATTAGAACGTGAAAATATGAGTGTGTGGTTTGTACTTGATTAGAAAAAATGGTGGCATACCTTTAGGAATTTTTAAAAAATTTCCTGAACAGTGGGGGCTAAATTAAATGACAAATCTTTTTTCATTTGCTTCTTGATGTATGATAAATCATCTAATTTCTATTTAATTTATTGACAGATTATACAAGGCGAAATTATTTGATATCAGCATGATTTGCTTATAAATTACAAATGAGCCGTAAATTGCGATAATATGAACATGCTTTTATTTATGTTTTTTATTAAAGTACTGCACAATTCATCATTTTCTGTAAATATGTAATTTTAAAAAAGTTCATGCTGTCATGTCAACTCAAACAAGAATGATAGAATACAAGATTGCACCTATGAGAGAGGATTTTTGAGCGTAATTTTTGCGTGACGTCATCTTGGTGCAATTGCGAGAGAAATGCCAAAACGCATAGAAAAATATGTAAACAATGCATAAAGAAGTGTTAATATTAATATTACATGGGCCAATTTTGCAGGAATTAATAAATATACAAAGATTGATTATTTAGGAACACATGGACATGTAGCCCTTTAGGTAAGTACAAGTTTTTGCACATGAAAAATGTATTAACAGTGTTTGCAATATCATGTAGACCAAAACGAATGTGTACAGCAAAGTGAATTTTTGGACTCGCCCCAAAGCATACATTGTAAAAAGCCATGCAGAGTGCATATTTATATTTGTGGACGGTAGCCCACCACCATAAACCCCACAGCTGTTGACTCCACAGCTTTTATTTGATGACTTTTGTACCATTTCCGAGAGGATGCATCAGTGTGGCTTCTTTGGAAACAAATATTCTATGTAAGTAAAACATAATTTGAGTCAGCACTTTTAAATGTATAATAATTTGGGCACTGGTACGTAACAGCGCGGTAAGATGCCGCTTGAATTAGCGCCTGGCGACCTTTTCCACTGGTGCATTACCTCATACCAGCACTAAAAAGAAACAGGTACTAACAAAAATAAGTAGGTAGTGAAGTTTATGTATCTATTTACTGTAGAAACTGCATTTGTATGTATGCCATTGCCAGCAAACTAAATCAGCAACTAGCCCTGTTCGCGTACGCACTATCCAGTAAATCCAGTACTAATTTTACTGGTTTTTTACTGGATGTCGTTTTCGTACGCAAAAACTTGCAAGAAACTAACAAAAGAGGGGAAATTGGGAGCGCAGAAATGACAGCTGAACTTGCAAGTTTTACTGGATAAATTTTTACTAGCAACTATTTGCTAGTAAGAAAAACAGCTGATGGCATGATGCTTAATGTTATTCACATTAACAAAATAATTGTTTGTGGTGCCTTTAGAGTTGCAATTGACAAAATAAACCTATTTAAATTTATAATAAGATAGAAAATACTAGTTTTCTAAGAAAATTGCATCGGAAAATAACCAATTAAACAGCTGTTCATAAAACTAGCAACTTCTTGCTGGTTTTGCGTTTTCGTACTTTCTTGCATATTTCACTCATTGGGAGCAAATATTGGCTTACTCTCCGAAATTTGGTTACTGGCAAGTTACTGGATATTTTTTGCTGGAGAATACGAAAACACAACTACTGTCTACATTCACCATGGAAATATACCTACTACAATTAACCTAGGAGGGGCTAACATAGTTCCATGTAGAAGCTCATAGCTCACACACATAGCACAAGCTTCATTTGGTGTTTAATGCATCTCCTCGCCGGCAGAACTGCTGCCACTTTTTCGCCAGGTTGCGTCCATAGGAAACGAAAAAAAAACTTATATCGCACGCTTTCCTTTTGATTTCACTCCCTGCAAAAATCGTTGGACCATGTAGTCTATTTGTGGTATATTGGAGTACTTACAAAAGTGCTTCTCTGTCATGCTGTAGCGGACCAACTCGTGTCTCTGCACCAGCTTATTGTTACCCGATCACTGCTCGTGTTTTAACGACATGTGATTGAAGTTAAGCATTTGAAAGTACATTTGCATGTCTGGCTGTAGCTGAACGTGTAGAGATGCTAGCTGTTAGTTCTTAGCTCCCAGCATGTTCGGGTTCGAATGTCGTCAGAGGCAACATGTAATTTTTAATTTTTGTTTCTGGGTTTTATTAATTTCAAAAAAAGCATCTGCGAAGTGAAGAACAAAAGCGTGTACAAACGAAAAAATATAACGATAATGTCATTGGAGTATGTTGGGAGTAGTTTTGTGCTACTCTGATGTAATGCAGAGATGGAGTACATGGTCCTGCCCTAGGACATCGCAATGTTAATTGGACCATATTTTTTATATGAATTGTGGTTAATTTTGGAGTACTCCTTGGTCCTTCGGGAGTACTCTTTACATGCATGCATGGAGTAGTCGCGATTTTTGCAGGGCTATTACACTTTGCCACTGCACACTTCATTTTGCTTTGTAATGTCTCAATAATTGTTTAAAACCACGCAGAAATATTAACGCACAAATATCAAAATTGTTATTTGGTTTTTTCGTATGCTTACAATTAACAATTGCACCAAGATGACGTCACGCACACAGCTGATTGTGTCAAAATCACAAAGAGCGGATTAGCGGTACCGCGATAGGCGCAATCTCTATTCCTCTCAATCGTGGCGTTATGCCATTTCATTACATTTCAAACATCCTAGGGGTATTTTCGAAGTCTTGCAAAGCCAATGCACGGTGCACGGATCGCATGGTAAAAACGGGTTTTCCCATGGGGCAGCTTTGCAAACCGTGCAATCCGTGCACTGTGCAAGGGCCTTGTAAGACTTTAAGAATAACCCTACTGTTTTAGCATGTCACAGCAACTTAGTTAAGCTGTTGTGCTCCTGCAGCATATTTTTAATACTGTTTGATCCTGCCTTGTATGAAAATATATATATATTTTTAATTAGACAATTGTTTAATGAATTTTACTGTAATACGAGCTTGCAAAATCTCTTCATGTATGTACTTACTTATATACAATGCAATTAATAATGTTGCCTACATGTTTGAGCGGCATAGTATTAACTAACACTGCATGATGTGATACATGTCGCTATGTTTTATAGTTCAACATTTGCAAGCCTTTAATTTTTATAAGAAAATATTTAAAAGAAATTTTGCTTTTTGGTATTACAAAACATCGTTCCAACATAACTTTCGTTTGCAGGAAGAACAGCATAATTAAAAAAAAAATTTTAAATTGTTACACATTTACGGCAATTGTGCCTCAAAAGAGACTTTAAATTCTTGCTACTTTTATTATTCAAGAAACTAAGTAGTAACATATTTCCTGTAGCTATAACTTGAAAACTTGTCTCCATTACTATTTATCTTATTACATTAAATAAGCAATTCTTGTATATATATATCCATAGCGTTCTCGGAAACGGCTCTAACGATTTTGATGAAATTTTTTACACAGATAATATTTTGGTTTTTAAAGATCCCTAATTCATAATATTTTTAATAGTGCTGCCACCTATTTTGAATCGCATATTTCGTTAATTTTTTGTTTAGAAAAAAAGGTAAAATATAACTATTCATGGGTACCAAGAAATGGTTCTTAAACAATGTTATCCCTTAAGATAATAGTAGTAGGTTGCCACTTATTTTCGATTCTACACAATTTATCTAAAACATCGCAATATGGATATCAAATGAAATGTATTGTTTTTTTTTCTTTTTTTTTGTCTTTTTTTTGCCTTCTAGTGCCTTTTCCTGCATATTTTCCCTTTTTTTGTAGGTTTTTAGGTCCTAAAAATCCGTTCCCTGGTTATAATGTAAATTCCAAAAAAATGGAATTAATGGAATTATTTTAAGACATACCTCCGATGCAAAACTTAACCTAAATATGCCTTAAAAATACCATAAATGTCATCATTATTATATGAGGTTACGTTACGGAAATATGAGCCAGTTGTTAGTAGCTCCTGTACGCGCTTTCTAGTGAACACGTATACAAATATTTTCTTCAATAAATGCGGTTTTCGAAAATATAAACGATGTGGAAACACTCATTGAGGGCATATTTTTAATGCAACTTGAATATTTATGTTTCAATTAAAAAAAAAAAATAGATCTAAATTATAAAAATAGTTTTTTAAGCTCTAATGTCACTACACTTACAAAAAAAAAATTATCAACTTTCGTCAAATACTTTAAGAGAAAATGAGTTTTGAAGAACAGATTGCTTAAAAATATATTTGCTTATAAAAACTTTAAATATTAAAATTTTTCAAAAAAAATTCTCAGAATCCTTTCACATCTATAAACCTCTCTACCCACAAATTTTCACGCAAAAATTCGACCTTGACTGAAATCCGAGGTCCAGTTGAGAAATTTTCACCCTTTTGGATACGAAAAATTTAAGAGAGCGCACCGTCGGCAAAGTTTACGTTTCTCTGCTGGCTGGGCACATATGGTGTTTAACTGAATATTTCGTTGCACTTACGTCATGCTACCTTTTATAGTAAAGAAACCTAAAAGGGTATACTTCGGGCAATAACCCTTTCGATTCTGGTAATACATTTTAGCTAAACCTCAATTTGTATACCTAAGCGCACTTGTGCACAAGGAATCAAGATAGATATAGAAAAATGTGTATATATTTAAATGCTCAGAAAGAAAAGAGTATCCATTAAGCCGTTACTATCAGCCCGCCCGTCCGTCTGTGCACACGATGACTCGAGTAACAATTGAGATATTTTAACAAAGCTTTGTAAAAACTATTTTGAGCCATTGGTATTGAAAAGCGGGCAACATCAGACGATAACCACGCCTACCTCCAATATAACGGTAATTTTCAAAAATACGAAAACTGCTATATTTTAGTAACTACTTCAGCTTATTCATTCAAAATTGATATTTACAACCAAGAAATACGATAGACGGGGCCGGGTAAGGTAAGCGTGGAGCCTTGCGACGTCTACTAAAGTTGCCACGTAAAGGAGCTCAAATTCGGTGCGGGGTTTGTGGTGGGAGAGAGATTCCATCCCCGAGTACTGGCGAAACGACCGATAACGGATTGAGGCTGATCGACTTCGCCGGGGCCTGAAAAATTGTATCACGTAGTACTAGGTTCCAGCATAAGAAGATCGACCAAGCTACATGGCTGTCTCCAGATCGAAAAACGAGAAACCAAATCGACCATGTTGTGATAGACGGAAAGCATGTATCCAGTGTTTTAGACGTACGTACACTCCGCCAAACATCCAGTCGGAGCACTACATTGTTGCAGCCAAGATACACACCCGCCTCTGTGCAGCAAAAAATGTGCGCCCAACAATCCAAGGAAGGCTTAACGTCGAAAAGCTGCAATAGGGATGCAGAAAAAATATCGATGCATCGGAAACATCGATGTTTGCTATTCGATGCAGTGAATAAACCCGATATTTTGGACCTTCCGATATATATCGATATATCATGTATTTTTTGTCGATGCATCGACTTTTGTGTGCAATGTACACTGTACATATTAAAACTATTTTGTATTCTTCCAAACTCTTTGCTGTAGTAACTATTCTAAATGTAGAAATTTCACTATTTATGCACTATTAGAATATACATTCTATTAATATTATGCAAAAGGTATGAGTTATTTGCACTAATAAATTGCTATTTTATTAGTGGAAACGTTTAGTGCCAAACAACCATCTACAAAATGATATTAATTGATATGATATTGACAATCTAAAACCCTTTGGAAATTTGGGCTGATTTTAAACAGCAATTTCCAAAATTGTTTCACATAGCTATCAAACATAGTGAAATAATATAAAGTGATGTACGCTTATTTCAAAGCAAAATTTGAGTTTGTCGTTCTCGCTTTTCCAATTCTGGCATTGAGCTTTGGTTTTGTTGCACACGTCTGCCCGATTTCGGCTTAGGTTCTCATCCTGAGGGCTGAAAACATCAGTACTGCAACGTTATGTGTGCTTTTGCACATGCGGCAAGAGTTTCTTGACATTTTTTTTTT
>NW_023458560.1:4699838-4703359 GCF_013731165.1 Rhagoletis pomonella | reverse complement strand
AAAACCCTTTGGAAATTTGGGCTGATTTTAAACAGCAATTTCCAAAATTGTTTCACATAGCTATCAAACATAGTGAAATAATATAAAGTGATGTACGCTTATTTCAAAGCAAAATTTGAGTTTGTCGTTCTCGCTTTTTCAATTCTAGCATTGAGCTTTGGTTTTGTTGCACACGTCTGCCCGATTTCGGCTTAGGTTCTCATCCTGAGGGCTGAAAACATCAGTACTGCAACGTTATGTGTGCTTTTGCACATGCGGCAAGAGTTTCTTGACATTTTTTTTTTAATTTTTTTATTAAATCAAAAACCTTTGTAAGTTCTCACTCAAAAGGGTGTCAAATGAAAGAAAAAATTATGATAATAAATTACCAAATAAGGGTACCGAATTAGAATCTAATTGCTAGCTGGCACACTTTATATTATTTTACTTTACTTATTGTAGTCACTTCAGTACCTTCCGAAAACTTTTTTCGAAAAAAAAAAATTTGTCTTTACTTGTTTTCTTTTTAATTCAGTTAGGCTACTGTGGCTCTCAAGGCCTCATATTATTTTCGTACACAAGAAAAAATAAATCACTTCAGAATATTTTCATCTACCAACATTCTAATACATGTACATATGTACATGTGTACTATACATATGCATGTAGTATGTACTATTTACATATACATACATATGTATGTATAAACGTATGAACGAAAGGTCTTCAGCGTACAATGACTGACGTCCGAAACACGTTGTCGACTTATCATTTAGCCATAGGTATTGCGAATGGTAAGTCATTTGCACAATTATTTTGCTCATGAAACGGAAAATAAAAGGTATGAGAAGGAATTAAGATAGCAGAGTTTTTGCAACTCGTAGAGCCGTTTTCACCATCTCTGGTTAACACTAATCCCCAGTTAAACATCGTTACCGACGTTACTGACTCCATAAATATAACATTAGGTTTGTATAGTAACAAATAGTCAGTACTAATTTGTACTGGAACCTGCAAATTTTTACTGGAAAAGTGTATGATAGCCCAAAAAATTTGCATGAGAGCACTGAATCGAGAGCGGAACAACACGGGAGAGCTGCAAATTCTTGCTAGTGAAAGAAGAAGAAGAATAAATGTCAAAAGCCGCCATTTGTTGAGTTGAATTGGTTTAGCACAAACAAAAGTAAAAGGAGTGGAAATCAAAATATTGTGACTGTGTAAGTGCTTGTGTGTAAAGCAAAGAGTTTAAGACTGACCCTGTGGCGAAAATCTCTAGTTCTGAACTGGGGCGCTTCTAGTACATTTAGACCCAGTACTGGTTCGCGATAAATCTCTTTTGCATGCAAGCAACTGGCGAATTTAACATGGCGATGTCCTAGGAAGTGTCAATTGCCCCCCGCTGCATTCCTTTTTCAATAGTGTCGAACTAGTCCTAAATTCTATAGTTCCGAACCAGTTCTAAAATCGACAGACGAAAGAAAAAAGTATCATGATTTTTCAATCTTTTCGGTTCTTCCGTGTGCGATTTTACATTATTTTCAAAGAAACGTTTTTTCAATTTGAAATTAAATTTGTTGAAATGTACGTTTACATACCTTGCTGTGGCTGACTTTGCAGAGGTGCTCGCTGTTATTGGTTAGATTCCATACGGCCCCAAGATGTTAATATGTTAACACAAAGCTTTGTTTTGTATTACCAAACTATGAAATAGCATCTGCGAAGCACAGAATTGAAGCGTATTTGAACGAAAAAGCCGCCAAACACATATCTATGTAAAGTAAACAAGCCCCCCGCTGCATCCCTTATTCGATAGTTCCGAAATAGTTCTAAATTCGACAAATAGGATCTAGTTCGTTCTGCATCCCTTTTTCTATAGTTCCGAACCATTTCTAAATTCGTCACTTTAGATATAGATTTGTGGTGAAAAAAACTGAAAAAATTAGTTTCTTAAAAGTACCACTTTTCGCCGATTTTGGACTGGTGGGGATCTAGTTCCTATCGGACTAGTTTGGCGATAAAGACCTAGTACGGAACTAGAATTTGATTCACTAGTTTCCCTGCAGGGGATTTATAAATAGTAAAATGTTTACAGCAGAATGTCAAAACAGTGCAACGACTGTTCACTTTCAAATTTTTGCTAGTTTTGTGTTCATCAACTTTTTCTGCTAGTTTTCTCTTCTTCTCAATTTTACGAACTATTTTACTTTTACGCTCTCGCTGCAATGTTTTACTGGAGAAGTTACTAAACACTGAGGGAAAAAATATTAAAATCAAATAGAAACGTTCTTGATCTTACTATAAACGTCAACGAAAGTACTGTATATTGGTAAATATTCAATTCAATTACGCGCATATTAAAATGACCGCGTTCGTTCTGAAAAAGCATCCGTGAAGTAAATCATCAAGACAAAAAAAAATATTTAACTTGCATGTTGCCTGCAGTGGAATTCGAACCCTGACCATCTCTGGATATCAACAAATTGTGGCATGCATCTTTGCGCACTCAGCTACACCCAGGCATATAAATTTGCATTCAAATGTTGAATATCCATCAACAGCAAGAATGATAGAATACAAGATTGCGCCGATTGCAGCAGAATTCGTGAGAGTAATTTTAGCGTGACGTCATCGTAGAGTTGACTACTGAGAGTGGCGAGAATGAGGGCGACTAGTGATGTGCTGAATTGTCCCCAATGCTCGGTACCCAATACTTAAAAAAGATTTCGGTACCCTATACTTCCTTTTCGGTATCCGATACCGATTATTTACATTGAACCCTCGCCATTATGTGCATTTCAGGTTTAGAAAAAACTTTCATTACTAATTTATATGATATCGGCTAAAACACTTGAACTTATCGCCACAGAAAAATATTATTTTATCAGTTTTAACCTTAGTCGATCCAAGGTTCAAGAAAAATGTTTTGACGGATGAAGAAACTTTTCAGGGGGGAGATCTAACTAGTTAGCGACAAGTTTCGGATCGATATCGTACTTGTTGGTGTAACAATATTTCATATCATACGTCAACAAACCCGATACCGATTCGAAAATTGTCGCTAACTGGTTATAGAATCTGCCCCTAGGCCTCCAAAAATGATATCGTCCGATTCAGCTGGAACAAAAATGCTTCAAACAAGTGAGAGTTTCTCTGCGTTATGGCCTGGAACCGACATATATACATCTTTAATTTGAATCAGTATTAAAAGCTCTATTGGCTCTATTGGCGAGTCTCCCCTGAGCCGTTTTTTTCCATATCTTTGGCCTGTGTGTATCGAGTATCGAGAGTATTGGATACATTTTAAATCGTTACCGAATATCGATCAATACTTGAAAGTATTGACTGAGCACATCACTACTGCTGTCTTCTCTACTATGACGTCACCAAAACAGCTGATTCTGTCAAAATCACTGAGAGCCGAGTAGCGGTATCGTCATCGGCGCCACCTCTGTATTCTCTCCACCGTGCATCAACAGCACAGCACGCGATTCGTACCATGGTGAAATGAACTGAAGGTGGCGCATTCCCGAAACCGCTACTTT
>NW_023458560.1:4698730-4699738 GCF_013731165.1 Rhagoletis pomonella | reverse complement strand
AAAAAAATCGGTTCAGCCGCTCTCGAGCCTTGCGAAAACTAACAAACGGCTTTCTAAATATATATTAGTTGAGATATATTATATATTATAATTATATTTTGACAGTATCCGTTGTTTCTGATTGGCGCAAAAAAATCTTGCCTAGTGACGAATTCGCCCCTTGATATGGTCGTTACTTAAAGCTATTTCTATTCGAAATTGCATGAAAATTGGAAAACAGGAATCTATAAGCTTATCCAGGTAAAAAGCTACCTATGTACCGAAATACGATTTTTTCGAATAGATAAATCCCTGGTCCACTTCTCGGAAAAAATGGACCATATATCCTAATATATGCTAAAAAAACTACTCACGTACCGAATTTTAAGCAAATCGGACCATAAATGCGATTTTTTGGAATAGATCGGTCCCTGGTCCACTTCTCGGAAAAAATTTATCATATATGCTAATATATGCTAAAAAGCTACTTATGTACTAAATTTTAAGCAAATCGGACTACAATAAGATATTTTCGAATAGACCGGTCCCTGGTCCACCTACCCGAATTTTTTTATATTTTTTTTTAGCCTAAAACATGGTGGTTACCGAAAGCTATTTGTATACAAAATTTCATGAAAATCGGACCAGCCGTTCGCGAGATTACCTGTTACAAAAAAAAGGGACTTCTCTTTATATAATTAGTATAGAAGTATAGATTAAGTGAAGGTATCTCATTTTGACAAGAATATTTCCCCTAAATGGTAGTTACTAACTTCAAATCGATATATATCGATTCCTAGACGTGACCCAGCGAAACGCCGGGCCACGTATAACTTGTTTTTGACCGATATAACATTTCCCGTTGGTTTCATCCCATCCCGATTTTGACTGTCGCATAGTGATATCAATGGTAAGTCCTAGCTACCTCAAACTTGCACTTTGTTATACTAAAATTGAATGGGCTAAAAACTGCGTACTTAACTTTTTTCTAAAGAGTGTAAATTGCAATATTTGGAACTATAGAAAAAG
>NW_023458560.1:4696698-4698630 GCF_013731165.1 Rhagoletis pomonella | reverse complement strand
TTTTTTCTAAAGAGTGTAAATTGCAATATTTGGAACTATAGAAAAAGGGATGCAAAACGAACTAGATCTTATCTGTCGAATTTAGAACTGGTTCGGAACTAGAGCCAAAGGGATGCAACGGGGGACAATTGACACTTCCTAGGACATCGCAATGTTAAATTCGTCAGTCGCTAGCATGCAAAAGAGAAATAACGCGTACTAGTCATGGTTCCAAACGCACTAGAACCGAACCAGTTCCGCACTAGTTCGTTTCCCTACAGGGAAGCTTCAACTGTCCCGTTCTGCAGCCGTTTTGCATCAGTTCAGAGATAGTTCTGAAATATGTAGTTCAGATCTAGCGCTTTGTCAGACTGTCTCTAAATTTTTACGGCAGGGTCAATAGTGGAAATACATAACATACACACACATACTTTTTGTCTGCTTTTGTCAATTCCAGCAGTCTTACTGTTCTTGCGCATACATGTGTTTGCAAAATGATGACGAAGTGATTTTATATGAAAAATCATGTACGCCCATAGTTGCCAACTTGGTGCTTTAAGCACTAGATTTAGTGCTTTTTGAAAATTAAAGCGCCAAAAAAAATTATTTAGTGCCTAGTGCCTTTTTAGTGCCTTTTTTCTGAACTAAAATTACTTCGAGATAGTTAAAACCTGAAATAATTTGGAATATTTAAGGCTGTAGCAGCACTGAATTTACAAGAATCTGCAAATTTAAATGGACTAAAATACAACCATGATTGATAAAAAGCTGAAGTTGCAAACCCATCTTGTTAAACTCTATTCGCGTTGAAAATGCTACTACGCAAGTAAGTTAAGTATTTCTTTTGTTCATTTCTAATTATTTGTACAAATTTTGATTTTTTGTTACCTCCTGCGTAAAACACATCGTTTCTGGGTGCTGAATCCAAATCTGGCCGCACAATTGCTCTAGCACTACAATTTTTAGATATCCTAACCTCAAAGTGCCAAAAACACGGCGATATTTGAGGTTTTATAATGAAAACATCAAATTATTTGCTCATTTCTAATTAGGGCATCATTTTCGTTTCGTTTTCGCTTTTTGAAAATTAAAAGATGGCAACACTGTGTACGCCCATATATTTTATGGCGTTTTCGTTTCTACAAAAAATGTTGCCTTCTCATTGCCGTCTTCTTAGTATTTGTGCGTAGAGGGCAAAGAGAAGGTAACGTTTTTCGGCAGAAACGAAAACGCCATTAGTCCAATAAACATAACAAAATATTTGCAAACAAAACCATACCTATAACATTCCCGGGGTAAAAACAAATAAGTGTGCAAAGTTTCGTGCGATAACGTGTAGTGGTTCGAAAGTTATAAGGTAATAAACAAACAGACATTCACATTTATATATATAGATTACATGATGTTGTTGTTGTAGCGGCTACAAAACCCCGCTCGGGTCGGTTCATCCGTCAACGTAGGCAGCTCTTTTTATACAAAAAGATTTTTTCCACTATGCGCCGGTGGATGCGCTCAAATAAGACACTTTTGTTATGTTTCAGGTCTGAAGCGGTCGGAAAGAAAAGTTCTTTACGTTGCTTTAGTTCACGAGATCATAAAAGACTACAGTGTAGATTTAAACTTCCACATAGTTCATGAAACATACTTAATTTTTTGTTGTCAGTATGAAAAATTCGGTTTGTATGAGAGATGTCACACCCCTTTTTACTATAGCTAAAATTTTTCTCCAAGGGTATGCGATTTATTTCGTGTATCTCCATACCAATTTCCAAAACTCTACCATGCACACTTTCAGAGATATGTAGCATGAGAAATTCGGTTTGTATGGCAAGTGCCACGCCCCCTTTACATATAGATTTTTTTCAGCCTAAAACCATCCTTGGGACACGTGCGGCAGGTGGCAGTTTCAAAAAAATCGGTTCAGCCGCTCTCGAGCCTTGCGAAAACTAACAA
>NW_023458560.1:4695103-4696598 GCF_013731165.1 Rhagoletis pomonella | reverse complement strand
ATAAACGACTTAAGAAAAATATGCTCTATTTAATGAAGGGGGAAAAGAGGGAACGAGTTCGTGATATTTTTCATTGGCAATTTGTTGGATTTTCGAACTGTTGAAGAGAAATTGCTGCACTCGTTGGAAATTTTTTTATAACTGTAACTAATATAAAAATTTAAACGTTTTTTCAATAAAAAAGGCAATTTATAAAATAGGATTATACCCATTTTACAAAAAACTATATTAACAAAAATCGCAAAATAAAGTACATACCTCACGCCTAACTTTCCGTGTTGACAAAACTGTTAGATGTTAATAAGAATAAAATGAGAAACGAAATTATTTTATCATCGCTTCAAACAAAAAATTATTTAATTCGACGCACGATAGAAAACCCAACTTTGCGCTTCTGCTAAAGCTGCTGCGTTGCGTTAAAAATCAAAATTTGTGTGTTACATTGTGGACTGGTTTATAAGGAGTATTAGAAATGTATGTGTGATAAGATTTAAAAACTTTTGTTTTTATATTTTTGTCGTCGTAATTAGTCACTTTGTCCTTATGTGCGGCGATTGTATTTTTATGAGAAGCTGTTTTTCATGGCAGAAATACATTCGGAGGTTTGCCATTGCCTGCCAAGCGGCGACCGCCGTTTAAAAAAAAAAAGACGCGCACTGCTTACCACCAGTGTTGCCAGAACTTATTTGACGAACCGGCTAAATTGGCAAATGATTTGAAAAGTATTCGGCAAAAAAAACTGTATTCTTAATCGGAATGCAATCTCAACCAGAGTCGATATAGTAAACCCGACAAAGAAATTGAAACGTATGTTGAAGAAAGTCGGACTGACAAGATATATACATGTAGATCCTGTTTTTTGCCTCTCTGAAAGAATTTTAAAAATTCTATACAAATTTCTTTTGTTTGAAATGCAACCGTGGGCACTAGCTGGCAAAAAATTGCAAATTTGCGTTCGTACAGAAAATTGCAAGTTTCTCTACATGAGAGAGAATTTGGGAGCATTTTTTTCTTACTATCTGATATTTTGAGTGACAATTCTCGCTGAATTTTCGACGAACAAACCTATTGTCTTCCCTACAAAGCCTTTTCAGACTGAGCGATTCTCAATACACTCAAATAGAAACCAATACACACAAAAAACCCTGTAAAAATTTCCCTTCAATTTTAAGGCAGTAAAACAACGACCTTAAGTTAACATCAACCGAGGCCATATGTTGACAGGGGATGCAAAATCACAGTTACACAAAAGAACTGGTCAGATTTTTCAGAAATCCCTTCAATTCTGATGTAAAATATGATGCCAAAAGACTGCAGATCTCCCATTTTTATGACCGGTCATATGAAAGGCAGATGTCTCGTAGGATTCCCAGAGAGTTTTGCTTTACATATAAATTTGTGCTCTTTTATTTTCATTTAGATTCACTTCAGTGTTGGTTCCTTTAATTCAAGTTGGCATTCGGTTTTTGGAATTTAAATAAATTCTCAGCAAAAA
>NW_023458560.1:4691664-4695003 GCF_013731165.1 Rhagoletis pomonella | reverse complement strand
CTTTTCCCCCTTCATTAAATAGAGCATATTTTTCTTAAGTCGTTTATTGGGATGAATCGAGAATATAGGAGGACAAAAATGTTGACTCCATATGTATTTGACATATTTGTATTCAGGGGTTTTCGTTGTCAAAAATTTCGAAATTGATATAAAATTTTAAAAATTCAAAATGGCGGAAGATATCTTAAAAAATGTATAGATTGTTATGAAATTTGGTATTCAGAGATTTTCGTCGTCACTGGTTTCGAAATTGATATTAAATTTTCAAAAATCAAAATGGCGGATCCAATATGGCGGACCACTTTTATTTAAATTATAGTTTGTTATGAAACTTGGTATTCAGACATCCCTGTTATCTTTGATTACGAAATTGAAATTAAATTTTCAAAATTCAAAATGAGTTCAAATGGTGGTAAAGGTAATGCATTGCGTTAAAAGTGAAACGCCTATTGTTCGGGATGCCATATTTGATCTGCCATTTTGAATTTTTGAAAATATAATATCAATTTCGAAATCAGTGACGACGAAAATCTCTGGATACCAAACTTCATACAATCTATACATTTTTGTGGAAATCGTCCGCTATATTCGATCCGGCATTTTGATTTTTCAAAATTAGATATCAATTTCGAAATCAGTGACGACGAAAAGCTCTGGATGCCATGCTTCATAACAATCTATACATTAATAAATCGTCCGCCATATTGGATCCGCTATTAGGAAATTTTGGAAATTTTATTTTATATTCGAATTCAGTTACGACAAAAAATCCATAATTACCAAATTTCATTAATATCTGTTAAATACATATGGAGTAAATACCAAGCTTCATAAAAATGTTACACATTTTTGAGGAAATTGTCCGCCATATTGTATCCGCCATTTTGATTTTGGAAAATTGAATATCAATTTCGAAATCAGTGACGACGAAAATCTCTGGACACCAAGGTTCATAAAAATATAGACATTTTTTTAAAAATCGTCCGCCATATTGGATCCGCCATTGTGAATTTTGGAAATGTAATTTAATATTCGAAATCAGTGATCTCTCAATACCAAATTTCATTGAAATCTGTCAAATACATATGGAGTAAACATTTTTGTCGTCCTATATTGTCGATTCGTCCCTATGTGCGCCGTTGGGAGTCGGCGTAAAACAGTCAAAAACTGATAGCATCAAGGCGCACGCCACAATTCGGAGGAGAAGCTCGGCCAAACACTAACATATTTGTAAGCGCCAATCTATTATTATTATTGTTTATTGCATTTAACTTCGTAAACAGGTGGTTACCCTGTTCAAAATATTTTCAAACTTAAACCTCGTTAAATCTTCTTCGCGCGACACCCGAATTGTGATACATATTTAAATTAACTAATTATCTTAATTCAAATTTAATTTAATTTTTAAAACAGGTGGCAGCCCCCTACAAGTAGTTTAGATACAAAGTTTTTAGCAATGCTAATTTTATTGATATCCATAATGCATTGAATTTTACTTTGTAAACAGGTGGAAACTATGTTCAAAATATTTTCAAACCGCAACCACTTTCTTCTGACACGCATATCGTAATACATATTTTCTAATGGCCTTCATTTAAGGTTTTTCAAATATTCACAATATCTTTCAAGTTATCTTTTTATTATTATTTTATTTTTCTATAAAAATATTGTCCAAGCTTTAACAATAACCATATAAATAACAGTTTCAAAATGTATGGAAAATTCAAGAAAATTCAACAAATTAATTTTAACCTGAATCTTTAGAAGATTTCTGGGCATGCATACAATTTTAGCCTAATGAAGTGCAAATTTCAACTGGCTAAAAATTGCGTTGGTTTTTAATAATTTTTGTATTGACTGCCTTTAAACATATGTACATGCGCTGCGATCAGCTTATACATAAATATATCCCTTGACCTGCGCCGTCTGTTACTCCCCTGCAGTAAATCGCGCTAGTTCGGAACTAGCGCAGAACTAGCTCTTTAAGAGGCGGTACTGGTTCTCGATCTATCCCAACGCAATGCTTTCAACTGTCTCTTTTTACATGGCGATGTCCTACGAAGTGGAAATAGCCACCTTTGCAGAACTTTCGAACTAGTTCTGAACTGGTCCCATTTTCGACGGTTCTGGGACAAGTTTTTTATGAGAAAAAATTATAAAACTAGATTACTGGATATTTTGTCTTTTCTTAACTGTTTCCATTTTGTACAGATCTGCAACAATAAGTTTTTTATGAAAAAAAATTTTGATTATTCGATTTTTTGATATTTTTTTAATTTTTTCTGTTTTTTACAGGTTGCGTTTTATTTGATTTTTTTATTCTTTTATTTTATTTATATTAAACTTTATCATTTTCTCATCAATTTTTAAGCGGCACTCAACAATTTAAATTTGTTAAATCTGAAAATCACCACGATTTGAACTCGCGACCAACGATGTTAGAGTCGGAGGTCTTTCCGCTGAGCTATTTTAGTATTGTACGAGAAGTGAGAATTTGTGCATTTACTTCTCAACAGAGCGCAACTAGCACATCAAAACCCTGTAGGGAAAACACGAACTAGTGAACCAAATTTCTAGTTCAGTACTAGTTCTTTTTCGCCAAAAACGAACCAGTTCGAGAGTAACTAGTCCCGCACCAGTCCAAAAGCATTGAAATGTGGTACTTTCACTAAACTATTTTATTTCAAATCTTAAACGCAGGGAAGGTAATCATTATGAGAAAAATAATTTAAATCAGCATTTAATCATTATTTTATGAATTATTATTGAGTTTTATTTTTTCGCTCAAACGGAAATAATTATTATTTGATTTTTATTTCTGGGATTACAAATAATGATTATTTTATGATTTTTATTTTTTCGCGCAGAGATTATCATTAATTTTGAGATTTATTTTTCCACTTAAAAATAATGATAATTTATAAAATTGAAAAGGCCATACAGACGCAACCTACTGAAATTATGACCTGAAAGGTTTGGGTCTTATTCCTCTTATAAGGGTGCGGCTACCTCTCAAAAGGATACGTCGGTAATCACGCTGGTATAGTTTTTGAGTTGCTTAATGATCATTATACTTAGTGATTCCATAAACAAAGGCCAAGATCCTGAAGGACAAGATCCTGAAGGACAATTTGAGGCATTTTAAAAAATAAGTGTCAAAATAATTATCACTTTCTCACTAAAATTATTTAAAAATGCAAGCCACCAGAGCTTTTTTTAAGAAAAGACAAATTAATTTTTTTTTATGCAATCCAGCCCACCTACCTTAATACAGTCAGTCACTAAAGTTTAGGTACAACGAATTTTTTACAATACGGGCAACTATTTTTTAAATATTTT
>NW_023458560.1:4663965-4691564 GCF_013731165.1 Rhagoletis pomonella | reverse complement strand
CATGGTGAAATGAACTGAAGGTGGCGCATTCCCGAAACCGCTACTTTGGTTTTGCCGACTTTGACATTTATGGCAATACGTAAACAAACTTTTTGTTTAGAAACAAGTGCAAACGTATTGTGTACTTTCAAGTGAAAAATCGAAGTAATTCGTGCGTTTTGAAGTAAAAAACGTTTTATTTGTAATAAAAACTTTATAAAAATGTCGTGTCGTGTGTTGAATTGCAGCAACTGTAGGGGTAAAGCCCCCAAATGCAGTTTTTTTTTGTTTCCCCGCGACGACCTTGGCCAGAAAGTGGGTCGAGTTCTGCCGGCAGGAGAAGCCATAAAATTTAGACACCAGCGTAATATGCATGAAGCACTTTACGGACCACTTTTAAACGCGACATGTTAAGTTGAAAACGTTGAAATACCACAAATTACAAACTAAAATCGGAGGTAAGCAAGCATCGACCACTTTCTGCAGGAAAGCATGCGCTGCGACAAGATATTATCACTTTTTCGGCACCTGCAATACAAACACAAAAATTCTAAATAGTTAATTAATAAGACCTATTCTTTTGAACACATTTCAAGAGTGGTTGTATATTTTTTGTTAACGTAGTGCTTAATTTGCTATATTCAAAGATGGCTTGAGAAATTGGTGAATCGAGAAGAAACCACGTTTTCTCAGTGCAAATTCACAACTGTCAACTCATTGTTCTTCCCCTTATTCTTTGTTTACCCGTTGCCATAAATGTCATTCTGCGGGAATGCGCAATCTTGTATTCTATCGTTCTTGGATTCGTACGGATAAGCATGTACTATGTATGAATGTGTGTGTTGTCACCGCTCTCAGAGCGGCGCTCTGCATGCTTGGGGTGCGTATGTACACTCATATATATACTCCGATGTGAACCAAGAATAATAGAATACAAGATTGCGCCGATTGCAGCAGAATTCGTGAGAGTAATTTTGGCGTGACGTCAACGATGGTGATGGCAAAAAAATTTAATAATCGATTAATCGGTTAATTGATTAATCGAAAGCATTCGATTATTAATTGCAATTAATCGTAAGAAATTAACCGATTAATTGGTCATTTCGATTAAAATCGAAAAATAATGAAAACCATTTATAAGTTATAAAAACAGACTTACACTCCGTGTCAAAATTATAGCGCACGACAAGATTTTTTTTTTGTTATTTAATTTTAGCTATTTTTTTAAATATAGCTTATTCTGTAGCAAAAAAAACGTATAAATATAAATATATCAAACTTTGTGCAATATTAAAAAAAAATCACCAAAAAATTCCAGCTTTTTAATTAGATTTCTTAGAAAGATTTTCAGTATACAGTTTTGTAGCCCATTAAAGTTTTGTATGAAAAATTCCAAGACAGAAGTATCTGGAACTTACCGCTGATTTTTGGTATTTTTCTGTTTGGTAATGGTGTTGCTTATTTTCTTCCATATAAAAAAGAAGAAAATGCGCAACGGCGAATTCGGAAAATAAAATGAAAATATGTGCATACCTGGGTTGGGATTTTTTAGCAGCTACTTAGGTTAAGCTTGTGTTGCGGTTTTTGGCAGAAATATCGTATACAAATTTTGAAGAATACGAGAATGTAAAAAACATCTCAACGTATTTTGATTCATACGTTATTGTGTAAGTAAATTAGTAAATTTTTGATGGTTTCTTTTCGATTATTTTGAAAAATTAATCGGTTAATCGCTCGATGAATCGAAAGGAAAATTTCGATACAATTAAATCGTTAACCGAATGAAAATAACCAATTATTATTAATTGTGCCATCACTAGTCAACGTAGAGTTGACACCTGAGAGCGGCAAATAAAACTGCTGTCTAGTCATGTGCTGAATTGTCGGTACCCAATACTTAAAAAAGGTTTCGGTACCCAATACATCCTTATCGGTACCTGATACTGATTCTTTACATTAAACCTTCGCCATTATATGCATTTCAAGTTTAGAAAAAACTTTCATTACTAATTTATATGATATCGGCTAAAAAACTTGAACTTATCGCAACAGAGAAATATTATTTTATCAGTTTTAACCCTAGTCGATCCAAGGTTCAAGAAAAATACTTTGACGGATGAAGAAGCCTTTCAGCGCTTTTATTCGAAACCTAAATGTTTCGGTATCGAGTATCGAGAGTATTGGATACTTAAAAGTATTGACTCAGCACATCACTACTGTTGTCAACTCGACTGTGACGTCAGCAAAACAGCTGATTCTGTCAAATTCACTGAGAGCCGATTAGCGGTATTGCCATCGGCGCCATCTTCTGTATTCTCTCTAATAAATTTTGTATGAAAATATTATTTTTAAATTCGAACATTTTTAAACGATAATCAAATATAAAGTATTCAGTTTTACTATGCGTTATTTCCCTCAGTGTACAAACCTATGGTATCAATGACTGGTGCTTTGGCCGTCTGACAAATTTTTGTCGCTCACATGCTTATAACCGGCAATCGATAAATAGTCGATAAAGCAGTCCGACTTTTAGTTTTTAAAATGCAGTTGAGAAAACGACCCTTAGGTCCGTTATCGACTACCTGTACATACATATGTATATAGGCCCGATAAAGCGGTCGATGCGTTTACCGGGAAGATAAATTTAACAGGAAGCATTCTCTTCGGCCAGGGTATTCTCGCAGTCTTGCATAGCCTTTTCACGGTTTGCAAATCTGTCCCATAGGAAAACCGGATTTATAGTGCAATCCGCGCACCATGCAAGGGCTTTGCAAGATTCCGCAACGGCGGAGCTTCCGCATTAATTTTAACATTCGCATTCGCAATAATAAATGGGGATCTTTTGCGAATGCGAATATTAAAGTGACCGAAAATAACAGTTATCTTTTTACGAGTTAAACTTGGCCAAATATTGTTTATTCCGAAATAAAAGTTCTTTCCGGATAATAAACAAACCGCTTATCGAAATTAAACAAATTTGATATCAAATGAAAGCGGACTTAAATAGCTTTAAAACTGAAATGTCTAAACGAGGAAGGCCACTTATTGAAGAACATTTCAATAAAAATATTCAATTTTTGTTGAGCTTGAGGCCGTTTTTAATGAAAAACTATTTTGGAAAAGCAACAACAGTTTGAAAACAAATGGTAGAAGTGATAGCTATTTCGGAAATCACATTTCCTCATCAGACTTCTTCAGCGGGATTCAAACCGACGACCCCAGCTGACTCAGCCAGTTGCCTACGCACTGTGCTAAACCTTGGGTCAGGTATATTATTTTCTTTAGTATTAAATTATACAAAAAAATATATAAATAGAGGTGGTAACCTTCGTTCGTTATTTCTGTTTAAAACCTACACTATTACTTCAGTCCTCTTTCATATGATACCAAATTTGTTTAAAATGGATAAGCGGTTTATTTATTAACCGGAAAGAACTTTTGTTTCTGAATAAAAAATATTAGGCCAAGTTTAACTCGTAAAAAATAAAGCTGACTTCCAAAACGTCAATTGCTTTGCATACGTACAAAGTATAATGTTCCATAGCGTCGAGCTAAAAAATTTTGACAATGTATACTCTTCCAAAACGCATCTGAAAAGTTGTCGAAACGCATCGCTAGAGCAATCAGCGCATCAGGAACAAAGTTGATGCTTCGTTTGTCATTGGTTACCATTGGTGTTTTAGAAATGGAAAATTCAGAAAATTTGTTCATTGCTATATTGAATATTTAAAATATGCAATGTATATGGTTGCAATGTGTTGCAACTCCGGATATACCAACAGTTTGAATATCGCAGTATAACAGTATCCGAACATTGTATTGATACGTTTTGGAAGTCAGCCTAACTTTTAATTTCGGTCCCTGGAATATTGTGCAAGTGCACTCATAAAACGTATATCTTGGCAGTCACAGAAAAAAGGATTAAAAATGAATTACAAAAACTAAAACCGCAAAACGCTAATGACGTTACACCTTCTCTAAATTCAGAAACAACCAAAAGAATGAGAATGAAGAATTTTTTGGAAAACAACGGTGTTTGAACAAAGATCTTGCCATGATGCCAGTAGTTATTTAGTGGCGCAGGTTTGATTTACGACCATTTAAAGAGTTTTTATTAAATACATTGTTCAAATTTTTAAATTCAAGTACTAAAAAAAAACATTATTAAAAATTACTAACCTTTCCATTTGTATTTACCTAAATCACCTAATTTACTCACCTAAATTATTTCTTAAAAATACTTGACCTCCGCATTGGCATCCGCATCCGCGGATGTCTAAAACTCCACATTCGCAACATCCCTAGTACATACATATGTATGAAAGGGAAGCAACTGTAGAAGCCGTTTAATATAAAATATGTAAATATTTTGCTAATTAGTGTCATTCATGATTTGGAGTGCATAAAAGCGCATTTTCTGTCCATAAAAAACCAGCGCCGACATGTTCCTATAAAGGGATTTGTGTCAATTTTAATGCGACTTGCAAACTCAAAATATCTTTATCGCTAAAAAATCATTCTTTCGGTAATCAAAATTGTTCAATTATTGACTCAAACGGTATACATACCAGGGTAGCCAACTCATTTTTGATAATTCCCCTATTTCGACAATGAAGATCCCCGATTTGGCCCGAAATTCCGTAAAATTCCCCACCCATAGATATCTCATCATATAAAAATAATAATTAATATATATTTTGATGAATTGTTGGTATTTCTATTTATTTTTTTTATAAAGTTTGTTAACAAATAAAGAAAACAAATGTAAATATAATATTTACACACAAACAGTAGTCCAAAAAAGTCCCACAAAATTTTGACAAGTTTTGATATTTTTTTTTTTGTTATTTAATTTTGATAATTTTTTATGAAAAAATAGAGTTCATGCTTTAACAAAAAGCGTTCAAATCCAAGTTTCAAATTTTGTACAATATTAAAAAAAATCAACAACTTTCGTAAAAATTTTGAGCTTTTTATTTGAAATAAGGAATAAAAATGTACATATAATATTTGGAAAAATTTAGTCCCACCAAATTTTGACAACTTTTGATATATTTTATTGATTTATTTTTTGTTATTTAATTTAAATTATTTTTTATGATACGAGTTCATTCTTTAACAAAAAGCGTTCAAATACAAGTTTGAAACTTTGTACAATATTAAAAAAAAATCAACAAACTTTCGTAAAATTTTTTAACTTTTTAATTCGATTTTCTAGAGAAATTTTGAGTAAGCAGTTTTATAGCCCACTCAATTCTAGAACAAAAGAGTGCAAGTTTCAAGTGTCTAAAAATTTCTTTTTGCCGAAGGTTTTACTATTTTCTTCCATATCAAATAAACTGTGTTTATTCGTTATTAAACAAAATTCTAAAAAATCAACGGGATTTGTTAGCCATTTTAAACTTTATTATACTACTAGAATTGAACGAGCTACACAACTGCATAAGGCTCAATCCACGGTGACGAGTGTGACATCTTAACTTATATTTTTTTAAATCATTACGAAATTAAGGAAACAAAAAAGAAAAAAAATTGCACATAATTCCTCACAGTAAACAGTTCATCCCCCGCTTCCCCATGTAAACTGAAATTCCCAACAAAAAACGGTCCTTTCCCCGATTCCCCACGCTATCTGAAATTCTCCGCAAATCGGGGAATTCCCCACTAGTTGGCTTCCCTGACACATACATACATAGTTTACTTTTACCGGAAATCATTAATGGCGTTATTTGTGACGTGCTTTGATAACAGGTTTTATACTAAAATTCAATATTGAGCGCTCAGATATCAGCGTCATCCATTAGGTAGAACGCCATACATACATACTTAAATAGTATTGTCATAAGTTGCCAGACTCATAGTTAAACATTTTATCTTTAAAGTCGCCAAGGCATTGTAATGTCTACAAATTTGTACGTATTTAAATGAAATTTATAGCAATTTGTAATTTGAATGAGCCGTTGAAAATATCTACATATGTCAATAAGGAATAATAGCTTAAGTCAACTTTAGTTCAATGTGCCATTCATACATATGTGCAAGATGCGATAACCAACCCGAGTGAAGCCTTGGGTCACGGCAGAAAGAGAGGGAGATTCGGTGGGGCCACTCCGACTTTCGGGGCGTCTATCTTGGAGTAATAAGGCGGCTTAAGAACAAGGACCCCGGAGCTGACGGTATTCCGGCTGAGCTGTTCAACACCGGTGTTAAAGAGTTGGCAGGGCGCATGTGCCAGCATTTACATGCCCGAAGACTGGAATCTCAGTGTACTTTGTCCAATCCACAAGACGCCGTTTTCGGCTACTATCGTGGAATAAGCCTTCTTAATATTACGTATAAGGTCCTGTCGACGATACTGTGTCAAAGACTGAAGCCGTTCACGAACCAACTGATTGGACCTTATCAGTGTGGCTTCAGACCCACCATCCGCAAATCTAATACGGATATGTATAGGGATGTTAAGCACAACCTTTAGCTACGTCCAAATTGGGAAGGACCAAACGAGGTTTTAGACAAGGCGATTCATTCTCGTGCGACTTTTTCAATCTGATACTGGAAAGCTTGCACATTATTACTAGAATTTAACAAACTTGCACATTATTACTAGAATTTAATGGGCTACAAAAGTGCATTTTTGGGATTTTTCTAAAAATTATGCATAAAAAGTTTGAAAATGTGAATTTATATGGTGTTAAGTATTTTATAATTAACTATACTTTAATAGATAATTAATAAACATTAAGCAAACGAAAGAAAAATAGCCGAAATGTCGTGCCACTATTTTTTCACATAACAGCATATTTTTTAATGCACAGATGTATAAATTTATCAGATGTGCTACAAAACGATATAAGCTGGCTGTGAATTATTCACGGAAACAAGTTATAAAAAATGCATACATGTATTTCTGTGTTCATCTGGAATAGTAGCTTATGTGAAAAGGCTGGCTTTAGTATAATGCGGCATTCGCAGCATACGATTGCGAATGACTTACTGGCGCCGAGCCGTCGAAGAACTTTTGGCAAATGAACGAGCAAGAAATAGTTCTGTTATTAAGTCTCATCAGAAAGTTCCTTGTTGTTTAAAGAATAAAGGGAATGCCGCTTTATACTAAAGTCAGCTTCCCGACATAAGCTACTATTCCATACGAACACAGAAATACATGTATGCATTTTTTATAACTTGTTTCCGTGAACAATTCACAGCCAGCTTATAGCGTTTTGTAGCACATCTGATAAATTTATACATCTGTGCATTAAAAAATATAGGTAGTAAAAAAGTATTTTTTTTTTTGTATAAAGGCAGTATTATACTGCAAAAAGAGTATAGATACGAAATGATACCAAATATTCACTCCACTCACAGAGTGGTACCTAGATACAATAACAAGTTAAATACCAAATAGGCGAACAAGGACGACAAATATTTTAATATGCATTTCAAAATATGCATTTTCAATTTTCTCAACACATATTCTCATAACTCAGTTACGTAATTTGTATAGATAAACATTTAAAACTTTTGGGTTTACCACGCAGTTACTTACATTAGCATCTAATAGCTTAAAAAGTAATTAAAAAGCAATTTGTATTTTCTAGAATCATTTACATGTAGTTTATTTTTTTTTTGTCATGAATTTTATTAACCCTTTCGCGAACACAACATTTTTGGAAAACGTTCGCAGAACGACACTAGTTATATTCGGAGTTCTAGACTAGATATTTACATTTCCGTTACAACTAGAGAAAATAATATATAAAAAACAACTAAAATTGGGTACCGAGTTAAATTTAAATGTTTATGTTGAGCCACAAAAACAATTGACTATATATAAAACCAATAAAATCATCGTGGCCTATGTCCGATGTGTTTTTATACCGGATTTTTTGTTTTATGTCGGCATAGGCCGACGTGTCCCAGCTCAAGCCATTTGTTTTGTCGGCATATTAGGTAGGTACAATATTTGACCGGAAGAAGCATGGACATATCAGAAGAATTAAAAAACCAGAGAATGAAAACAAACAATAGCAAACGTATCGGTACCGTTTAGTTTCTATCATAGAAGGTAACGAGACACAACCGATTCAAATCATTCGGAAACATTTTGCGAGCGGTAACTTTACCCTGCTAGCGTTCGCGATAGCTAAAACAAACAAAACAATTGAATGCAGAGAAATAGGGAAACAAACGAAACATAAAGCTAGTGCTTACAACACAAAACGAAACGATTCGTTTAGTGATCCCCTAGTATGCATACATACATATGTTTGTATGTACCCTGCAGTAAAATTTATAGACTGTCTGACAAAGCGCCAGTTCCGAACTACAAATCTCAGAACTATCTCTGAACTAGTGCAAAAGGAATGCAGAGCGGGACAGTTGAAACTTGCGGTGTAAATGTGCAAATGCTCACTACTCGTACAATACGAAAGTAGTTCAGCGAGAAGATCTCCGACTCAACCATCCGTCGGTCGCGAGTTCAAATCGCGGTGGTAATTTCAAATTTAATGAATTCAAATTGTTGCATGCAGCCTACAATATTTTTTTTCTATCAAATAACAAATAATGGAATCTGTAAAAGAAAAGAAAAAACCGAAAAAAATATCCAAAAATCGAATCTCAAATAGGTTTTCTTATAAAAAAAAAACTGTCCAAAACGGAACCGGTTAAAAACTGGTTGCAAAGTAATTCACTGCAACTTCTTTTCTTGACCAGCATTGGCTTTATTTCTTTTATTATTTAATAATTAATATTTTTTTATAAATGTCAAGCTCACCGCGCGATAGTAAATTTTAAACACAAATATCATTATATTCGCGAAACCATGGGCCAAATATAGTCAAACTGCGTTTTTAGTTTTTCACTCTGACGTCAGTAATTCAAAAATGCTTCAAAAAATTCAGAGAAATGTGCTTAGAGAAGGAGTATGGGTATAAAATTAATGAGGAAATCCTGTAGAATTTAAACAGATTCAAGTTTCTGATGCAGAAGGGCTGGTAAATATTGAAAATATTATTTTAAAATTTTATCCTTGAAATTTCGCAATATTTGTTTTTGAAAAAATTTTATGTTAAGGGCTTATTTAAACTCGATAACATCCTCGATTTTCGTTCTTCCAACATTGCATCACCAAAAAAAGTTGCGGTTTTTCCGCTGGGATTACAAAATTTATTATATTTTAAGACGTTCACCAAAATATTTGGGAAAAATATTAAGATTTAAGTGAGCTGGACCGATTTGAAAATACCTCCAAAACTGGAGTTTTTTATGAATAAAAATAGTTTCGTAAAGAAGTTTTTGAAAAAAGTCCCCTCAGATTAAGCTTAAAAAATCTGCATACAAATATTTAAAAATCTTTTCAACGGAATCGTAAGAATGAGATTTTTGATGCTGTTTTTTTACTTTTATCAAAGATTGATTTACGAAAAACTTGAATAACTGGGCCAAAACTATTCTGATTTAGACTTATGGGATCTCAGTAGAAAGGTATTTTCACACTGTTTTTATTTCTGTAAAAAAAATTCATTCGTGTCGCAATTCTTTTTTTTTTCAAATACCAACACATCTTAATTCAACTTTGAATGACGTTCGTTCATCCTACCTTTCTATTTCATCCTTTGAATGAGTTTATTAGCAAAGATATAGAAAGAGTGAGAAAATACCTTTCCAATGACACTTCTTAAGTCTAAATCGGAAGAGTTTAGGTTCAGTTATTCAAGTTTTTCTTACAGCAATCTTTGAAAAAAGTTAGAAAACAGCATCAAAAATCTCATCATTAGGATTCCAATAAATTTTTTTTTTAAATTTTTTTTAAGTATTTTTATGCAAATTTTTTAAGCTTAAACCGTTTTGTCATTTGAGGGGACCTTTTCAAAACCAATTAAGGAAACCAGCTAAACCCAAACTAACTATCTGATAATTTGCCGTAAATTATCCGTTGTTTATCCGTGAAAATCTTGCCGCGGACACATTTTAAAAAATATCGCGTGCCCTGCTAACTTCCGTGGACGCCATGCGCGAGAGAGAGAGGAAATGTTTGCGTCTCTCATAGACAAATCTAAGCAGGAGGGAGTTAGGAAGTGCTTAAAGAGCGCAAACATTAGCTGTCGGAGGCGACGACATAACTGTACTTTTACAAATATATGTACCAGGGTTGTTGCGAATATTCGCATTCGCATTCGCAGCCACGGAGGTTCCACATTAATTTTAACATTCGCATTCGCTTTCGCATTCGCAAAAATCAATGCAGATCTTTTGCGAATGCGAGTATTAAAGGGACCGAAAATTACAGTTATTTTTTTACGAGTTAAACTGGGCCAAGTATTTTTTATTCCGAAATAAAAGTACTTTCCGGATAATAAACAAACCGCTTATCCAAATTAAACAAGTTTGGTATCCAATGAAAGAGGACTTGAATAGCTTTAAAACTGAAATACCTAAAAGAGGAAAGCCACACATTGAAAAATATTTCAATAAAAAATGGTAATTAATTACCATAGAACAAACATTGGGTCATGTATTTACATGAATTTCCTTAGTATTAAGTTATAAAAATATATAAATAGAGGTGGTAACCTTCATTCGTTATTTCTGTTTAAAATCTATTTCAGTCCTCTTTCATATGATACCAAATTTGTTTAATTTGGATAAGCGGTTTCTTTATTATCCGGATATGACGTTTATTTCTTAATAAAAAGTATTAGGCCAAATTTAACTCGGAAAAAATAACTGTTATTTTCGGTGCCTGGAATATTGTGCAAGTGCACAGACGTATATCTAACCAGTCACAGAAGAAAGCATTAAAAATGAGTTATAAAAACTAAAAACGCTGATGACGTGACAAATTCTGAAACAACCAAAAGAATGAGAATGAAGAATTCTCTCGAAAAAACGGTTTAAACAACGATTGTGCCATGAAGCCTGATTGTGAAGATGAAAGTCAGGAGGATACATCCGACACTTGCAGCCCCGATGAAATTCTCAAAAAGTAATTATTGCACCGCATTAAAAATAAATAAATATAACTGAAAGTCCTCTCAACTGGTGCAGTGTCAATCGAAAAGAATTCACAATTTTGTCAAGTCTCCAGTTTTTCAAGTTTGTCCCCTCGAGCGAGTAGTTATATAGTGGCGCAGGTTTGATTTACGACCCTTCAAAAGGTTTTTATTAAGTACAATGTTAAAATTGAGATAAGTCAACAAATATGTTCAATAAAGGACTATTTATTTTTTAAATCATGGAAAATACCCCAGTATATATGTATATAGAAGTTTATTTTAAAAGTGGCATGTGTAAGTTCCTACCTCTTTTCACTAAAGTGGGTTTAACTTAATGCATCTGTAAATCGCTTCACCGTCAAAAACTCATGACAAAACTTTTTACCATTACATTATGGCCCAGGACTCCATGTTTTGCTGTATAAACTCTAAAAACAAAGCCAGAGCGCTGAAAATGGGTGCACAAATTTAGTTTGCCACCCAAATTGTCTCAGCAAAAAATGAGTGAAATCTCAACAGTACCACACCCATAATTACGATATAGGTATATATAAAACGGATGTTTGTTTGTTTGAACTGTAATAACGTGAAGACCGTACATCCGATACGCATACCAACGTGCTTGTCTCGGCGGGGAGAAGGTTTGTAGCTATATTTTGCAGAGGATTACCACCGCTTTAAAAAGTCCAAACAAATTAAATTTAACACAAGTTACAACATTGATTGAAAATAAAATAGAAACAAGAAGTTTTGTTTAATGGTTTTATAATATTTTTAATTATCGTAAAATCTACATATTTTGTACTTTACAAGTTGAAACTATTGATGAAAATACATAGAACAAAAAGCCTTTCTTTCAAGTTTTTCACGAAATAAAAAAAAAATTAGCTTTCTGACTTAATTTTCTTTACCGATATGATGGAACATTTGCAAAACTTGAATTTGTCTCTACAAGGAAAGAATAAACATTTTTAATTTCAAGTTTTGGAGCTAAACTACGTCTTCTTATTCATGATCTCAAAAAAATAATGTTTCATCATTTTCCATGGGTAGAAAAAAATATTGCACATGATTTAAAAGCAGATTTTGAAAAAAGATTTGCCGATTTGAATTTATTTAAATGTACGTTTGCATACTTCATAGACACTTTTTTATGTAACATAATTGAGGAGGAATTTACAATATCGGAAATACTCCTTTTTAGTAAAAGCGAAGAAGAGTTGGAGTTTTTGGAATTATAAGAAGATAAGGCACTGGATATGCAACATAAAGCTTTGACATTGCTTGGATTCCGGCAAGAAGTACCAGGTTTAAAATTTCAAGTTTTGGTACAACGTATAACTGTGAGTGTTTGTACTCTACAATGAAATTCGTAAACTCAAAATACCGTTCACAATTGACTAACCGACATTTAACAGAACTGTTACGAACGGCTTTAACTGACGTAAAACCAGATTTTGAAAAGGGCAAAGGGATCTTTTGAATTTTCTTTAATATCTATCTTACGTACATTAGAGTAATAATAAAATTAATGTTTTTCATTTCTAATAATAATTTTATTAAAAAAAAAATTGTTTTGTTGTTTTTTTTTGTGGCTCTTTGTAGCATTTAGAATTTACATGTGGGTATTTTCGGCCTCGGCCATGCCCACCACTGGTTTAATATTTTGTAGCCCCACCTGCTCGTGTTATACTTCTTCGCATCTTCGATGCACTGAATTAACTAAATTTGCACAAATATCCGAAGGAATAGCGTACCTACACCTTTGAATTCCGGACCACAATTCTTCCCTATTTGTGGCTTTGAAAGGTCCGATTCTCTTTTTCAGTTCAATAGTCTAGTGATTGCGACGGCCATTCCAAAACATTTACTCTTTCCTTTTTAAACCAATCCTTAGCTAATTTTAAGGAATGCTTAACTCCCATATTATTGGCATTTCTTCTCTTGCATATGGAAGCATAACCGTATTCAGTATTTTAACATAATCAACTGCGCACATTCTATATTTTATCCAAAATATTGGACCTACTCCTTCCTCAGGAAAACATCCTCATATCATGAGCGATCCGCCGCTGTGCTTTATAGTTTTCTTCGTGTACCTGGAATTAAACGCGGTGTTTGGCGGCCGTCGAACATATTTTTTTCCGTCTGAACCAAACATATTTCAATTTTTCCAGTTCTGAAGGAAAAGTTGTTTTCTAGCAAATTCAAGTCTTTTTTGTCTATTCTTCGAACTAAGTAGCGGTATTTTTTTAGGTGTTCTTGCCACTAGTCGTGCCTCTACCAACCTGTATGTAACGGTTCGACTTGCAACTTGTTTTCTCTCTCCTCAAGTTTTCGTTTTCTTCCTGGAGTTTCTGCTTTTGGCACATTATGAATAGCATTAAAAACTTTTTTCTTCGAACATTTCATTAATGGTGCTATTTGTTCTATCGTTTTCCCTTAATTTTTTAAGTTTTTGATCAATTCTCTTTCTTCCATTGTACAACCCTTACAGCGGCCCATTTTGTTGGTTTTACTTAGTGGGCAGTAACCCATACAAAAAATTTAGTTAATGAAATTCTACGTCACTGAGCGAAATTTATACCCTTTACAACTTTTTGCTATCCCCCAAAAATTTCTGTTTCTATTTTTTCTTCCAAGCATAAAACTTGTATGTTTATTCAACTCTGTCCAGAATCAGAATGAAGGAAATAGAGGGGGTAATGTAATACACAACTAGGGACCGTTAGACACCGATCACATAACGTTAACAATCTTAATAAATCAACTTGAAGCCACGTGATACAGTGGTTTTTCAAATCCATGGTACATTGTTTCTATTATATTTTTCATCACTGTGTATGAAGTATATAATATAAGTATCAAACAAAAGAGACGCTCGTTTCCTTCCTCATAAGTTAATCGAGGCCATCCCATTTTACTAAATTTTCTTGGAATATCTGATCATGTCTCCCGCCAGCCAATTGCCATACTTACGTTGAAAACATGTTACAGACCACAGTTTTGGAAGTCAGCCATACCTTCGGTATTATTATCCATATTTTTACAGGCAGATTAATAATACGCATACATATAGAAAACCACACTTTTTATTCACTTTCAAACGAAAACAATACGAAGGCAGAAACAACAAATTCTAGCTAACGGTACATGAAATTTGTTGCCGTACGCGATAAAAAAATATTTTTGACAGACATTGACACTTTTTTCCGAGTAACCAAGTTGAAAAAATGGATTGGCGCTTTTCCATTTTTCCTAACAACAAAATCGTGGTACAAAGCTCAATAACACTATTGAAATAAATATTAATACGCCGCAATAAAATTGACAAAAAAGGGAAATAAGTTTACTGAGCCATGATTGGGATGATCTATTAACAGATGTCTTAAGTGAGCTTCGTGAATGTGCTCTTTTAATTCGTCCATCGCCGGATTAGCACATCCAAATTTTGTTCAAAACAAGGTTGTATTAAATTTGAGGCACAGTCTTTGAACGAAAACTGTGGTTTTCTTGAACCGTGTGGTACACCCCGGCACCATCTGTTGTAGGTTAGATTAGGTTGTCGCGGTTGTCTGTAAGGCACACTTAGGCTCCGGGCCCATTGTGAAACCGAATGTGGGGTCAGTAGCTCCCAATCCCTCTTAAAACCATTTTGAGCTTCGCACCAATGCATCTAAGGTCCTCCAGGTTATCGATTGTCTACCCAGTGTGTAGAGTCTTCGTCTGGATAGAGCAGGGCACTGGCACAACAGGTGCAGAATCGTTTCCTCCTCCCTTTGTAAGGGTATTCCTATTTTATCTTTTATATCCTCAATAGGGAGTTTGGTGGAAAGTCGCGCTAGTTCATCGGCCCTCCAGTTCCCTTCAATGTCGCACTGTCCTGGAACACATACCACCTTTGGGCGAAATTACTCAGCCACCTCGTTAAGAGATGTGCGGCATTTCATTGCTACATCCATGGTGGACTGCTGCGTAAGGGATTTGGTTGCCGCATGGATGTCAGTGAAGATGTATGTAGATATCAGCTTGGGATATCATATCACACTTTACCAGTTTTGTTGCTCGGTGAATTTCCATCAGTTCCGCCTGAAAGACGCTACAGTGGTCCGGAAGATGAAAGCTCAGGGAGACTCCCACGGGTTCGGAGTATACACCCCCATTAACCCCTCCCTTGAACTTTGAGTCATCCTAAAAATCCTAAAATCTTTGGAAGTCGCCAAATTGGTTATTTTAAAAAGAGAAAGCATTGACGAGCTTGATACGGCAGCTTGATCAGAAAGCCTGTGTTGGATTTTATTTTGCAAGGTAATATTAGAGGTACACTTGCGTCTAGACGTTTTGGTAATCTTAAAATCACCATTATTTGAAAGGAATTATTTGATTGTGCCTGCGTTCTCCAGCCCTGTGATTGAAAGGATGAAGAAGAATTTGGCAGAATCAGCTGATATTCCACGTCATAATAAAAGAATTATCCCGCCGAAAGCGGCACGCATGATAACATTAGTCAAACGACATGCAATTACTTATGCCACTTTCAAAACAAACGACTCATATGTACATACTTTGTACTGTTTGCCCGACCCCACCATGTACTCGATGCCTGTACTCATTATAAGTATCGAAGAGAATACTCGATGCCACTCAAAGTTCCGCTAGAAAATATTCTATTCTACTTGTACTCAAATTTTAGTTCAATGACCATTTACAATATAAAAACATGAAGGGGAGAAATGCGATTTCTTTTTTGTGAAATTATAAATCCTCCCTCACAGGGAACTCATGACGCAACAACGTAAAAAAAATTTCGTTCAAGCTTATAAAGAGCTGGAAAATGACATTTCATACCCTTCTATCTTGAAATGACGTTACTTGAAAATGCTGAAACAGATGACATTAAGTAATGAGAATAGTGAGCGCATCATTTTCTTGAAATTGATTTTTCTGTTTCAAAACGGATTCTCGGCGATGCTTCGAAAAATAATAGACTGGCTCCACATCGTCATTGGCTATTACTTTTGCTCTCCACATTTTTGCGCTCATTTAGTCTTAAGCTAGCACAAGTCCACTTAGCCAAATCGATTTTGCAAACTATACATTATGACATTTTTTAAGCAGACTTATTTTCAGACACATTTTCACAAATTTTGCAAACAAGTACATACTTTCACATTGTACTCGATACCGACTAAAACTTGTACACGCGTATCGAAGTACAAAAAATGTTCAGTACTTAGTAGAGGTACTTGAGTATATACTTTTAAATGCTGGTATCGGAACATCACTATACACATCACATCAATGTGCATACATATTATAAAAATTATGTTGCTACAAAATCATGTAATGTGTAAGAGGTAATTTTTAAAGAAGGTATTAGTAAAAGAAAATATATTTTTATGATATGGAATTTAAATTGATCAAGAGATGAGTGAGTTATTATTTGTAAATAGTTTTGTATTAAACAATTGCCAAACTTAAATTTCTTTGTCATAGCGTTTTTTTCATGCAACTTATGTATAACAAATGATTGCCATGGCTTAACTGGAACACGCACGCTTTTTGTCGAAGTTTTCTTGATTTTTAAAAAAGTATGGTGCAGTGACGACTTCAGCTAAAAATCCACACCAAAAATTGGAACGTTATGAATGCTATTCTTTTTAGACATTAACATTTGGGTTATCTAAACCGAAAATGGGATCATTATGACGGTTAACGTAGACACGTTAAATGGAGGTTACCTAATTTTGTACGTACCGTTCTTTTGGCTTCGATCTGTAACTATGTCATCCGAATCAAAATCTTTTCAACTGTCTTGATTTTCACTTGCTTTTAACAATATTTATTCAAATTATTAAAATATTTCAAATGCGAAATTTTTAATCCAATGCACAAAAAAATAAAGCCACAAAAATATTACTTAGCCGCAGAGGGGCACCAACCAACGAGAGCCTAATTAAGCTGACAACGCTAAACTGAGTTGGCCAGAAAGCTTACTTTGATACTTAAGCCAGTCGTTAAATATCGCGAAGAAATACGAATTTATTACGACTGAGAGGCAAACACAGTTATGCTTGGCTTAAAGTGGGCAGTATACATATATCCGCGGCCAAGCACACCTTACCGATTAAGGGCCAGCTTTTCAGTGCTGGTTGAAACTCCGAGTACATAAAAATAAATTGTTTCGTACTGAGTATAAAGGACTGGCCAGTTTTTCAGTGTTTAAAGCCGCTTCAAATTTTAGTTGTTTTGAAAACATTTAGTCGGCAATTTAAAGTATATACTTATTAGTGAGGTGGTTCATATCTTGTCCGACTAAAATGCAATATGCAAGTAAAATTCCAAATGCAGAAGTTTTTGCTATTGTTCTTGTGCACAATTTTCATATTTCACATGAACATTTCGTTTATTTTCATGCCTTTGTAAAAATTTGCTCTAAATGAAATAAACGAGAACTGTCTTTCGGACGTCAGTGTCTTGTACTCAACAGGAGGAAGTTTAGAGTTTCTCACAGATCTCGCAGCTGTTATTATAAAGTACTCAGGTACTTTGAGATAGTAGATTTTATGCAAAAGAAGAGGGATTTAAACTCGAATTGAGTGTATTGAGAGTATACTAGTGGTGCGTGCAAATTCTTTAAACTTTCCATACACAACGCAACAGTTGGATCAAACTTCAACATGGCGGCCAGAAAATCAAAAAATTTTGATTTTTATTTAAATTACCTTCGGCAGCTCATTTCGCTCTTAAGCATAGTTCCCCAGTACGTTTCGTCAACAAAAAATTGAATCAGACAATTTTCAGAAAAATTGCTGAAAACTTATCCTTTTCACAACCATTTTCGCTACTTTCGTAGAGCTAATCCGCGTTTCGTCCTGTGAAAGAGCGAATTAACACGATTTTAGAGGCAGTCGAGAACGAACTTATAAAAAGTTTGAAAACTTGTGAATTGTTTTGTTTGCAACATGCCGAAAGTACCGACGTAGTGGGACTTAATGTTTTTCTCGTGTTAGTGAGGTACCCATTCAGAAAGCAAATCGAAGAAGAACTTTTGATGAGCGAAGTACTTGAGACTTAGGCACTCGGCACATTACGCGACTAATCAAAGTAGAGTAATCGTTTCATCATACCGAAACGAATGCATGACGACTCGACTTCTGCACACTTGCACGCCCTGCATAAGTCACCAGCTAATAAACACTTTCTACACATAACACATTTTTTGGCCGTTCTTTCGCAACACGCACTTCCGCAAATATTTCCGCTCCGAAATACTGCGTAAACGCTTGCGGTTTAATGTAATTTGCACGAATTTTAGCACGAAATCGTTCATTTCCAATTATTTTCTATTGAATTGACAAATAAATTTTATTTCCAACACAAAAAAGTAAACAAATGACGATTTCAAAACTGCAAACGCCTTACAATGTTGGGCGCTTCGATTCATGAAGCTTTTATGATTAGGCGCAAACATGATTTTGAATCGTAATCTACAGAGCTTCATTGAAATACATGGGTTCGGCATAAAAGCTTTATACTTTAGTATGCCGAAACGATTACACTACTTTGATTAGGAGCTTAATGTACGGAGTGCCTTACACCACTAGTGACGAAATTTTTAAAGCTATCGACAAATTTGTACAGAAAAATGGTTTGAAATGGAGCAAGTGTGCGGATATTTGCAGTGGTTGGAAAAACGAAAGGAGCGATGTCTAGGATGAAGCAAGAGGCAGCAAATGCCACGAGAAGTCACTGTATGATCCGTCGGTATTCCTTGGCGACTAGGAAGATGCCGCCACTAGATTTAAAACCCGTATTGGTAAACCCGTAAAGTACATCTTTGGTTTTTTTTTCTAGCACGTCGAGATTTTTTTATTGGTGACATGTATATTTTAGAATTTCTAACAATTTGCATGAAACCCCCTTAAGTAAACAAAGTAAATCAGAAAAACGTATGCTAACGCCAAGAAAATTGATAACAGCCGGTTTAACCAACAATTTAAATGGAAAATGATTTTTATTTTCTGTCAATTTCCATATAAAATTCCAAAACTTAAAATCATTTTTCACTTAAATTGCTTTCGGGAAATTGGCTGCAAAAGTTATTTTCTTAGCTTTAACGCGCATTACCAGCGTTAACTTGGAAGGTTTAAAAAAAACCCATTGTCGAAAATACTCCCAACATTGATTCTGAGGATGTCTACAGCTGGATAACAAACCCGTTTTCATGTGATCCGAGAAGTAAACCTACTGGGATGACAAATTAAGCTTTTGAAAACCTTCTGGCTATTAATGACGACAGCACTTTGAATATTAAATACTACGAAGGGAGCCAAGAGAGTTCTGGATGCACGGGTATGCAGTAAACACTGCTGTTGGCAAGATTGCATTAAAAATACTAGTGACTTTTACATTTAAATTTCTATGTGAGACTGCATTTTCAACAAATACTTACATAAACAAATAATTTTTAAGCAAAAAACAAAACCGACTTCAATTCTCATATACAAATTTAAGATTATCGGTTATCTCTTCATGATCCGATGACCGGATTTAAACCAAATTAGAATGCGACCGCCTGTGAGGTAACATCCTTCCTCAAAAAAACGAATTATAGTAATCGGTTAACGTGGTCGAAAGTTATGCGGTAACATACATAAAAAAATAAATATTAATAAAAAAATATTCCGACGAATTGATAACCTACTCCTTTTTTTGAAGTCAGCGTCAAATGAAGGGTGCCGCTGTGAATAAAGTTTGGGAACCCCTGTTGTAGTGGTTAGTAGTGCGCGCTCTCATTCCGCAGGACCTGAGTTCAAGCCCGGTTCAACCCAACATCAAAAAGAAAAAAACAAAAAAGTGGTTTATAATAGTGATCGCCCCTTTGCAGGCAATGGCAAACCTCCGAATGTATTTCTGCCATGAAAAACAGCTTCTCATAAAAATACAATCGCCGTTCGGAGTCGGCGTAAAACTGTAGGTCACTCCCCCTTGTGTGACAACATCAAGGTGCACGCCATAAATCGGAGGATAAGCTCGGCCACATACTAACATATATGTATGTAAGAGCCAATCTATTATAACGAGCAACATTATTGAACAGTACATTAAGCCTGTGTTTACAAGCACAACTAACGTGACCAACTATTTCATAGTTCAAAGAAGTACAGTACCTGAGAACAAAAAATTGTGTGAAAGTAATAACAAAAATTTTAAAAGCAGAATATACAACATCGTTGACAGTGTACCAAATCCAACAAAGTTAATTTTTTAATTAACAAGTAAAGAAGTATAAGATGGGGCGGATTAAATATACATAGCTTTTTCATCTTTCTTTAAACTATGTACATGAAAAGCTGGGGGTTTCCCCCGATTTCAAATATTTTCGATAATATGCTCAATTAGACTTAGTGATATGTTGAAATAAATGAACTGGACTTGGTAGAAATCGATAAAGTGCTTACCGAGCATAAGCGGTGTTGTGCCCATTTTCCGAAACTCTATACATATAATAAAATTTTACAGGCCGATGTCTGTACATAATAAATATTAAAGAAAAATTAATATGGGCGGTCTTTATAAGAGCAACAGAAGCCATATCAAGAATTTTTAGAAATTTTTATTGTCTGTCTGTATAGAAATAGAAATAGAAAGCAGTTTTCACCGATGTATGTGCTTGAAGTCTAACTTAAAATCCAGAAGAAGAAAAAAATTAGAGAGTTGCCACCTGTTTGAAAACTACAGTTTTGCTAAAATTGATAGATACATTAAATATTTCAATATGGCTGTCAAAATAAAGAGGTTTCAAAAGGCTCACAGCCGAAAATTTTTTTTGGGGAACGTTGCCACCTGTTTGAAAATTTTTGTTTGTTTTAATTAATAAGATAAATTAAATATTGCAATATGGGTATCAAAATAAAGAGGTTTAGGAAAGTTTGCTACCGGGAGTATTTGAGGAATATTTTAAATATTACAATGCTGGTGTTGAATTAAAGCGGTTTAAGAAAGTTTACTGACGAAAATACTTTTGAAAATACTATTTGAAAAACTTAATTCAGTTAAATTTACAAGATAAGGTAAGTATTGAATTAGTAGACCTTTGAAGAAAGTTCGCGATATGTATGTAGACTGGAGTTATAATAATATAAATTAAATTTTCATGTGAAAGCCGAGTAGTATAAAAAATAAAGAATTCTTCATAAATCAAAAATTTTCATCATAAATCTCTTCAATTTATTTTCCAAAAATTAGGCCATAAGAGTCTTGGAAGGGAGGAACAATCCATAAATATCTTTTTCATGAATTTACTGCTATGAAATATTTATTTATCTGTCGTTAGTAGGCATTCGGTGCCAAGCGCTCATTGTAGCAAGCATACTTTTAACGTGCGTTCTGTCAAACCAACGCGAAAGTTCTATGTGGACCGGCCTTTAAACACATTTTTATTGATTGAATAACGTGTGTCAAGTTAGCACTACACTTTTCGAAATTTTAAAAGTTAACTACGGCATTAATTGAAGAGTTTTTGTTGTAAATTTGTTGTGCAAAGAAAAATTTGTAGCTATCGTTTTTTAAGAAAAAAATGGTATGTAGTGCTAACTTGACACCATACACCTAGTCGATAGAATTGAGATATTGAAAATGTTATAACGGCATCAATTGTAGCTTTTTTGTTGTAAATTTGTTGTGGAAAAAAAATTTGTAGCTTTCGTTTTTTAAGAAAAAATGGTATGTAGTGCTAACTTGACACCATACCCCTAGTTGATAGAATGGAGATATCCAATATGTAACTATGCCATTAATTGTAGCTTTTAACTTTAAAATTTGTTGTGAAAAGAAAAAAATTTTAGCTTTCGTTTTTCTGAAAAAAATTGAGTTGACCCTTTTTCGGACAAAATTTAGTTTGTGGTACTAACTTGACACCATACACCTGGTCCCAGTTTTCCAGAAAAACGAAAGCTACAAATTTTTTTCTTTTTACAACAAATTTTAAAGTTAAAAGCTACAATTAATGGCATAGTTACATATTGGATATCTCAATTCTACACTTTAGCACTACATACCATTTTTTCTTAAAAAACGAGAGCTGCAAATTTTTTCACTCCACAACAAATTTACAACAAAAAAGCTACAATTGATGGCGTTATAAAATTTTCAATATCTCAATTCTATCAACTACTTAGGTGTATGGTGTCAAGTTCGCACTACATACCATCTTTTCTTAAAAAACGAAAGCTTGAATTAATTCCGTTGTAACCTTTTCAATATCTCCATTCTATCGACTAGGTGTATGGTGTCAAGTAAGCACTACATACCATTTTTTCTTAAAAAACGAAAACTACAATTTTTTTTCTTTCCACAACAAATTTACAACAAAAGGACTACAATTAATGCCGTTGTAACCTTTTCAATATCTCAATTCTGTCGTCAATGGTACATGGTGTCAAGTTAGCACTACATACTAAATTTTGTTCGAAAAAGGGTCAACTCAATTTTTTCCAGAAAGACGAAAGCTACAATTTTTTTCTCTTCACAACAAATTTTAAAGTGAAAACCTACAATTAATGGCATAGTAACATATTGGATATCCCAATTCTAGCACTACATACCATTTTTTTCTTAAAAAACGAAAGCTACAAGTTTTTTCTTTCCGCAAAAAATTTACAACAAAAACACTACAATTAATGCCGTAGTTAATTTTTTCAATTTCGAAAAGTGTAGTGCTAACTTGACACACGTCAGTTATTCAGGCAGGTCCTGAAATTCACTTCCAAGTGCAAATGGCTCAAGTTCACTTTGAATCCAAATTTTGGTGTTCTGTATTTATCGTTTTCAACATCTCTTTCATTCTGTAAATTAATCAGTAAAAATATCGGGATCCCGGAGCTGTAATGCCAGGATTTTGGGACATGCAAAAGTGTCCGGTATCCCGGAATTCTGTATTCCGGGATTGAATGTCCCAGTACAGACATATGTACAAATGTAAGTACTGTAAAATGTCGCATACCAATTTCTGCTGGATAGCATGTAAAGTGCCCACTTTACTTAACATCAGCATAAATGGAGCGAAATAGGGATGCCAGATCTAGAGGGAATCAGTGGTTTAATTAAGTATAAGGAAATGAGTCATTCGGTTTAATATATTCCATTTTTCACTCAATTGACGCATTTGGTCACAATAGGCATGTTTTATTCAACCATCACAAGCAAATAGCTAAATCTTGGTCAAATAAAACGAAATTAGCTTATTTCCTATGTTAGCCTAATTTTGACAGTTGTTTGACTGCAAATAGTGTCAAAGTAAGTTTTTGCCTCTTTCTGATTGGCTGAAGGAGAAAATTTCTGATGCTGAATGGCAATGGCTCTTGTTCAATATACAAGCCGAGATAGCTTTTCATAAGCCAATATAATTATGTTGGGTAAGTCCTCCATACAAAATAAGCTAATAGCTTAAATTTCTGGACAAATAAAACACGGCTAATGTAGAATAAATGTAAATATTAAAATTTGATAAGATAAGCAAAAAAATTTCGGAAAAAGGCAATCAGCATTTTTTTTACCACAGTAGCAGCAATTCATAGTATGACATCTCTGGTGCTAATATGTAAGTATCATTCATTTTATCAACAGATATGTATTGGATGGAGCTGTTGTTGCCTGTTGTTTATATATGGTCAAATCTAAAAAACAGGTAACCTTTCGTGTTATTTAGCTTTATTTTCATTGTTGCAACCTACATATACTTATCAAGCTGGTTGCTTTTGATATAATTCACAGACGTATACTTGAAGCATCAAAAAAATGTTGAATAAATTTGTTGCATAGCTTTTGAGTTATAGATATTTTTTTATTCAAAAAAATATTAAAAACAAGTGAATTGTTTATATAATTTTTAAGAGGGGAAAAAATAATTAAGTCATAACTTTTGAAGCACACCATATACTGGCTTGAAATTTTATGTGCAATTAGTACTTATGTGTGCACTTCATATGTAGTAGGTAACTAAAGTGTGCTTTAAAAAATAACTAAATGGCAAGTAACTCAAATTGTGTAACTCTACTTTTAACAATTGTCAAAACTTCCGGTTTATCGCATATAGTTTTTGAAGCATTTCGTTTTAAAAACCTTTTAAGTATGTATTGTATTCTACAAACAATTGCGAATAATTTGATACCTTAGCAGGAGGTGTCCTTTCAGAACAAACCAACTTTTAAAGATAAAATATTCTGCGACCTTGAGCCTAATTTTTATTCCAAAAACATCTTAATTGAAGACATATTTGGAAAATACGTCGAAACGATCTAAATCTTTTTGTAACTACTAGTCCTTATTTCAAGTACCATTTTTTCGAAAATAGGAGCCCATTTGGATGCCACTGAATTTAGAACGTCCCAATTAAGTGAGTTAAACTTTCAAAATCCTTGCTCAAAGTTTACAACTTGCACAGCGTAATTTGAACCCAGCTTATTTTTTTGTTTTCTATTTCAGCTATCTAAATTTTTATTCCTCGTCTAACTTTTGAAGCACTTGATGAAAATGAATTGCACTTATATTTATCAATTTATTAAGAGATTACGAATAGAATGATATATAAAACATAGGTGTGCCCTCAAATTAATAAATTAAACCTTTTGTTTTTAAAGTGTACCTGTTTTTTACATTTGCCCATATACAGACATACATATTTACATAGATTTCCTTTAAGAGAGGAATATGAAGTTCCCTTACTTTATTTAATTTAACTTTTTAAACTAGCTTAAAATAGGATCAAAGTGATGGACAATAACATTAGCTTTAATAGTAAATAAAGCGTGGGGTGCTTGAAACCAATTGTTCTGAACTTTGTTTGAATTGTTGTCACTTTAGTAATATTGAATATTGCTAAAAGCATGACTGTCCGACTTATTCATACTTATGTATATACATACTGCTACTCACTAAATTGAGCGTACGGCGTTTTTTGTTAATATTCGCAATGTTTTACATGGCACGATTTTGCTGAAACTTTGCAGATTTTTCTTACACAGTTTCATTCTTGGATATAAATGGGGTTTGCTAAAATATAAGCCATATTTTAATACAATTTGGGAGTAAAAGTACATATGAGCCATTTATTTTTATTTTATTTAACTAAATGTATTTGTAGATCGTCTCACCATATCATAAAAAGTACACAACCTTTTACCTTTGGCTGATAAAGTTAAACGAATAACAAACGCATTCAGATACAGGTAAAAAATTACTGAAGTCAAAGGGCATAAACGGCTCATATGTACATAGATAAGTACATATGTATTTTCGATGTATGGCAACACGCAGTGCTGAAATATGTTGGATACACTCTAAAAAAAAATTGTGTAGATTTCCTACCTAAAAGGCAGGTTACTGATTTCCTATCTTATTATTCGCGAAATTGCATGCTCGATTATTAAACGAATAGTTTGTTTAAATTTTTAGAGGGTAATATAGCTGCTGCTGTGGTGTGCGTAAATTTACTACGAAGGTGTGTACAAGCTACAAAATACACATCTGCTGTTTGATTTCACCCGTAGAATTGTGTAAAGCCGCTAACAAAAAGGATATTTACACACGAAAATACATAAAAATACATATTCATCGTGTGAATTTACCAAAAAAATTTAAAAATAAACAAAAATATACTCGATTTATAGTCGCATTTTTAAACAGATTTTTTAGAGTGTATAATTGTGATCAAAGCGGGGGTTTTTATGCAATACGTAAATAAATATTTATTTTGTCGACTAACACGTGTACGTGTATAAATATACGTACAAATGTAGCTACCAGCTTATTTATTAAGTGAATAAATGTGAAATTTTCAAATTTATATAATTCAAGTTTTTCGTAATGAAATACCAACATACAAATTGTTGATTTTTTTTTAAATATTCATTCATTTTCCGTTTCATATTTCTGGTATATGTACATATGTTGTATGTATATCGAGCAAAATGTTATAAAGCTACATATATAACTATATCTTAATTAGCGTAATTTAACATATTAGTTTCAAATTAAGCACGATCACTTCCAAATATTTTTTCAAGTTTCATTCATACATATATATATTCATGAAAATATTTATGATGTAATGAATTATTACAAGAGATACGCGGCATAGATTTGTTATAAGATGCTTGGCCTATACTCCTCAAGGCTTATGTGCGTATTTTTATTAATTAATAGTAAGTAAGTAATATTACTTTATTACTTACTATTAATTAATAAATATACGTATGAATGTATATGTATTAAATCACCGGCAAATTGCTAACTATTTAGATTAAAAGAACGTTTCATTTTTAATTATTAATACTCGTATAATGAAACAAGTTTTATATTCCAAAATGTGTTTGGCAGATACATACATAGATGTAAAGCTCTTGTCCCTTATAAATTCAACGTGAATGTTTTGTTGTTTGACCCCCGTGAGCGAAGAATTTTTTCTGGGTACGGTGCTACATTTAAGAAATAACCACCCTGAATGCTCATAGTCCATGTAGTCATATAAAATAATGAATTGAAGAAAGTTATACCTTATAAATAACTGTGCTTCATTTTTATTATTTATTTTCTAAACATCTCGGCACCTAGTGGGTAAATTTTTGCAAAATTATTTTCTAATATAAGAGTAAGTTTAAACTAAATCGGATCATAAATGCGGGTTTGCTTAATATCTTGAAAGGAATATATAGCCCATTTAAGTAAGCTCAATAAATAGGGGTTTACAATAATTCGCATAGAGCTGAAAATTGCACTTAGTTTGGAAAGAAAGTATTTCAACGCCATTTTGATTGATATCAATACTATACTAATTCTTTTAGGCTACTGTATTTATTGCATTGCGGCCGCTGTGGTGTAGTGGTAAGCAGTGTTGCCATTTTAGCCATTTCCGGCTAGATTTAGCCGGTTGTGATAGCAAACAGCCGGAGAAATTTCGCTTTAGCCGGCAGCCGATTTGTTAGCCGTTTTACAGAAAAAAATTAGCCGTTTTTAGCCGATTCTGCTATTTGCCTTGTTTTCTTAAATTTCAAATATGTATATGATGCTTTCCATTTCCAGACAACCGGTCAGGTACGAGCATGATTTTTAATTTCGACCAAACTCAAATACATTGTTTGTTGGTCCAAATAATGAGACACGTATTTTTTCCTTTGGCTCGGAAAAATTTTTCGGCCGAATTAAGCGCGATTTTGTTTTTCAGGCAAAAATCGACTTTTCGAATTGACAGTGAGAATGTTTTTTTAAAATGCCCATAACTTTGTCAAAATTTAATAGATTCCAACAATGTTTTTACTCAAATGTCAGTAATTCTTGTCACTTCAAGATAGAATGATATAATTATTGATTATCATTATTTAAAATTTTTTATTTAACAATAAACAAAAAGTGCAAATTTTTTTTTAAACTTTATTTCTCAAAAAGTGTATTTTTTTTCTCTCAAACTTTTTTACCGGGAAAGAGACACTTTGAACTACAATAAACCCAAATCTCTAATAGCGAAGATTTTTTTTCTGAGTTATGATATTTTATAGAAAATATACGTTTTTGTAGTACATGCTACAATATTCTTATATTGTTTAACTAATATATCAGCAAAAA
>NW_023458560.1:4609393-4648965 GCF_013731165.1 Rhagoletis pomonella | reverse complement strand
AGATGTAAGCTAGTGAAATTTAATTAAATTTCACTAGCTTACATCTAATCTTGCCGAGTCATTTGTTGTTATCATTGTTGTTGTTATTCCTTTGTAGTTAACTGAGATCGTTTCTATTTTTGCACATTTCTTTTTGCTCTTTTTGTTTACTTCGTTTAGTATTTCTTGTCACAGCTGTTTGCGCTGCGTTTATTAAGTGTCACATTACAGTGATACTCAAACTGTTCGCTACATATATTTTTAAGCTAAATACATCAGCTCCTGAATTGTTGTGTGTGTTGTGTTAAACTTATTTTGCTTGTCTTTTTATTAACATAAGTGTTATTAAATCTTTCAATATGAAGTGTGATCTTGATAACTGCCAAATCAAAAGCGAATCTGAACGCTACTTATCGTGCTGGCTCTGTGATGGTATTTGCGATCTAAAATGTGCTGGTTTGACAGGAAGAATTCTGGACGCTATTAATGATGGCAAACGTCTTCGCTGGTCTTGCTTAAAGTGCAGGTCAACCGAAGTTGATCTCTTTAAGTTGTTTAGGCAAACCAGAAATGGGTTTTCTGAGGTAGGGAGAGAGTTGTCGGTACTGACCGAAAAATTTAAACATTACGAAAATGTATTTAAATCTTTTAAATGCTTAGATACCGTACAATCTATGAAGGACATTCGTGTGTCAAAACGTAAGCGTCTTCATAGTCCGCCTAATGAAAGGACCGTTCCACGTCAGAACACTCTTCCGAATGACTTAATTAATCTTTCTTCTCCATGTCCACAGACAACGGAGTTATCTTCCTCAAAAGAACATATATCAAAGTCTGCTTCTAATAATAACGACCCTGCAGTATCTTCCCCGTCCCCCGTTGAAGTTGTGGCACCGCCATCCAATCTTCCAACGCTTACTCTACCCTCAACTAGTAACTCAGTTACTCAACCCCGTCCGCCGGTAATCGAGTCTGATACTAGGAGACTGGTTGTGGTTCCCCCAAAGAAGTCTATATTTGTATCTAGATTTTCGGGGGATACTTCCGAGGACGATATAAAGTTTTACATCTCGTCCAAAGTTAAAACTGTCAACTTAAGTATCAGAAAATTTAATTTTAAATATGAAAGAAATATTTCTTCATTTAAAATAGACGTAAATTTAGAAAATTTTGACATGCTGCTTAGTAGTTCTTTTTGGCCCTCCGGAGCTTTCGTTCGTGAATTTGAGTATAGGCCCAACAAAAATAATAATTTAGCAAATATTCCCCGTCAGAATACAGAACCAAAAAACTGATTACTAAATCTGCTTTAAGTATTTATTATCAAAACGTAAGAGGCATAAATACTAAATTAACGAATTTATATCTTAATGGCCTTGAATGCAATTATAATATAATTTCTTTGACTGAAACTTGGCTCAAACCTCACACTTTTAATTCAGAGATTCTTTCAAATAATTATCATATCTACAGAAAAGATCGGGAGGACAGAGTCGGCGGTGGCGTACTCTTTGCCGTAGACTCTTCAATACCATCTGAAGAAGTTAGTCTTCCACACATCGAATCTGCAGAATTCAAATGCATTCGTGTTCAGGTTGGAAGGGGGTTTACTTACTTAGCTCTATGCTATATTCCTCCCCGATCTGACTTATAAGTGTATTCACAACATGTATCTTTACTGAAATCAATTAATTCAATGATTAAACCCTCTGATTCATTGATTGTGTTGGGTGACTTTAATTTACCAAATGTATCATGGAACATCATTGACAATGATATTGTACCTTTCTCGTCTAGCGCGTGCAACAACGTATTTTTAGAGGAGATGGCTGAACTCTGCCTGAATCAAGTTAATGTACTTCGCAATAAATTTGGCAAAGTATTAGATCTTGTTTATGTTGATGATGCATCTAAGTCGGCTGTAAATAAATGTGACCCACTAGTTTTGCCCGAAGATGTCTACCACCCTGCTATTGAGATATCTTACGAAATTATAAACGATGGTCAAAATTGCGATGTCCAAACATACGAGCCAAATATTCGCTTTGATTTTTCGCAAGCCAACTTTAAAAAACTGAATAAAGAATTGTCTAAATTGTCGTGGCCTATATACAAAGAAAAAGTTGAGCAAAGCGTTGCACATTTTAATTTTACTATACATAGATTATTTGAAAAGTATGTGCCTAAACGCATGTGTGTTCCTGTAGAACAAACACAGTTATGGTTCACTAAAGAACTGAGAAACTTGAAAAACAGAAAGTCACGTTATTTTAGATTACACAAAAAAACCGGCTTACACTCATACTATGTAAAATACTCACTTTTGCGTCACAAGTTCTTTGAATTAAACAAAAAGTGTTATAAAGATTACTTGTGTAAAATCAAACGACGTATAATATATAACCCCAAATCATTTTATGATTTCGTAAACTCCAAGCGAAATGTACGTGGGTTTCCTTCCGCCATGAAGTATCAAAATACCGTCTCTGGTGATAATCAAACAATTTCTAACATGTTCGCTCAGTTTTTTAAATCCAATTATTCCACTAACTCCCAAGCATACTTTGACTATCATTTTAAACTAAGTCCAATTAACTCAATACATAACCCTATAATATCTCCCGATGATGTTTTAGTTTACCTGAAGTCCTTAAAGCAGTCTTTTAGTTATGGTCCTGACCAGATCCCCACTTGTTTTCTTAGAAATTGTGCTGATTATCTCTACGAGCCGTTAACAGCCTTATTTAATTTGTCTCTTAAAGAGGGCGTTTTTCCAACTGTATGGAAGGAATCGTTCATAACCCCCTTACATAAAAGCGGTAGCAGGTCTTCAGTGGAGAACTACCGGGGCATAGCTAAGCTTTCTGCAATTCCTAAATTATTTGAAGCAATTATAACAAATCGGTTGACGCATTCTATCACTTCAAGCATTTCATACAGTCAACATGGATTTTGCAAGGGCAAATCAACTTCTACAAATTTACTTGAATTAACATCCTATATCTTAAAAGCATTTAGTGAGAGCAAAACTGTTGATGTTATATATACTGATTTCAGTAAAGCATTTGACAAAGTGTGCCACTCGTTGCTCATCTATAAACTTGATCTTCTTGGTCTTCCACCTAATTTTCTACGTTGGATCTCTTCATACCTCTATGATAGATCACAAAGGGTATTGTTTAAAAATACTATCTCTGACGTCATTGATGTTACTTCAGGAGTCCCTCAGGGTAGCCACCTAGGCCCGATTCTGTTCTTGCTTTTTATAAACGATATTTCTACAGATATAAAATTCTCCAAAATTTTAATGTATGCAGATGATGTAAAACTTTATAAATCGTACGTTTCAATTGAAGAAAGGTCTTTGCTACAATCAGACTTAAACAGCATGGCTTACTGGTGTAAAGTAAATCTTATGCCTCTAAATCTTAAGAATGGAAAGTAATGTGCTTCTCGCGAAGAGCTGTTCTGCCAGTTTCTTATATAATAGGTAACCATAACCTGGAACAGGTATACAATTTTGTGGACCTTGGTATCACAATGGATCCTAAGCTCAATTTTAATCTTCACATTAATGTGACAGTCAACAAGGCTAAAGGTGTACTTGCATTTGTGAAACGATGGTCAAAAGAATTTAGTGACCCGTATATCACTAAAACCCTGTTTACAACATTAGTTAGGCCGATTCTGGAATACGGCTCGGTGGTTTGGAATCCAAGGTATCAAATTTACTCAGACAAGATAGAATCAATTCAAAAACAATTCCTACTTTTTGCTTTAAGAAATTTCCGATGGGATTCTCAATATAGTCTTCCACCTTATACGAGTCGCTTAAAACTTATTAACCTTCCTACACTTGCCAGTCGCAGGGAAATGCTTGGTATAATTTTTATGGTTAAATTACTGACAGGCTCAATTTCAAGTCCGTCTCTTCTGGCTGATGTAAGCTTTAATGTTCCGTCACGCGTATCAAGACACTTTTGTCCCATATTTCTGAAAGCTTGTAAAACCAATTTTGAATTGCACGACCCACTCCGTTGCTTATGCCAGGATTTTAACTCTCATTCCAGCACGTTTGATATATCAGATCCGCTTTTCAGCATTAAGAAAGCGATACTCTCCTCTCTCAATAAGTGAATTATTGACATAAATACATAAAATCAGCTGATGAATTTAGTTCTGTAGGTGAACAGTTTTAGATCTCGACACTTAACAAACTCCTGCCTATCGTGACTCGGCACAAAAATTTAAAATATTGGTTCCGTACGTCATGCGGACTGCGCCCCTCGTGCGGATGGGCGGGAATGGAGGGTAAAAACCGTTGGGATAACATATAAAATATTGTATGCAAAAACTGTGCAAAAACAAAAAACTGGTAGCACTTGAAAAAACTTTTACAGTGTGGCAAAGTTATTCTTCATTTTACTTTGTTGCGTGGTTTTGTGTAGAGTTAAAGAGATGTTTACTATAAAAATATAAATAGCCCTTATAATGAGATCCATAAAAACGAAGAAATTAAAGTAATAGAAAATTTTAATTTTAATTAGGAATGTAATATTACTCTAATAAAATAAAGTAAAAATAAATAAAAGAAATCACTTCTGAATAACTCAGAGAGAGGGGAGACCAGTATGCTTGCATGTATGTATTTTATAAAAACAAATATTTATTGGTTCAAAAAAGGTGGGTAGGCACTGTGGCCAATGGTAGCTATAGGTGAGTACCACCTCTGCATGATTGTAAGTCAAGCAGAGTCCGCAAAAAAATCCGGAACAGTGTCCGAAGGATGCATCAGACTAGGCCGAGCATCCTTTGAAGTGCCATCTAATTAAAACTTAAGAAAGTTCAATTACATGGCAGTTGAGAAGTGCATGTGCAAAAATTTCATAAATTGCATAAAGGAAATTTTTGCCCATTCAGCAGTACATAGCGTGCATTTAGGCGCCCGGTGTTAGCAGTCGCGCCAAAACATACCGGCCCCCCTAGACGACTTGGTCGTCTAGTTAATGTGACATAGCCGCAAATATCCGGCTAGAAGGACCAATATTTACGCCAGCACGTCTCACGGAGTGGAGCGCTCAGACCTAAAGGAATAAAAAAGGAAAAAAAAACAGCTCGGTTTTAGTGTTGAGTATGTAATAGGTCTTACAAATTTATTTGCAATAGGCTGTGAAAATACAACACAATAGGGGTATTCTCTGAGTCTTGCAAAGCCCTTGCAAGGTGCACGGATTGCACGGTTTGCGAAGCTGTCCCATACGAAAACCGGTTTTTACCGTGCAATCTGTGCACCGTGCAAGGGCTTTGCAAGACTCAGAGAATACCCCTAATATTGTCTTGTTGGTTTTACCTTGATGTGGCGTGATAGCTGGTGATCGGTTGGAATTCCTCAGGGAAGTGACTATGTTAAATTGAAATTAGATCCGTTTGATCCGCCGAACAATGACTTTTCGTTCAGTTTCTCCTCAAATCAGTTATTGAACTGCGGGTAAATTGGACGCGTATGTGTATTAGTGAATATAACTTTCAATTTGTATAGATACACGCGATCAACATCAGAAACGCTTGCAAATTCATCATCAGCTTTAAAGAATATGTTCATTGCTTTCCCGCCGTGTCATGTGTCGCAATCCTGCTTGAGAATATCTTCCTCATCCCGCAATTCACCCTCCGACCATTTACGATCTTTTCTTCGTTTTTATTCATTTTTACGCTAAAACAATACAACAAATTTAATACGAAATAAACACGCCTGCTCGTGGTCACCAAGACCGCTAGAAAACTATTTTTACTTGCAAAAGCCAAACACGCGCACGTCGAGCCTCGCCGAATGTATACTCAACACTAAACTAAATAAAGAAAAGATGCACAGGTTCACACTAGCGTACTATAACGAGCCTCTGTGTTCACCTTTACGCGGATTCGAACCTGCAGTCTCAGAACCAAAGCTATGAGGTCTCGCATAGTGCCGATTTTTAAAGGGTGAACACACCAAAACTGCGACACTTAGAAATTACTACCAGAAACAAACTAGCAGGCTTTGAAATTATTTTTTTTGTATTATATAACTTGGAAGTTTAGATGTTATTAAAATGTTAAAATATTAGTTATTATTTGCTCCATATGCAAGTGATCGGTATTTTCATCGCACACGCGCCATCATGTTCTGCACGACTGCATCATCGACTTTACGCGATGCGCACAACTACTTTGTTTTGCACTCTTCAATATTTTTCACTGTTTCACCTGTTTTCTCCAAGATTTCTTTGACAATTGACCAATATTCCCCAATAGGACGTGGCTCTGGGCTCTTGGGTGGATTGCAGTCGTGAGGTACAAAATTTATGTTATTTGCATTATACCACGGCAATGTGTCCTTGGCATAGTGGCAGCTTCCCACGTCCGCCTAGAACAGTGGCCTACTCCTTATCTGTTGATAAATGACAGAAGACGCCTTTTGAGGCACTCATCCCGATAAACTTGATCATTCATTGTCCCGGATGGGAAAAAAGGGCTGCTCTTACGGCCACAGGATCAAATAGCTTGCCAAACCATGTGTTTTTTTTTTAATTTAGACTTCATTTTCAGCTTACAACTTTCAGGGGCATCTTGACGACTTGCACCAGTATAAAAATCTTGACCTGCAATATATTTTGATCTTTTATAGCAGTGGGTTTCGTAACATAACAATGCAGTTGTATTTTTTAATTTAGAATTCATACAACTTCCGTATGCGGGATTTCGTTGTAACATTCTACTTTGCGCCTCGGTCTGGCGCTGTTTGAGCTGTAGAACCTTTCCGCTTTACCTTTTGTACGAAAAACTGCGATCTGCGTATGGATTTTGCAACATAACGCGACAAAATCTTCGGATTTCGCGAAAACGCACTGAGGACCTTCCGAGCACTGTTTTTATCACTTTGACCATGCTAACCCCCGCTCCCTGATTTTCTCGTAACTGCCAGGCCTTATTTGTACCGATTAAAACCCTGCAAACGGTCGAATAGTGCAATCTTTAATTTTTAGCAATTTTACGTGTACTTAAGGCCGGATCATTTATAAACTCGTGCAAAATGGTTTGTCTCGTTTCTAACTCGGTTGCCATTTTTAACTCAACTAGGAATCAAATTCAAATTAAATTTCTTCTACGTCCAACTAAGGTCATGTAGTCAGCTTATGGTATTTGAATTTCAAAATATTGAATTCGTTTTGGCTAAGTTATAAGCTTCTCAAAGTGTCGCAGTTTTGGTGTGTTCACCCTTTAATATCATCAGATTTCAAATCACCCTGTACATAAAAGTTCTAACTTAAAAAAATAAAACCTTTTCGCATATCTACAGGCCACTTACTTATCTACTTTACCCTCTCATATTTGAAATTCAAAAGGACGGTGTAAATTTAATGACCTTCACAAAAAATACTTTCTCGTATAATTTATATGGACAAATCCTAGCGTTGCGAGCGTTACGTTCGGACTCTTCTTTCGACTTTTTTGCCGAAACAAAATTAGATGTTACAATTTTTTGTATCGTATATCATTGTATAATAACTTTTCTAAAGCTGATTGGAAAGGCTTCGCGGAATTTACTGAGAGCACCTTCGCTGCGCTCCCTACACCAACCGACGTCCACCTTGGTGAACGTAAGTTCCGCAGGGTTGTCACTGCTGCTGCAGCTCGCTTCGTACCAGCAGGATGCACCACGAACTGTCCAATCCGACGAAGCACGACGACAGGGTCGAAATTTCTTTCGGCGACCATTCTTCATCGGACCCGGAGCAATGCGCGAGCTATTTTAGCCGATAGTTCATACTGCCACCGGCGGACAAAGCCAAGCGTCGAGTGACCAAAAGGCTGCACAAACTGCCAACTTGTGCCCCCTTATTTTCACTAGCGGTGAAGTTCAGGTGGCCAGCGTACCTAACGGAGGTCCTCAATATGTCAATGGCCACTCTCATCATCCCAGACATCTGGAAGGTGGGGAGAGTGGTCCCACTGTTCAAACCGGGGAAACCAGGCAACAAAGGAGAATCTTATCGCCCGATAACCTCCTTTCCCCGGTAGCGAAGACACTAGAGGCCTTGCTGCTCCCGTATTTCACGAACCACCTGACCCCAACGAAGCATCAGCATGGTTTCCGTAAAGTGCACAGTACAACAACAGCACTTAACACCATATACACTCAGATAACACGTGGCCTTAACCGCAACCGTCCCTGTGAGAGAACTATTCTAGTAGCGTTGGACCTGTCAAAGGCGTTTGACACCGTCAGCCACTCCACGCTACTAGAAGATATAGAAGCCTCCTCTCTCCCACAGAGGCTCAAAAGGTGGTCGGCGAATTATCTGAGTGGTCGACATTAGTCGGTAACGTTTAGAGACAAATCGAGCAAACTCAGAAAAATAAAACAGGGGGTTCCCCAGGGTGGTGTCCTTTCCCCACTACTGTGTAATTTTACATTTCAAAGCTACCTAAACCACCAGAGGTAGTCTCGATTGTCTCTTACGCCGACGATTGCTCGTTCATGGCGACGTGGAATGGAATTGATGACTTGTGTTCGAAAGTAAACGGGTATCTTTCCGAGCTTTCTCGCTTCTTCACTGCAAGGAGCCTAACCCTCTCCCCTACAAAATCCTCTGCGACCCTGTTCACCACCTGGACGAAGGAGGTCAGGCTACCGCTGGGAAATCACGTCGATGATACACCAATTTCGACGGTGAATAACCCCAAAATACTCGGAGTAACCTTCGACAGTCTACTCTCCTTCTCTGCGCACACAACCGCTATTGTCAACAAAGTACAGAGCTGCAACAAGGTCCTCAAATCGCTAGCCGGCAGTACTTGGGGAAAAGACAAAGAAACGTTGCTGGCAACATACAAGGCAATATGCCGGCCGGTTTTAAATTACGCAGCACCCGGGTGGTCACCCGGGACTAGTAGGACGCAGTGGATGAAGCTGCAGACGGCGCAAAACACCGCACTACGGACAGCGACAGCGACAGGCGAAAATGCTCCCGATAAAGGAGCACAACACAATGCTCTGCAAGCGGTTTCCTGTTGGGGGCCATAGACGTGGTCACCCAAATAGGCAACTGCTTGCAGCAGAGCCCTCCCTCAGGCACGTCAGGAGGTATCTCTACGAAATGACGGACGACGTCCAAAGGTTCATTAAACAACCTCTGGATCCGTCAGCTTATCGACTGACCCTGAGCGGCATTCACAGTTAGTCAGTCTCGAGTTATGTAGACTCCAGACCTGTGAATGCCGTTCTAGGCGCACAACCACCGGACATTGACGAGTCGGAGCTTCATCTGCCTCGGGAGACTAGAACCACAATAGCCCAACTTCGCTCTGGCTACTGCAGCAGGTTAAACTAATACCTGAGCAGACTAGACGCAGATGTGCCAAATGAGTGTTCGGCATGCGGAGAGACACCCCATGACTCGAAACATCTCTTCGTATTCCCGGAAAACCCGACAACCTTAACGCCTTTATCCTTGTGCACCCACCCTATGAGGCTGAGCTTGACAACAACGACTGAGATATTAAACGATCTGGGCGGGGTTGTTGTAGCCGCTACAACAACAACAACGAAGAAAATTGATTCAAGTTGAACATTTAAAGACATTTATAAAGCGGCTGTAGCTGAGTGTGCAGAGATGCTTGCTGTTATTTGCTAGTCCCGTCAGAGGCAACGTGTTCAAACGAAAAAATCGACAACCAAAAGTTTGGTTTATGTAAACAAAAGTGATATTAATATTACCAAATAATTGTTGAAAACATCAACCAAGGCATTGTTAATATTAACCAAAAAATCACATTTATTATTTTTAAAGTTTGAATTTGGTAATATTAACCAAGTTTTGATTGATTTTTTGCTCAGTGTATAAGGTGGGATAGAAAAAAATTTATTTTGGTTACCTTGTCTCAATGCTTCCCTACTTCAAAAATTTAATGGTATATAATTATAGTAGAAGCTCGTATTTAATAAGATTAGTAGGGAAACCATTCAAAAGTTTTGAATAAAATAAATTTCTTCGCGCCTTTGAGACATTTTCGGACTATATACGTGGTATTGCACTTGGTGGTATTGCGCGCCAAGCGATGACATGTACATTAAGTTTTACAAAAGGTTGGTTCTATAAAGCAATTCTTATCCTAAACTAGCGGTCACGGCGAACATCGTCCCGCCCAAGACCATTTTTATACCCGAGCGCACTTGTACACAACAGTATTATAACTTTGTTCCCATAACGGTTGTTTGTAACACGCAAAACGAATCGAGATACGATATATACCTTTGTTTGTACCTGCGCAAGAACCGCATTAACTAGCAAAAAACTGATTTGACTCAACACATATTTCTTTCAAGCATTTATACCTTGGTCTTTATAGCGCACTCGAATTTGCGCGGTTGACCAAAATGGAAGCGAACAATAATCCAAATTTAAAAGGTGATGTATAAAGAAAACCAGCCTATTTTCACTTCGCGTAAATGACCGATGGGAGAAATAAAAAACCGATTTTAACACAAATTCCAATCAATACACTTTTGAATTTCTGAGCATATTGAATCACAGCGCTTTACGTGTCGGTATAAACAAGGTAACAGACAAATGTACACATAAATGCTCATAATGAAAAAAGAAATCGATTAAGCCGTGAGTGCCTGTCCGTCCGTCTGTCCGTCTGTCCGTCTGTGTACACATAAATGCTCATAATGAAAAAAGAAATCGATTAAGCCGTGAGTGCCTGTCCGTCCGTCTGTCCGTCTGTCCGTCTGTGCACACGATAACTCGAGCAAAAATTGAAATAAAGAAACTTGGTACGTGCACTTCTTTTGAGTGAAGGACGGATGGTATTGAAAATGGGAAAAATCGGACAATAACCACGCCTACTGCCCATATGCCGGTAGTTTGAAGAAATACGAAAACTGCGATATTTTAGTAACTACTGAAGCTTATTCATCCAAAACTAATATTTACAATGACCTTTAGGTGGCAAATAAGAATTTTATAAATTCTTTGGAAAATCGCAGCCCCGCCCACTTATGATTAGATATAGTATATCTCGGCAACCGCCCCACCAATTTCTCCTAAATGTGGCACAGTTGTTGGTCCCGGTAAAACAAATCCCACGGCTGAAAAGTTTTAAAATCGGTTTAAAACCACGCTCACATCCCATATAAAGGTAATTTAGAGAAATATGAAATCTGTTGACAAATCACACAAATATCCCTACTTGTATGACATTTGATGGAACGCATTCCCAATGTTTATCGGACACCGTAAACCTCTTTGCTGATTTCTTTAGGTCAAACTTCGTCCAAGATGGTACAATAGCCATAAACTCCAGTTGTCATGACTCTTCCCACGCTCTAGATTTTGGATCATTGTCTGTGTCTAAATTGGATGTTATCAATAGCATATCTTCTTAAAGTTGGCATAGGACTTGGGTTATTACTAAAAATCTTTTTTATGATCCGATTTGGCGAATATTCAAAACATGTATTGAAAATGGTAAAGGTAGTCCAATTGCAAAAATTAGCTCCCGGGTGGTGCTGAGGTCGAGTTATTACTAAAAATCGACAAGTGACAAAAGGCGCCGTAAATGTCAGACTAAATCGACCTGTTGCACCATTGACGGTTGAGTTGTGCAGTGGTAAATCTCAAATCACCACCTGTCGAAATACCTTAAAATCCAGTTTCATGAAAGCAATTTAATGAAAATTCATTTTTTTAATTGAATTTAATATAGAACCTGACAGAAAAAAAAATCATTTTTCACTTAATTTCTTTCCCGAAACTGGCTTTTAATGTATTTCATCTCAGTCTATATATGTATATTGTATTTCTGTTGATCAAGGATATGCATTCATTTTGAAATTGCCACCAACTATAAGATAAAGTTTCTAGGGCACATTCACTATAGATCCGGATCATTGTTGCCACCAGGGAACTTCTCATGAACATAATGCTTTCGTTCGGTTATTTAAGGTGGCAAACGACCACCAAACCAAACTCTTAGCCGATGAATGTGCCAGTACAAATCGTAAATGTGGATAGTTTGAAAAAATGTTGGACCAAAATGTTTAAATTAAAAATCTACTTTTCGGCGGTACGAAGTTCGCCGGGTCTGCTAGTTATATATATAAAAAAAGTTGCTTACGTAATGCGTTGTAATATTTTACTTAAGACATATACATATTTAATTAACTAAAATTTTAGACACGGGGCAACCCTATTTAGAAGTTATATTTTTACCAAGTGCGGTGAAGCTGTCCTTCAAAATGGTGAATTATTATGGAAGATATGGAGCTGGATTGATGATTGATGCAGTGGTTTTAACATTTGATAACAATTTGATAACAGATAAAAATAGATATTCAGCCTCTTTGCTTAAGTCGTAAATTAGGCTAAATTGTACGACTCGACAACGGTAGCATTGTCTATTGTCGTACTGATATAAGTAAACGACCAAAATCGTCGAAAACTATACAGTACTGCCAAGTTTTTCCGTTTTAATACACTAGTCGAGTGAAAATTTTAGGCAATGACGTGAAATTTTCGATACGATTCACTCTCGAAAAACGACTTGCATTCGACACGACTCTCGAAATGAGGGTGATTGTGTGGTAACACAAAAATACCTTTGAGAAATAAGTATATAAAAGAGTTAAAAATGTGTTGTTCGATAAAAATTGGTGACAACAATGTTAAGTTTTCATCAAGGATTTTTAACAGCTTTTATCTGATATCATAATATTTTTCTTACGTGTTTTATTATTTTGACATTTGTATGAGTAGATTGTTTATTAATATTTTTCGATGCGTAAACAATTTGTATTTCTACTCTATTAATAAATACCCTAAGTATAAATTTTAATATAAAAATTCAGTGGCAACACGTTTGAAACATTTCTGGATTAAAGTGTTTTTGAACAATTCGTTTGATAATACATATATTGTAAATTCTTTCGAACATTACGTTCGGCTTTTGGCTTAAGCTTCCTCGAAAGACATTTCGTTTGGTACAAATTCTGTAACATTTCATTTCATTTCGATTTTTGTTTTTTAGTTTTTATTGTTAAGATAGGTACACCCCATTGAAAATATTACAAATAAAATATTTCCATTAATACCCATATTGTAATAAATATTTAGTTTATCTTATAAATTCGGAAGTACATTTTCTAAATATGTGGCAACCCGCCTCAAAAATATGTACAGCAGAAAACTTTCTTAAACCCCTTTAATTTGATATCCATTTTATAATATTTAACTTATATTTTCAATTTATTTCAATTTAGTTGAATCAAACTTTCCAAACAGGTGGCAACCCTCATCAAAAATGTTTTTCATAGTAAGCTTTCTTAAACCGCTTTAGTTTGATACCCATATTATAATATTTAATTTGTTATCAATTCAATTAATTTGAAATTTTCAAACAGGTGTCCAAAAAATATTTTCGACGGTAAGCACTCTTGACTTAATTTATCAATTTGCTTACACAGAAATTTTCAAATAGGTTGCAACTCTCTAACTTTCTTTTTTTAAATTTTTATGCTTTCACCCCCTAGGATTGTTCTATACCGGCGGTCCTATACAAAAATTTGTTTTCAAAACCAATAATCTAGTATATATTTGTGAAAGTATGTATGTATGTATCTGCCAGGTTGCAGTCTAAACGGACGGACAGAATCGAACAAAATTTTTATAGAGTATTGCCATGACACCTGGGCCTATAATAGGGTGAAAAAATTGGGATCCGACAAGGGGGCGTGGCACCTCCAATAGGCGTGAAAGTTTTAATCAGCCATAACTTCCAGACCATAAGTCACATGAACTTGGGATTTGTTATGCAGACATATCAATGTTAGGTGCTTATAGGAGGGTATACATATATGAGTTTGTAAAAGGGGGCGTGGCACATCCCATAGGCGTGGCATTTTTTATCAGCTATAATTTCGGAACCATAAGTCACACGAACTTGAAATTTGGTATGCAGACATGCCAATGGTAGGTGCTTATAGGAGGGTATGTATAAACGAGTTTGTAAAAGGGGGCGTGGCACATCCCATAGGAGTGGCATTTTTTATCAGCTATAACTTCGGAACCATAAGTCACACGAACTTGAAATTTGGTATGCAGACATACCAATGGTAGGTGCTTATAGGAGGGTATGTATAAACGAGTTTGTAAAAGGGGGCATGGCACATCCCATAGGCGTGGCATTTTTATCAGCTATAACTTCGGAACCATAAGTCACACGAACTTGAAATTTGGTATGCAGACATATCAATGGTACGTGCTTATAGGAGGGTATTTATAAAGAAGTTTGTAAAAGGGGGCGTGGCACATCCTATTGGCGTGGAATTTTTTATCAGCTATAACTTCGAAACCATAAGTCTCACGAACTTGAAATTTGGTATGCAGACATATCAATGGTAGGTGCTTATAGGAGGGAATGTATAAACGAGTTTGTAAAAGGGGGGTGTGGCACATCCCATAGGCGTGGCATTTTTTATCAGCTATAACTTCAAAACCATAAGTCACATGAAATTTAAATTTGGTATGCAGACATTTCTATGGTAAGTGCTTATAGTAAGGTGTATATGAATGAGTTTATAAAATGGGGCGTGGCACATCCCGTAGGTGTAAAATTTTTAATCAGCCATAAATTGGGAACCATAAGTCGCATGAACTTGAAATTTGGTATTCGGACATAGGTATCTATGGGAGGTGTTCGGATATTTAAAACTGTGTGTTTTTTTTAAGCGTTACCGTCTATAGATTATTTTGAAATGGAAAGATTTAGTCGTTTTTTAATACCGCGATGCTGTTAAACGAAAAAGGTTCATTCTTAATGAATAAAACTCTTTCCAAATTAAGCATTCTACCAGAAAAGTGCAGCTATACATAAAACAGCTAATCGAATAGGCAGCTAAACGGAATGTACCGTAGTAGAATAGTTTTAATTTAAAAATGTGATCGTTACCTTAATCCACCTAATATTAATAATGGAACAAGAGTTGTAGTACAAGTGATGATCAATATATATTAGTTAAAGCCCGATAAAGCTAAAAGTATAGCTCGTAAGTATGCCTTAATGTGAACAAAGAAAATAGTTTGTCTCCTTTAATTTATGCTGAACTGAATATTTGTACTACTGTTTTATATTTTCATTTGTTTACCCCAAACGACGTCGGGTGCTCTGCTAGTTATTACTAAACATTTTTTATTATAGCTTAAAATTATTGTAACCAATAGAGGTACGTTGTACACAAACAGATAAATAAAAGTTCACAAGAGTTCATATAAAACTATTCGTCGATTTAAATAATTAACTTTTTACTACACATGTTTTTTTACGAGGAGGAAGCATCGAAAGCCTAACACCGTCAGTGTGAGACTTTAACCCAAACTAACCTCCTACCGTCATGTACCGTTCCCCACCCGGTACCACCGACAAGAATTTCGTCGGGATAATCACACTGTGTGGCTGATAAAGTTATAGATCTGTTGAAGCACAAAAAATATGCATACTTAGAATTTTGAATACCCCCTCACGATCTGGACTTAAGGTATAAAAACGCGTTTTTCGTAGTTTGAGCCTTAAAATTGTTCGTTACTTAATTTCTGTTTATCCGATGAAAAATATATACAGTGCTTACACGGTAACCGTAACCATCAATACATGAAACTCCTTGTTTAATGCAAGTCTTTAAAACAAAACATTGTAACCTTTATAAGTAAAACTTCAAAAAAATTTTACCTCAATACCTACAACTTTCTTTGTTTATCCATGCCAAGCACACACAATTTGAACTTTTTGCATCTCTTTGATTAACAAGTATTCTGGAAAACTACAACAAAACATCCAAAAATCTTAGTACAGTTTAATGTTTTGTTTTTTATTCAGTTTATTTCAAGGATTGGACGGAATTCGAAATTTTCATATTTCCAGTAGTGTAAAAATAACGCGGATTATATTACACTAAGATATGAATCCTTATTTTTTTTTCAAGACTGGATTTAATTCTTTTCAAATATTTGTTATCCTCCATTTGAGTTAATTATTTTTAATCTCTTCAATCACAACAATGCCATCCCGTAGACAAACCTTTGGTTTTAAATTTTTGTATCTAAGCAGATCTAGAATTGAAATTACGAGTTAAAAAATAAAACCAAATCGGTTTTTATTTTATTACTAGCAGTCCTTGCGAACTTCGTCCCGCCCAAAATAAATTTTTTATTCAAACATTTGTTCCAACGTTTTTACGAACAATCACGTTCACGTTTGGTTTTGTGGTCGTCAGAAAGCAATGGCAATGGAGGATCATCTTAAATAACCGAATGAAAGCGTTATGTCCGTGAAGAAGTTCTTGTGGCAACAATTATCTGGTCCGATGGTGAATCGTCCTTGAATCTGTATAGTACAATTTGTGGCAATTTCGGAATGGGGGAGTATTATTAGTCCACAGAAATCCAATATACATAGACTTATTTGAGACGAAATACCTTAGAAATTTTCCAATTGTATTTGTAGGCATTTATCAAGAATTGTCTTTATGTTTAGTCGCCGTAAAGCAAGGACCGCAATCGTTCTGATGATTGATTTAACGGTGGTAATTTAACTTTGATCCTTGGCGTCTCCAATTGACTTCACTTGACGATTTTTACCAATAACTCGCTCAAAGCGCTCAAAGTTTTCCATGTATTTTATAAGGGAAGAAACAACTCTTCGTAGAAATGGTATAGAATTCTTGAAAATTAATATTTTTCGATCGGAAAACTCTGTTTCTTCTCAGAAGATTCCCAATAATAATATCCAATTATTTATTTAACCATTTTTTCATAGTAACTATATTTTATTCTTCCACCAAAGCCCCAAGGAAATGGTTAAATAAACAATTGGGTATTGTTATTGGAAGTCTCACGTGTAACTTTTATATCACTTTTATAACAAAAATTTACGATTCTCGATTCGAATGCCTACTATTTCGATAAATTCCCTCAAGTACTTCTTTTAAAACCATATTTTTAATATTAATGCAAGCAAATATTATTGAAATATGCTGAATCGTTTAAAAGGAAGCTGTAAACTAACTAAATGTAAACTCACGGTCATAATAGTCGCTAATGTAGAAACGTGCAAACAACCATACGAAAATATGTGTATGTACATGGGCGTACGCATGCCCATAATTATTATCTTTTAATATTTCCATTAGTTTGTACTTGAATTTAGGTTTAGGTATGCTTAGTGTTCACAGAGGTTTTGTAGAAAAAAAATTTTAATCTTCGCTAAAACAATTTCTTGATTTGCAGAAGACACTCGAAGACTATTGTTTAAATAAACAAGTAATTTTTTAGCAAAAACAAAACCGACTTCAGTTCTGATGTAAAAATTTAAGATTACCGTTAATTTCTTCATGATCCAATAATCGTATCTAAACCAAACTAGGATGCGACCACCTCTGAGGTAGTACCACGTTTCCTTTAAAAATAATTATCGAAATCGGTTATGCGGTAACATATGTATGTACATAACAAAAATATTCCGACGAATAGATAACCTCCTTTTTTTATGTCGGTTAAAAATAATGAAAAAATTACGATTTTGGTGTAAAGACGAAGTCGCATTTTAAAATTTGCATGCAATTAAGGTAACTAACAAATTTGTATTTCAACACTTCAATAAGTGCATAATAAACTCTATGCAATATAAATTCCTTTGTAGGGCTCGGTACAACTCAATTGTTACAGTAACAAATAATGTTTAAGCAAAAAACACAACCGATTTCAATTCACATATAAAAATTTAGAAGTACCGTTAATTTCCTCATGATCCAATGATCGGATCTAAACCAAATTAGTATGGGACCTCGCCTGAGGCACCAGCAAAATAATTATCGAAATGGGTTAATGTGGTCCAAAGTTATGCGGTAACATACGTAAGAAAAATATTCCCATGAACTGATACCTGCCTCTTTTTTTGAAGTCGGTTATAAAGAGAAAAATTAATGAGGTAAATTATTATACATTTTTAACAGCTATATTTTAACATTTCTAATAAAATTTACTTTACAAAATCTCAGCCCCCAAACTCCCCCCACCCCCCCTAAATTATGCTCTGCGTACGCCATACATACATACATATGTATATATGTACATAAAATGATGATACCGTACTTCATTATTTTATCAAACAATTAAATGGAAAAATTACGACTCAAATTGCGTGAGTATAAGATGTCATAAATGGAAGAGGTGTACAAAGCCAAAATCAGGCACACAAGTGTACTACATACATATGTACTATGTAATAATGTAGTAGATATGTATGCATATGTTTAGATTAGGCTGGGTCACGAAAAGAAATTTCGCTATAAGCTCTCAACCCTAGCTTATGTACTACTTCCAGAGAATTTCATTGTCGTAAGTATTGCGCTCTAAACACGCCTAAAATACAGCCAAATTTTCTATTTATTCAAAGTGTAAAGTCTTTGTGTTGCTTACATTTCCTTGAAATTATTTTGGCATATGTATTAGAGCGGGTCGATTTGTAGGGGACCAAAATCACGGAAAAATCGCATATGCGGTAAATGCTCTACGAATCATTCTGAACACCCTTGATTAAGAAACCATGGGTCTAAAACCAATTTCGAGCCAGCGAATTTTAAGGGGAAGGTTCATATCAGGTAATACAAAATTTTGTGGCAAAAACTTAAACAACAGCTGATCTATGAGTGTAAGGGTACAAAAAGCGTTTTATTTTTTTGAAAATACTTAAATGAGTAAGTTTTTAAGTCCTGCTTGCTTTTCAAGAGTGGTATATTTATACCCTGTCTGTCCGTCCGTCTGTCCGTCTGTGAACACGATAACTCGAGTCAAAATTTAGATATCTGAACGAAAGTAGGTATGTGTACTTCTTTGCAGCGTCGGACGGATGATATTAAAAATGGGCAAAATCGGACAATAGCCTACCTCCCATATAACGGTAATTTTCAGAAATACGAAAACTGCGATATTTTAGTAACTACTGACTCTTATTAGCCCAAAATTTATATTTACAATGATTTTTAGACGAAAAGTAAAAATATTGTAAATATTTGGAATATGGGCGTAACCGCTTCACCAATCTCTTCCAAACACAGTTGTTGGCATATATGTAATACTTCTATATTGCTAGTGCAATATGATCGCAATGAGTTTTCAATTCGAAATCAAAGAAAGACAGTCTATGTAAATGTTTGTGATTGTAGAAGTATACGTGTATATTTGTAAACGACTACATAGAATGAAGTGACATATCATAACAGGGGCGGTTCAGGGAATTCAACAAACAAACATCAATTTGACGGTCTCATGTTTACTTCAAGCCGCAATGGATATCGAGCCCTAGCCCCGAAAAAAGTAAGCGATCTTTTTTCAAATTTTAATTTTGATGCATAAATGCTCTTAAAGCACCTGCATCAAAAAATAAGTTAAAAAACTATATATACATTATTTTAAACGTTAGGGCTCGATATGTGGACTTTCTCCGATGCTCTTCGTTCTTTAGAAATCTGAAAAATTGGAAACTAGAAGATCTTTTCCTAACCAAGACTTAAAAATTTGTTTACACCTAAAGCGGTGTGGTATTTTATATGTTGGCCGAATCCAATAAAGCACGCTATTTGATTCCCTTCTATTCTAATTGACTCCAAAGGGAAATGCCAATTGATGCCAAGTCCTACTATAACTGGTATTATTATCCCCTGCCACCACCAACGGCCGCAGCGTTTCTCATAGATTTACAAAAATTTTATTTCTTGTTAATCTTTGGTATGAATTGTTTTTCAATGAGAATTTGTTAAACCGCTCTGAATTTTGAAAAGTAAAATTGTCATTTTGAGTACATTCTCTTATTGGATTTCTCTTTCTTTCTTCAATATGTCGCCACTCTGATGTTGGGGAATGTACTTTGAATGTACTAGCAATATAGAAGTACCAGCTTATACCCGCGGGTTTCATCCCACGTTTTTATACAAATATGAAAAATAATTTAATGATGTTATATTTGATTTCTCTGTCCATTTTCTTATAGCTCGTTATTTTTTAAGCGAGTTAAGGTATTTAGGCCGTTTAAAACTATGAAATTATAAAATCTCGTCTGCGCGCTAGGCATACGAAGGATATAAATCCCTCTAAGTTTAAAGTGTAACCTTCTTGGAGGTGCCACGGCGGGTTCTAATATTTCCAACTCAAAATTAGTAACCTGGCCTTGATAAAATACCACTTGTCATTACTGTAGCAAATGCCTCAAGAGGTATGTATGCATCATGAGGGCTTTAGATTATAAGGCCGAACCCAGCTCTCCCTTTTCCATTAAATGAAATTTTTTTTGTCAGTACGGCAATTATTTATAAAATAAATCTCCATAACAAATTTAAATACTTCCAGAGATTTTCTATCCTTCCAGAGATATGTATTAAGAAATTTTTAGTATGTATGGGAGGCGACATGCCTTCTTTTTAATAACTCACATTTTTCCCATGAGCAATTGATACATTTTGTACCCACAACTCCATACCAAGTTCCAGTATTCTTCCACAAACACTTCCAGGGCAAGAAAAAGCCAATTTGTGTAGGAAGTGCCACGCCCCATTTTCTTATAACCCTAATCTTCTTCCATGAATTTAGAATTGATTTTACATACCCTAGTACCTCAGTACTCTGTACTAGAGGTATACGCCGCCGAGCCACGCCGCCGCCGCCGCCGTTTTTTGTCATTTTTCACTCGCCGCCGCCGAGTCGTGGAAACATCGGCGCGGCGGCGGCGGCGGCGGCGTTCGGCGCCTGAGGATTAATGTACAAAATATTCATGATATACAGTGGTCGAAAAAATTATAGCTGCAGCAGAAGTTTTAACAATTTATTTATTTTTTTATTATTTAGTGTAAATCCAAGTTTCAAACTTTGTGCAATATTAAAAAATTTAACAAACTTTCGCAAAAATTTTGAGCTTTTTAATTAGATTTCTTGGAAAGATTTTGAGTATGCAGTTTTGTAGCTCATTGAATTCTAGTAGAATAAAGTGCAAGTTTCAAATAGCTAAAAATTAAAGTAGGTTTTTTTAGAATTTTTCTTCTCACAAATAAACACAATTTATTTTTATGTGGAAGAAAACCGTAACAAATTCAGTAGAATTAAAAATCAAGGGTAATTTTAAGCCATTTGAACTTGCATTATATTCTAGTTGAATTCAATGGGCTATAAAACTGCATACTCAAAATCCTTCTAAGAAATCTAATTAAAGAGCTCGAATTTTTTGTTGAATATATATATATTTTTAATATTACACAAAGTTTGAAACTTGGATTTAGACGGATTTTGTTAAGGAATGAACTATATTTTTTATAAAAAATTACTGAAATTTAATAACATTAAAAAAATAATAAGTTAAAACTTATCAATATGTGGTGCGGCTGTAATTTTTTCGACCACTGTACAAACACTGGAATATATCCAGTATTGCCAGAACTTTTTGGGCCGACCGGCTAGATTGGCAAAAAAAAGCGGCTAAAATGTTTTAGTGAAATTTCACATAGACTCTGGCAAAAAACGGCTAAAATGTTTTAGTGAAAATTCACATGCTTTATTTAAATAAATCGCAAGAAACGAAAGACTAGTTAACACCATTAATTTATATCGAGTGTATATTCCTCATCATCAAATAAATCACTATTGTATATATCACCTGAATTCATTAATTTTAAGAGATCGTCATCTACAGTAAAATTATGGCAGCATTTTTCTTCGCGTTTTAAACCGTATCTTATATATAAAATAGCGTTTTAACGCACATTGGATTTCTTTGCTTAGTTTTTATTATATTCATTGAACTAAATATTCGCTCTACTTCTGCATTACTTATAGGCAAAACAAGAAAACCAAAAACTAGGTTGCAAAGGTCAGCGAAAGGGTTTTCTCCTAGGGCATTTCGAAATTGATAAACTTCGGCCCAAAATTTTACAGTTGAGTCTAAATTACTCCAGGTATGTAACGTTAACCGTTGCCATTGCATCTCTATGGATGTTATTTTGTCGGCATTATATTTGTGTTTTTGTTGCTGTAGTTGAACAAATACTTTTGGTTTAATTACTCTTAATACATTTCCAACTGAAAAAAGTAAATTTTTTTAGTGTGGCAATATTTGTAGGGAGGCGTTGGCGTAATTCCTTTATTAAAGTGATAATAAAATAGCGACCATTTTCTCGAATTATTTTCTCGGCTTCGTGGTCAAAAGCGTTTGTGCTTACTTTGGTTTTTTAAATACTCTTCTAAACTGTGATAAAACTGAGGAAATGGAGCAAGGTATGGTTCCAACGGGGAGCATATGGGATCAAATGTGTCCGCGCTAATAAACTAGGGGGCATAGATGCGAAAGTAAAACATTGAGTTCATTAAAAATCTTCATTGGGTCTGCATTATTGCTTTCGAACAACTTGTTTACTTTTTGCACCTGAAAATTAGGCAAATAGTAAAATCGGCTAAAAACGGCTAACTTTTTTTACAAACCGGCTAACAAATCGGCTGCCGGCTAGATCGAATTTTCTCCGGCTAGTTGCTATCAAAACCGGCTAAACCTAGCCGGAAAACGGCTAAAATGGCTACGCTGAATATATCGTAGAATTGCGTTTAAAATTGTCGGAAGGGGTACATCATATTCCGATGGCGGAAGGTTAATATTGTTAAGCATTTAAAGTTATTAACAGAAAACTTTTATGGGGTATAGTTTTTTTGCACGAGCAATCGCATGGTCAAAAACGCACTAGGTCTTTAGCTTTCAGTTTTAATACACTAGTAAAATATATAACACGGTGTCCTTGAACCAGATTCAACTGAATTGGTCGGGAACGATGGAATTTCCGATTATAATATTTTGGGGGGGTGTTCCCGAGTTAGAATGCGTGAAGTTCAAAATCGTGGCTAGTGCCGATTTCAAAAACGGTAACTTTTCCGATTTTCAGCCGATATTTCGCTTTTAAGCATAGTATAAATAAGACTGTATATGAGTAATTTTTAAATATCGAGCTCGAACCGCTAAAATAACGTAAGCGACATTTTCTTAAAAATTTCTTTTTGACGCAGAAATATTCCTAGAGCATCCAATTGCAGTTCTGCATAAAAAAAAATATTAAAAAAAATTTCGCTTACGGTATTTTGGCGGTTAGGGCTCGATATGTATATACATGTATAGCCTGTAGGGAATTCCGTAGTCGTCTACTACAATAGCCAACTTTTGGTCCACTTATAACGGCCTACTTTTATCTGGCTTCAAAAAAATTAACTATAAACACTTATTATTTTATAGGTGTTCTTTTATTAGTTAGTTTTTTTCACTTCATAATAAAAACTTGTACTATCGTCCGGGCCGGTACTAACCCTAAATGTTTTTAAATATTTAAACGAATTTCCAACGTCATCATCGCATCCTTATTCAGTGCTTTTGAAAAATACCAAGTATTTTCGTGAAAATTGTTTTTTTTTATAGAAAAACTTCTCTTCTAAAGGCAGAATTTGTTTTGCTATACTGTTGTACGGATCAAGTGAACGCGTAAAATAGTTTTTATTGCTTTAGAAAATGCGTTCCTTTAAGCTCAGATGGACTGTATGCAAGAAACTCGTCTTCTATTGATTTCTGATTTTCCCCTGTTGTAAATAATCTCGAATCTCTATGAAGATCGCTTTACAATTTCGAGCTCAAAATGTTTGATTAACCATGGGAAAATCATTACGATAACAACATTGAGACAAAACATGTTGACTTCGGAACCTTTCTATGTTTCACATTAGGCCAGATTGGCGGTTGTTTTGACTTGCACGGAAATAACCTTACCACACTTGCATGTGTATCTTGGCATGCGCTTTTGCATTTATTGGATATTATAAAAGTTATGTGAATATTAAATAATCAAATTTAACAAAATTTTATAATTTTTATCTTCCAACTAAATTTAAGGAAAAATCCGGGCCCGGGAAACAGCCCCACCCTTTAGTCGGGCCTGCACATATATGTATAAATATGTATACAATCGACTTGTATATATGTAAATATATATACTTATTCATCAAGAACCTTATCGAAAACCTACCTGAAAATCGAAAAAGTTACCGTTTTTGAAATCGGCACTTGCCATGATTTTGAACTTGACATATTCTAATACTGGAACACCCCCCTATAAGAGTCTAATCGGAAATTCCACCGTTCCAGACCGATTCAGTTGAATCTGGTTCAAGGACACTGTTGTACAAGATAGACGCATGTTGTATGGGGTTTGGTAGGACATGGTATCAATAGGAAAGGATGTCAGATGAAAGGATACGCAGAATTGTCATTTAGGCGTGACTCGCCAATTATGTATATGGCACGAATGCCGCACTTTCAGTATTAGTGGCAGGAGTGCCGCTCTGTTAAAATGATGAGATCTGTATCGTTTCGATACTCAAAAATGATTGTCCTTTATTTCAACTTTCATTTGTTTATATAGCTTAAAAATACAATACAAACTCTAAGTTCAATATACTTAATTGACCTACTTAATTTCTACTATTGCTCATAATGATTTATGGTAGTCATGTGCAATGTGATTCCTCACTATTAACACTCAAAAAACTTTTGGTGACACATTGTACATATTTTGTTTCGTCAGCAGTTATTTGTATATGCAAAATTGCTTGAGCACACTTTCTGTTCATAATAGCCGCACACACTCAACATGACCCAATTCTCATATTATAAGCAAAAAATATAATTAATAAAAATGAACTGCTATGCATATAGCTAACACATATTGTATCAGGTACATGCACAACAACACCGTGATTATTTATTTAACTAAACTATTCAAAAAGCGCAAATCTTTTACAACGATAAGTTGTTTATCTTGTTACTAAAACTAGTAATTTTTAGCAAAAAATAAAACCGACTTCAACTCCCATATAAAAATATATATATATATATATATCTCATGATCCACTGATCGGATCTCAACCAGATTAGTATGGGACCACCTCTGAGACACTACCTGCAAAAAGAATTATCGAAATCGGTTGACGTGGTCCAAAGTTATGCGGTAACATACATAAAAAAAAAAAAAAAAAAAAATATTTCCGACGAACTGATAACCTCCTCCTTTTTTGGAAGTCGGTTAAAAAGGAAATAATGTTCGCGAACTGAAAAGAGAAAATGCAAAATGGTGTACTGTGTTGTCACTCTATTTATGGGCCATTCCATACAATATTTACACTTCAATATTTTTTTTACATTCTTTGTTGAAAAAAATCCCGAAATTTTGAACTCACAAAGAAGTATCTTTTTTCAATTTTTTGCAGTTAATAAACTGTTTGTCGGAGAAAATCAGTAAGTAAGCAAAACGCGCGTAATTACCTCGGCTTTGTATTAGAATGTGAGATATTTTTTTATTTATCATACACCGTTTTGATTTTTTTTTTTCAATCTAGGTAGCTGTCACACTCTATGGAGTACACTGTAAAAATTTTAGAATGGAAAAACCAAAACTGTATTTACGAGTTTTTTTCATGTGTGCGTACAAAAAGTTTCAGCGCATGCGTTGCCAGTGGTTCTTTATGTACGCAGGCCTGAAAAAGCTCGTAAATACTACAGTTTTGGTTTTTCCATTCTTAATTTTTACAGTGTACTCCATAAAATCTGACCATTATTTAGATTGCAATAAAAAATAAATAAACAGTGCATAGTTAATTAAAAAAAATTATAAAACGTATATAAAAAAAAAATATTTATTTAAATCTATCCCACACTGTAATGGAAAGCCGAGGTAATTACGCACATTTTGATTGCTTAAGTGATTTTCTCCGAAATATAGTTTATTAACTGCAAAAAATTTAAAAGAGACAATTCTTTGAGATTTTGAAATTTTGGATATCGAATATCATGACGAAATAAAAAATAGGTGTCTCCTTTCTTTCGTTAAAGAAAGTAAAAAAATATTTCACACCAATAAAAAATATTGTGGTGTAAAGATTGTATGAAATGATTTTCGAGTGAAGTGATTCGGAGTGATTTGGGAGGAAAAGTAAAGTGATTGTCGTAGTGACTACTTACAACGCTTTTTTGAAACGCAATTACGGCCGTGGGGTTATTCGATTTTACTTTTTAATAAGCTAATTGGTTAATCGATTATTTTTTTATTTAAGTATTTCTATAAACAAACATATGCACCGAATACAAATATTTATAAGGCGCCTTTTAAATAATATTTCGCGTTACAATTTAGCAAGAATTGGTTTCCTACGTTCTTTGGTATGTGGCTAATGGCCAGATGCGCCGGCGCAATTTGAGACGCCGGCGGCGCCGCCGCCGCCGATTATTTCTAAGATTCACGACGCCGCCGCCGCAATATCTATCGGCGTAAACCTCTACTCTGTACCCCAGTAATCTTTTCGAATAACGGAAATTTTTCTCCATGAGTATGGAATTAATTTTATATACAAATCTCGGTTCCAAGTTCCAGACCTCTGCAATAAACACCTCCAGAGATATGCGGCATAGAAAAATCAATTTGCATGGGAGTTGCCACACCACCTTTTCCAATAACTCTCATTTTTCTCCAAGAGTATGGTATTAGTTTCACATACATACATACATATGTATTTCCATACCAAGCTTGAGTACTTTACCCCAAACATTTGAAGATATATGCAATATGAAACTTTCAGTCAGTATGGGAGGTGCTACGCCTCTTTTCCATAAATGTCCATTTTTCTCCGTGAGTATGAATATGATTTCACACAGTGTTGGCAAAATGTTAATCTGATTAACGATTAAAATGTTAATCGCGTTTGTCGATTAAAATTAATAAGTCGTAATCAACTGTACGATTAATGATTATTATTTTTTTTCGTTAATCGCTGGCTGCGATTACGGTTAATTAATTTTAATCATTAATCGTTAATCCAATTAAAAATAAAATCTGATTAAGTTGTCTAGTTTGTCCGAAATTGAAACCAGTAATAGTAATGCTTTTGTGTTTTACGCTTATAAAAAGAACATAATATAAAAAAATTATAATTATTGTTATTAGTAATACATAAACTGGGAACTTTTACAAACCTGGTTTGTAAAACGTTTGTTGGTATAGATATTAATGAAAATGCACACCAAATTGCTCAGATTGGTGAGGAAACCCGACTTAGCCATACCGGATTATCTTGCTTTGTGTGTAATCACCAAACCTACTTGATCAAATTAAGAGTTAATGGTTAAAAATAAATTTTTTTAATCGCGGTTACGATTAACTGTCTAGTCAGATTAAAATGAATCATGATTAACTGTAATCTGATTGAATTTAATCGAAATAACTAATTGATTAAAAAATCAATCGATTAATGCCAACACTGATTTCACATACATATCTCTATACCAAGTTCCAGTCCTCTCCCACAAATACTTCCAGAGATATGTATGTAATATGAAAATTCCAATTTGTATAGGAGGGGCCTTGAATTATCGGAATTACTTTCAGTCTAAGACCATCCTTGCGAAATCCGTAGTAAGTGTACCAAATTTTGTTCTGATCGGGAAACCGGCTAAGGAAGTAGCCTATTTTTCAATTCAGATCATAGACCATCTGTGAGCAAAATTTTATTTTCAAACAGGTGGCAACTTTTAAAAAAGTATCCTATTTTCCAATCTAGGTCATAAGCTATCTGTTCAGTCCTTTCCGCGTATTAATTTAATTAAACTTTTTTAACAGGTGGCAACTCTTCCAAAAAATTAGCCTATTTTCCACTGTAGGTTATAAGCTATCTGCCTACAAAATTTCATGCAAATCCGTTCAAACGTTTCCGCGTATTAATTGCTTTAAACTTTGTTAGCAGGTGGCAACTCTTAAAAAAAGTAGCCTATTTGACAACCTAGCTCATAAGCTGTCTGTGTGAAAACTTGCATCTAAATCAGTTCACCCATTTCCGCGTATCAATTAAATTAAACATTTCTAACAGGTGGCAACTCTTAAAAAAAGTAGCCTATTTTCCAACCTAGGTCATAAGCTATCCCTGTGCAAAATTGCATGCAAATCCGTTGAGTGGTTTCCGCGTATTAATTTAATTAAACTTTTTTAACAGGTGGCAACTCTTAAGAAAGTAGCCTATTTTCCAATCTAGGTCATAAGCTATCTGTGTGCAAATTTTCATGCAAATCCGTTCAGTCGTTCCCGCATATTAATTTAATTTAACTTTTTTAACAGGTGGCAACTCTTAAAAAAAATAGCCTATTAACCAAACTGGCCAATTAGCATTTTCATGCAAATCCGTTCAGTCGTTTACGCGTGATGATTTCCCAAACATACAAACTTTCACATTTATAATATTAGTAAGAAGTAAGATAGTAAGATTACATATATGGTTGTTGGCCTTGGTGCAACATACCAAACGGCTGAAGAGTTTTAAAATCGGACAATAACCACGCCCACATCCCATATAACGGTAATTTAGAGAAATACAAAATCTTCGATAAATCAGTTAATACTGAATCTAATTTATTCAAAATTGATGTTCAGTATGAGTTAGATTTGGATGATGACAATATTTTAACAGAACCGCCAATTACTAGAAACATTCCGTATAACCATTTGGAATATTTAGAATTTGAAGACCCATCACTTCCTGACCCACAAGTGCCATGCCACATACAAGGAACTGAGCGATACGTTCAACTGCTAAGTCGTGTGTCTCGGCGCGTAACGAAAAAAAATCGTGAAAGTGTTATGGCTGTGACTGATGTTAGTCGAAAAAAATACCACGCTTGGACAGAAAGCAGGACTTAAAGATTAGTTATTTAAGAATTTTCAAAAAAATAAACGGCTTTTTGTACCCTTACAATCATAAGTCAGCTATTTGCTTAAGTTTTTCCCAACCTTTTGTGGCGCTAGGGCCTTTATTCTTTTTATTATTTATGAATGACATTAGGTCCTGTTATTCTTCTTCGTCAAAATTTCTTTTCCAAGAGCTGGCGTCGAAAATATGCTATAGTTTTTTCAATATTTTCACAATGGGCTGCATTTTAGTAATGGAACGTTAGTGCAAAGTCAGCACTTTCAGTTCCGGGACACCTGGCGCCGGAACGCGCGCGAATATAATAATAAAAACTACAAAGTTAATAAAGGATACACTCAGACTCATTTGTGATAGGACCAGGTGAGTCAGCAGTCGACAGAAGTGAGAATGGTAACTGCTGGTAGATAATTTTTACAAAAGGTTAGCACAATAATTATACTTTTTCTAAAAAAAAATTTGTAGTAGCGAACTTTTAATGCAGTTTACTTCTATTTGACACGTAGATCATTGATCCACAGTCTTACCTCTAAATCTCATTGGGAACATTCGGCCATCTTGGATTTTATGTTTTTTTTTTTGATTTTTGGGATTTGCAAGATTATTTAAATTGTAGGGAATTTAATTTCCCACATTTTTTAAGTATAAGGTTAAAAAAAAGTTTTTGTAAATAACATCGTGCGGCAAAAACCAAAAATTTTTAAAACACACGAAAAAATCAATTTATTCACAAACCTAGGAGCCAAATATAGCATAACTGCGTTTTTAATTTTTCTCTCTGACGTCAGGATTTTGTTTAAAGGACTTTGAAATTTCCAGGATATTAAAAGGAAAAATTCTGTAGAATTAAAAAAAATTAATTTTTTGTTGCACCAGGACGAATAAATTTTGAAAATGTCCTTTTAAAACTTTATCCTTGAATATCCTTGGAAATTTCCAATATTTACTTTTGAAAAAAATATATGTCAAGTACTAATATGTAAACTACCATATCCTCGAAGTTCGTCCTTCTAACTATTAGTTTTAGATAAAAAAAATGTTACACTTCTCTTTATAAGATATTGATGGTTACAATATACATAAATGCAGATACTAGACAGCACTCCGCTGGGTATTGGACCAAACCAATTTTTTTTAAGAGATTGAGTCATAGGTAAAAAGTTCGCTCTCCGATTTTCGAAGTTAGCCTCCGAAATCGAGATATGGGCCTTCGAAGTTCAAGATAGGATCTTTGGTAAAAAATTATTTTTTTTATTATATGTAAACAACTAAAAAACTAAAAATACAGTCGTAGACCGCCGTTTGCTCTTATTTAAATGGTTTATAGTTTTTTTGGCAAACTTATATTACAGGTGCTATAAGGGGGCAAAGGTCGCGTCTTCAAACAATTTTGAACAGATTTTTAAAAAGTTGGTATCGTTATAAACGTTATTGGACCCCCTTCTTCTCTTTTGATATGCATATTTGTATACTTTGTATGTAAACATTTGAGAAAAAACATTTAAAAGGAAAAAATACCTTTTTTTATAAAAAAAAATATTTTAAACAAACAAATTACCAACCGATTTTTAAAAAATTTATATTATTGTTAACGCAATCAAATCTTTTTTCTTCTGATATGCGTATTTGTATACTTCGTATATAAAAATTGTAGAAAAAACACCTAAACCGGGAAAAAATTCCTTATTTATAAAAAAAATAACAAAGAAATTACTAACCGATTTTTAATAATTTGGTATCGTTGTAAAGGCGATTGGACCCCCTTTCATCTGGTGTGCATATTTGTATACTTTGTGTATAAAAATTTGAAAAAACACTTGAAAGCAAAAACACCTTTTTTTTATAAAGAAAAATATTTTAAACAAAAAAAATACTAAAAGATTTTTAAAAAATTGGTATCGTTGTAAAGGCTACTAGAAAACTTATACTTTCTTAAACCCAAAAATTTCGTTTTATATACAGAAAAAGAATATTATTAAAAACATTTGTTCCCTCTATATAAACTCCTACCCCCTAGATGAAAGGCTGGCTACGCCCTTGTATGCAAAACAATTGAAGTATTTAAACCGTAGGTATATCATACGGTCAGTTTGTTCTTTTAGAGCGCATACATGGTTCCATAATAATGATTCAAGTATCTTCATTGATGTATGTATATTGTATATATATAAATGTGAATGTCTGTTTGTTTATTACGTTATAACTTTTGAACCACGACATGGAATCGCACGAAACTTTGCAGATTTATTTGTTTTTACCCCGGGAAGGTTATAGGTATGATTTTATTTGCAAAGATGTCGTAAATTTCGTAAGGGGGCGTGGCACCTCCAATAGGCCTGCAAATGTTATAACTTCGGAACCATAAGTCAAAAGAACTTGAAATTTGGTACGAAGGCGTGTCTATGGGAGAAGCTTATAGTAAGGTGTATATAAACGAGTTTGTAAAAAGAGGACGTTGTACCTCCCTTGGGCGAGGAATTTTGTTTCAGCTATAACTTCGAAACCATAACTCACATGAATTTGAAATTTGATATGCAGTCATATGTATCTATGGAAGGCGCTTATGGTAAGGTATATATAAATTAGTTTCTAAAAAGGGGCGTGGCATATCCCATAGGCATGGAATTTTGTTTCACCTATAACTTCGGAACCATATGTCGCATGAATTTGAAATTTGATATGAAGTCATATCTAGGTAGGTGCTTATGGTAAGGTTTATATAAATGAGTTTATAAAAGGGGGCGTGCCACATCCAGTTGGCTTTGAAGTTTTAATCACCCATAACTTCGGAACCATAAGTCACATGAACGTGAAATTTAGTATGTAGACATATCTATGGTAGGTTCTTATAGTAAGATATAAATAATTAAGTTTGTAGAAGGGGGCGTGGCTCATCTCATAATAATGGAATTTTTAATCAGCCATAAATTTGGACCCATAAGTCACATGAACCTGAAATTTGGTATGTAAACATACCTATGGTAGGTGCTTATAGTAAGGAGTTTGTAAAAGGGGGCGTGGCACATAACATGGACGTTTTCATCAGCCGTAACTTCGGAACCACAAGTCACGTGACCCCTTTAATTCCTTCTGATATGCCTTTCCAATTTAAAAAACTTCAGTTTCCAGTTCACTTAGCTTTTGCAATGACAATAAAGAAGAAGGTCTTAAAATAATACCCAACTCTTTATCGATAACTATATCTATGATAATTGCATTGGAAAATGCATCTAAGTTAATATAGTATATTTTGCTTTGCTGCCTCTATGCTTAAGTGCACATTTAAGATACCTACCCTAAAATGCGCATCAGAGGCATTATTTTTAACATTTATAAGGAAACTGCCCCGATAGATGCATTTAGCATACCTGCACATTGGCGATACCTGCCTTAAAAATTGTGCGACTAGTATCGATTATCAAAGAAAGTATTACGTTTACCTGCACTGGCCCTACAATTACCTAATTTTACAACTTTTTATTTATTTTGTTCATCTCGCAGAACAAGGAAAATGGCTATATATTTATGTAGTTATATAGATAATTAGATACTATCCGGTAAAAATTTCGATTGCAGTAATTTCTACGTGGTAAGTGCTTCTCCATTATTTGGTTTCATAGGGATTTGGATACCTTCCTCATTGAAGTAGTAAAGAAAATTCGCTTAAGTGCCTTTTTCGGTTAAGTGCACAAGTTTTTCGTGCAAAGGATGTGCAGCTAAGCAAAATATACTCTAGATGCTTTGAAGTGTTAAAAACATGCTGTGGAATAATATTAGAGTTATTGTTCGTAAGAAATTAGATAGTTAAAATTTAGTTATTACGATACAACGTTGGTATTTCTACTATAATATATTTTGGTGATATTTTAATATAAATAAAAATATCTGATGTGCTAAAAACTTATTATTGCTTTTCATTCCATAGCACCCCAGCTATACAACTATTCTACCCAGAGGCGTAGCCAGGATTTGGCGAAGGGGGGGGATTAAAAAAAATTTGCATCGATAACTTAAAGTTGTGATACACATTGGCTAGAGGCGTCGCACTATAGGCAAAACACGAGTTTTTTTTCAAAATCGTAGATCTTTCCTTAGAAAAGAGATAATGGAATGAAAATTTTTTTATCGTGAAGATAAATGATCATATAATATAGGAATAGAAGTTACAACAACAATAACTTAACCCTCAAAATATAGTTAAAAATGTCACTTTTTTAATTTTGGATTTTGGCTCCCATTCCACTAGAAAACACTATATTTAATACACCATTAGCACTGTTTCTGAAAGATTTCTCTTTATTTTATCTTAAGACTCGATTAGTGGGACATTGGATGCTGTACCCGAGTGGCCAGATTATAAAAAGAAAAGCTACCTTAAAACTCTTATAACTCGTAAACTATCAGCTTTCACAAAAAAATGTATATAACAAAAATGGTTATACTGGTCGATATCTTTACGAAAGTGCAGCATTTAACCCTTTAATGCAGAGTCTGTCATATATGAAACGCTTTTTAACCCTTTCAAGGCAGAGGCAAACTGGTTCTCAATATGTTTTCAACGTACTTTTTATTTATTTTTATTTTTATTTTTATTTTTATTTTTAATATTTTTATTTTTAATATTTTTATTTTTTTATTTTATTTTTTTATTTTATTTTTTTTTATTTATTTTTTTTTTTTATTATTATTTTACTATGGAAAAATTTTCCACGATTAATATCTACGTCAACATGAGAAAAAGCACGTTCAAAAGCATATTGAGAACCTTCTTCCTCTGCCTTGAAACGGTTAAAAAGTGTTTCATACATGACAGACTCTGCATTAAAGGGTTAAATGCTGCATTCCATTATCTCTTTTCTAAGCGAAGATCTACGATTTTGAAAAAAAAACTCGTATTTTGCCTATAGTGCGTCGCCTGTGGGCATTCTTTCATATATGTATGTATGTGCCATTTCTACCGTTATATATTTTTTATCTTTTTTATTATTTTATTTTTTTTATCTACTCGGTTATTCCATGGGGAATTCATGCTTTATTTAAATTTAAAAAATTAAATTACTACACCATTTTAATTAATCAGTGTATAGTCCAGGTTTGTTTTGTAGAAGTTTCGTTAGTATACACTTCAGTTTTTACACATTGAATATATCTGCATATTTATATATTTACGCGTATCTATTTACATTTATTTATTCTTATTACTTTTAAAGCTTATTTTTAATCTTCATTGCCTCTTAGAAAACTGCAAGAAAACGTGGTAGTTTCGGTGCCTAGTGGAAGAAGTCGCAAAAAAAGAAGCCTAGAGGAGAGAACGCGAAAAGCTAAAAAAAAGCTAGCTATGTAAACTGTTTCAAAACTTGCAATATTAAATTTTTAAATATAAAATTTGCAAATCTACTATACTGCAATTTTATTTTTTTAATGGTGTTAGGCTCTTATTCATCCAAATTTTCAGGTAATATAAAAAGATACAGTTCGGATGTTACTTGTTGTCGTAGGCATTTTTTTTTAATTTATGGTTTACTTTTATAAAATCACATAAAGCTGTTTGCAAGTGGACTACTCATATATTCATTAAAAGATAATTTGTCATCCGTCTGAAATAAAAAAATTTAAATCAGAAGGATAAAATAGTATTGTGTTATTATTTCAAAAGTAAGTAATTGTAGTTCAATGACGAAGGGGGGATCTATCCCCCCATATCCCCCCTGGCTACGCCACTGATTCTACCATATTATGCTATCACGGCTATATTAAAATTAGAGAAGAAATGAAATATAACATCGTTACATAAAGTATTTATCATATTTGTATAAAGACGTGGGGGGAAACCCGCGGGAAAAAGCTAGTATCTTATAAAGAGAAGTGTAAATTATTTTTTATCTAAAACTAATAAATTTAGAAGGACGAAATTCGAGGATGTGGTAGTTAACGTATTAGTCCTTGACATATATTTTTTTCAAAGCAAATATTGGAAATTTCCAAGGATATTAAAGGATAAAGTTTTAAAAGGGCATTTTCAATACTGTCCTGGTGCACGCAAAAATTAAATTCTACAGAATTTTTTCATTTTAACTTTTAATTGATACCCATACTGTTATTTTACAATGCACGGCATCTTTTTTTTAAATCATTAAAATAAAAGTATTCAAACTACAAACATAAAATTTAGTTCAGCCGTATGATTTAAGTGACTTTAGTCTTTTATAGCAACAAAACATGTACAAACGGGAGCAATACGAAATTCCCCGAAATTCCTGAAAAATTCCCCTATTTTCAATGAAAATCCCCCAAATGAATTTTGCGACATATTTAAGGCATTTCATGCACACATATCATTAATTGTGATATATGTATGTATGTATGTAATAAGGACAGTCTTTTTAACATTTCATGTTTATAATATAAAAAACTAATACGATGGCTTGGTGGCGAAAACGAAACGAGAAAAGAGAGTGTCAAATGAAAACATGAAAGAAGTGAAAAATGTCGCTATGCACGGTTTCAATTTCTGCAATATCCACACGGTTGATGAGGCAATTACGTAACGTTTCGAACCTGTAATAATAAAATAAGAGATTGTTATCACAAGTTATAATTTATAAATGCAATTTCATCCTCAATAGGAATGTTATAATCAAAGTTGTTTGTATACTGAATTCCCCCAAATTTAAAGCCATTCCCTGATTCCCCCGAGTGTGTTCTCGTTTTGGTGGAAATTACTCTTAGTAATTTTTGGAATTAGTGTGAGTACTCATTTGCACTATTTGTTATGGAGCATGAATCAACCGATTTACATGATTCAAGTACTTCAAAGAAATTCTTGCTCATTCTCTTTTTTGTTTTCTATCTGCTTTTAAACGCTTCAATTCCGTTGAATTCAAGTTTTTGGTTCTTTAAATGCGAAGCAACGAAAATGTCAAAAGCAAAGCAAACAAGTTGAAACGACTTGGCGGTACAGACGCATGTGTACTCGTCCCTTTTCTTCTCACCCCCTCTCTTCCCAATGCGAGCAGAATTGAATTCAATACTTGAACTGTGTAAAAGCAGTCAATAAGTACACTAATTATATTAGTACTCAAAGCCGGTCTCTGTTTGGGACCTATGGTTTCAAGCGCGAATTTTCTTACGTAGATTACGTTTTTGCTATACTCATTATAGGAAATAAAATCGACCCAGACTAATGTCCATTCTTGGGCATCTACAGTTACATACATATTCAAGATCATACGCACAATGTATCTGGTATGCGCATATTACATGCATATATATGTATTTTCATAAATACACACGAGATATTGTTATATTTCTTGGAGATAAATTCGTCTTCCAGTCAAAAACTCATAAAGTTAATCGGCCGAAAGAAAAAAAAACTGGCACTAAACACACACCACTCGCCAGCAAGCAATACTGGTTTTTAGTCTAACAGCTAGTATGTTTATTTCTTTCCGTCTTTTGAGTCAAATAAGCGTAAATACGATTCCAAGAGAAAAAGACGTTTGGGAAATAAGACAACAACCTTAGATACTAATTTAATGAATCATTCAGATATTCGTCGGATGCTATACGCACGAATCTAATCCTTCGCACGCGCTTGTTATGACAGTGCGAATGGAATTTAATCGTGGGAAAGGCGTCGCATATCTTAGTAGGTACGAATATTAAAAGTTATATGGCAAGCTGGCATGGCCGTGTGGTTAGAGGTGCGCACTACCACTCGGTAGATCAAGGATTCGACTCCTAGCCCCAATCACATCGAAGAGTTTTCTAATAGGAGCCACCCCTCGGCAGGCAATGCCCAACCTCCGAGTTCATTTCGGCCATAAACTAACTTCTAATATAACCGTGTGCTGTTCGCAGGCGGGGTAAAACTGTATGTCGGTCCCTCCATTTTTGTAACAACATCAATACGCACACTACAAACTGGAGGAAAAGCTAGGACGAGCAAGTGGACAAATGTGTAAGCGCCAAATATATATTTTATTTCAATTTTTGTTCAGATATATACACTATAAAGTTATTTTCATGAAACTTTTTTTTCATTAATTACACAGTTCAACAAAATTTTACCACCTGAGTAAAACACATCGTTTCTGGTAGATTTGCTGGTGCTGAATCCAAATCTAGCCGCAGAATTGCTCTAGCACGTCAGAATTTCGAGATATCCCAGCCGTGTTTTTGGCTCTTTGAGGTTATATTATGAAAACAAATTTTTCAGCTCATTTCTACTTAAGATATCATTTATTAATACTCTCCCCCTTTAAAATTCATTTTCGTTTGTTGCGATTCGTTTTTTCTTTCTCGAGATATACCAGTTTTAATGTGCAGTACTTCGGTATTAGCTATGAAATCTACAAGAAACGATGTGTTACTCGGGTGGTTGAAAAAAAGGCAAACTTTGTCGAACTGTGTTAATATGAAAATATAGTTCATTCTGTAATATAAACCATATAAATCAAAGCTTCACACTTTATACAGTACAAGTTTCAACCGGCTTAAGAATCGCGTTAATTTTTGAGGATTTTTTTTTTTGAGACTGCATTGGCGTTTTTTTTTATATAACAAGCGCAATTTGAAAAAACTGGCGTTGATTTTTTTAAATTTTGTTGCTAACCGTCTCCCATCAAAATCCGTAACTAAAACAAATTCTCAAAATCCACGGGATTTTTTAGACGTTGGAAACTTGCACTTCATTTGACTAAAATTAAATGGGCTACAAAACTGCATTCCAGAGATTCTGAGTAAAAAGTTGAATTTTTTGATAAAAATTTTTTTAAATTTTTGTGAACTTTATATAGTGTGAAGCTTTGATTTATATGGTTTGAATTACAGAATGAACTATATTTTCATAAATAATGAATGCAAACAATGGTTCATGAAAATAACTGTGAATATTATATTAAAACAAGGCGTACACTTCCATTTGTCGCTTACTGTACATATAGTCATTATTATTATCATTGTTATTATTATTATTACTATTATTATTAAATTCAGCTCATTATCTAAAAAAACATATAAATCCAAACTTCAAACTTTCTAAAAAATTAGAAAAAATCAACAAAATTTTACCACCTTTTTATAGGAATTTTTAGAAAAATTCTACCAGATTGTCCAATTTGTGAAACTCGTGCGGAGCCCACATGTAGAATTAGATCCAGAGTCATCGGAGTCACAGTTATCAGTTTCGCTGCCTTCATTGGTGTTTTCAAGACAAGAAAAAGAAGCCATTGAGTTTTGAGCACAAATAAATTCGTCTTGAAGGGCTGTACCTGATTGATGATTACTCAACACGTCAACTTAGCCAGAAGCGAAAATATTTTGTTTTCGTATTTTCTTTTCAGCTGATTGTCCCTTTGCCGCCTATAATACACCGGTTCAAAAAGAAAATTTTTTCATCTTTTCATGATATTAGTAGAGAAATGAGTTGCTCTACATGTCCACAGACATTTTGTCAAAGACTCCCCCCAATATCTTGAATATTGGATTAGCGAATCGCATTTGAACGTCACAACTTTTTGATATAAATCTATTATCGTCTTAGAACTCAAAATGTATATAATTGTAAGCTATTTCGGGCTATTTCGAAAAATTCCCCAGGTTTCTAGGGGTAGTTTTTAGCCAGGAACTCAAATATGTTGATATTTTTATCTTACCAAGCAATCTAAATTAATAGTAAATAGAATCTGCAACTAAAACTTTACAAAATCATGAATATCAATTTTCAAATTGTCCAACTTGATATATTGATATAAAATTCCCTGAGGCGACGGATATTGTTGAACTTTTAAAATGAAAGTGTACCCCATTAAATATATTATATGTATAGTGAAACAATGTTTAATTTCTTCATTACGCAGAATATATGTACGTTTATATATGAATTCAGGAACAAAGTCGAAATGAAAATGTGATTTTATTGCAATTAAAAATATTTTTGATAAAATTTCGTAAAAAAGTTAAACTTTTTATTTTTTACGTATAGCAATCAGAAGTTGGATTAAAATGAAAAAACCAAAAGAGCTTCCTGGTTGTGTTTTTTATAAAGAATGTACACGAAAAAAACTGGTCGCACATAACCAAGCATAGCTCGGTTAATCATAACATTAAAATAAAAATCGGTAGACACTTAAAAAGCTGGAAGCATTTTCCACCTTAGGGCCTGTGCCAATTGATAGAAAAGTTCTCTGGATAGTAAATTTTTGACAGCTATGAGGTGAATAAAAATGTTTGATACGGCAGGGCTAGTGAAAAATTTGACAGCAAGCATTATCAAGAAGAAGAACGAACAACGCACGTATACACATAAATTAAAGAAAACAAAAGCGAGTGGAAATAAAAGAAAATGGTCCCGCCGGCAAAAAAAATAAAGAAAAGCTATATAACTTGTAAGATTTAATTTCAGATTTACATATGAAAAGGCGTTATGTATTTTTTTAATTAAAAATACTATTTTACAGGGAGCAGTTCAGAACGCAGAATCCTTCTGGAAAAGCGCATTGACAAGGATGTTTGTTTCAGTTCAAAGAACGCCAACAGCAACGAAGGCTGGAAGTAAGTAAGAACAATATAAATAATTTGAAGACTTTATTAAGAAGTTTTTTCTTAGAAAAATCGCGAATGAGCTGAAGGATCGCCTGGACGGTAAAAGTGCTGAAGCATGTAAAGCACAATGGAATGCGTTGAGGAAAAAATATAAAAGCTTTTTCAAATACCGCTCGGGCGATGGAACAG
>NW_023458560.1:4608088-4609293 GCF_013731165.1 Rhagoletis pomonella | reverse complement strand
TTTTTTTTTAGAAAAACTATAATTTTACTGTGCTAACCTCTTGTAAAAATTAACTACCAGCAGTTACCATTCTCACTTCTATCGACTGCTGACTCACGTGGTCCTATCACAAATGAGTCTGACTGTATCCTTTATTAACTTTGTATTTTTTATTATTATTTTCGCGCGCGTCCCGACGCCAGGTGTCCCGGTGCTGAAAGTGCTAACTCCGCACTAACGTTCCATCACTAAAATGCAACCCATTCTGAAAATATTGAGAAAACTCTTGCATATTTTCGACGCCAGCTCTTGGGCATTAAGGTCGTCTGCATATAAAATATATTTTGAAGAAGAAATAATAAAAAGAATAAAGGCCCTAGAATGCTACCTTGTGGGTCGTCTGCATATAAAATATATTTTGAAGAAGAAACACAGGACCCAATGCCATTCATAAATAATAAAAAGAATAAAGGCCCTAGAATGCTACCTTGTGGGACCCCCGATGGTGCCACAAAAGGTTGGGAAAAACTTAAACAAATAGCTGACTTATGAGTGTAAGGGTACAAAAAGGAGTTTTTGAAAATACTTAAATAACTAAGTTTTTAGGTCCTGCTTTCTTTCCAAGCGTGATATTTTTTTCGACTAAAATCATTCACAGTCATAAAACTTTAACTTTTGAACGTATCGTTCAGTTCCTTGTATGTGGCATAGCACTTGTGGGTCAGGAACTGGTGGGTCTTCAAATTCTAAACATTCCTTCAAATGGTTATACGGGATGTTTCTAGTAATTGGCGGTTCTGTTAAAATATTGTCATCATCCAAATCTACCATACTGAAATAATTGGAGCAGTCGAAATTCATTTTACATTTCTAAAGAATAAATTTTGAATAAATTAGATTCAGTATTTACTGATTTATCGAAGGTTTTGTATTTCTCTAAATTACCGTTCTATGGGATGTGGGCGTGGTTATTGTCCGATTTTAAAAATTTTCAGCCGTTTGGTATGTTGTACCAAAGCCAACAACTGTGTTTGGAAGAAATTGGTAAAGCAGCGGTTACGCCCATTTTCCAAATATTTATAATATTTTTACTTTTCGTCTACAAATCATTGTAAATATCAATTTTGAGCTAATAAGCGTCAGTAGTAACTAAAATTCCACAGTTTTCGTATTTCTGAAAATTACCGTTGTATGGGACGTAGGCGTGGTTATTGTCCGATTTTGCC
>NW_023458560.1:4606827-4607988 GCF_013731165.1 Rhagoletis pomonella | reverse complement strand
TGCATGAAATATGCAATTTTGATGATATCGACAAATAAAAAAATGCGTATGCGCTTATTTCCCAAGTAGAATAATGTACTAAAATTGCAAATGAATTGGAGAGATATAACAAGTGCAATTTATAAAAACTGGCATTGATTTATCAATTTTCTTTGCAAAAGTTAAAAATTTGAATGAAATTTTTTTCAATTTTTCAAAACTCTAAAAAGCTTGAAAGTTTGATTTATGTATATGCATATATTTAACAAAAATCGCGATGTACTAATTTTTCCTAACCACTTAATGTATGTATGTTTTAAGCGGGTCGAGATGTAGGGGACCAAAAAACGGAAAAATCGCATATGCGGAAAATGCTATATGCATCATTCTGAACACCTTTGATTAAGAAACCATGGGTCTAAAACCAATTTCGAGCCAGCGAATTTTAAGGGGAAGTTTTATATCAGCAGTTTATTTTTTTGAAAATAATTAAAAGACTAACACCCAAATTCATAAAAAATAAAGAACACTTTAACTGCTTTATAAATACAAAATTTGTATGTCACTTTATAGAGCTCTTTAAACCTTTTTTATTTTTAACCGACTTCCAAAAAAGGAGGAGGTTATCAGTTCGTCGGAATATTTTTTTTTTGGATCATGAAATATATAGATGTTCGGAGCAGCAGCGGATAAGCCAGCAACATAAAATATGTTTATCAAAATCAATATGAATAACGTTATCTGATCACACTGAAATTTTCATACTCAATTGAGCTGCATATTTACTTGTATGTATTTAAACTGTGCTAATTTTGTTTCCCCTTTATACTATGTATAAAGCATATGTATATACATACATACATATATGTATGTGCATACGTACCGCCCGCGCTCAGTTGGATACATTCGTATGCAAGCAAGCGAAAAATAGTACATATGTATGTAAGCTATTTGGTGTGCGCGGGTGCATACGTGCATAAATATATATATGTAAATTCTCATGCATTTAAGAAAACTGGTTTTATATTGTTGGTGATGAATTTGCAGTTATCCAATGTAATTAGGACATACTTAAATAGTTCAAGGTGAACTTTCTGTTAGTTAGTCGCGGACCAAATCTTGTTAAATACAGTTGCTTAACTTATGCATACATCATTTGTTTTATTTTAATAGCTGCTAAAA
>NW_023458560.1:4605229-4606727 GCF_013731165.1 Rhagoletis pomonella | reverse complement strand
ATTTTTTGTCAGTGCCTTGAGATCTGCACGATTCGTTCCATTTTCAAAAATGAAGTGTCAGATTAAAAAGATTGACCTATGGACAATAGAAGGTTTATTTTGTTTAAAGAGTTGCCACCTGTTAACAAATTAGATTGTTAAAAAATTATACTAAATTTTTTTTTAAAGTTAAATGAATTATTAAGAGATGGGTATCAATCGAAATGTGTATTAACTACATGCAGCGAGTTGCCACCTGTTTAAAAAAAAAAACAAATTCCACTTGAATTAAAGGAACTAGGTCATCGTCAATCAGTGATTTGTTCTGAGTACATTCCTTTTAAATTACTGGACTCTTAAATTAACTCAATAATGTTTTTACTCTCCACTTATTTCTTGCTAAATATGTAAAATTTTTTCATTTATCTTACACTCATATCGATATACATATTTCAGTTACCTTATTCCCTTAGTTAAAGTGAATTTGATTCTTTAAACATGTGGCAACCCTTATACGTGTCATTTAGAGGTAAAGTATTTTCAAAACTAGTTCAATTGATACCCGTATTTTAATATCTAATTCATTTAACTTATTAAATAATTTTAATAAAACTTGTATCAGGTGCAACCCTTTTCAAAAATAAAAAAGTTCATTGCACATCTACAGGCCAAGCTCTGTCATTTCACACCTCACTTTTGAAAATTGAACGAACTATATGTACATACATACCTATGTAAAAGCCACAATAACCCAAATTTTCAACTTCAAACAGCATTTACAGTGAAAGTATGTAAGTTATCCAAAACCCAATTGCATTTTTGAATTTAGCGTCCTCAATTTTACTAAGAAGCGATTTTTCATTTAAATCCGTCCATAATTCTATTTTTGCCCACATTTCCTATGGAAGGGAAGCACTGTGCGTCAGAGTGAAAAACTAAAAACGCAATTTTTCTATATTTGGCCAATGTTTTCGCGAATATATTGATTTTTGTGTGTAAAATTTACTATCGCACGGTGTTATATGAATAATGAACTAGACTTTAGCGAACGTTAGCGAATAGATATTCTCCCGATATTCACTATAAAATCTAGACTTTTGGTCCTAAAATTTCCACCCTAATTTCTAGAAGATTCTTCGATCAAAAAAATTTGCAGAACAAATGTTGTTAATTGTCTCCAATAAAATCTGCGTTTTGTTAACTTTAGCCCTAAAATTGCACGCTCATTTCTAGGGATTCGTTGCTTTAAAGAAAAATCTTTCGGAGAAAATATTTTTACTCGACAGGTATTCTACCGGCATCCGCAATCAAATTTACATTTTTGCGTTTTTTACACCTTGCTAGGTAAACCCAACAACAAAAGTATACATACTGTGCATTTCTCACAATGTACGCATTTTTTTATTTTAATTTATTTTCGCCAGTTTTTTGTAAAAATCCGTTTCTTATTACAATAAAAAGCATAAAACATTTATATCTTAAATCTGTGCAAAACTCAGGAAAATTCAATAAATTTGCA
>NW_023458560.1:4600569-4605129 GCF_013731165.1 Rhagoletis pomonella | reverse complement strand
TATATCTTAAATCTGTGCAAAACTCAGGAAAATTCAATAAATTTGCATAAAAATGTCTTGTCAGATTTTTTACAAAAAGTTTGAAAATACATTAAATTTTAGTATAATAAAGTGCATATTTGAAGTTGCTAAAAAATTGCGTGATTTCATAAAAGTTGTCCTATACTTTTATTCTACCATTTATTTCCGAGTCATGATCGTCTTGGTCGTTCAGCCCGACCACCAGAAACATAAAGTTTTTGTACTTTTTCGATGTGTTCGTTATTAATTTTTAGCGGTGCATTTGGATAGTCGTGCCCACTTTTATTTATTTATAATCATAAGTAGAATCCGACCGAAGGTAGATTTTTCGGCCAAAGCCAAAGCCGAACCGAGCGTTCGGTTTTGATCTAACATTTGGCCGAGTAAAATTAAAATTAAGTAAATCGATTTTTTCAAAGAATAAGCTCCATCTCTCCCTTGTAAGTGTATGTACATAAAATACAAAATACATTGGAACGTATTTATCTCTTGTTTATTAACAAAAAAATGCAATTTTCTTAAAATAGTTGTAGCATCATTTCAGTTTCTGTGCAAAGTCATTGTTATGTAGCAAATATATTTTTTTATATAAACTTTAATAATATAATAATCATATTTTTGCGCTTACAATTTTGCTAGGTGTTTGGCCGAGCTTCTCCTCTTATTTGTGGCGTGCGTCTATGAAAATATTGCCGCTTAATCGGCAAACCGAAGCCGAACAATCGGTCGGACTTTAATCATAAGTTTCGTTTTGTCGATATGATTTACAACCTTATCCAGTAGTTTTTCTAAGTCTTGCAGATTATTTGTCAGAAGTGTTGTATCTACCATCTGCGTATCCAATGTTCTTTATATATTTCCTATTTACTCCTTCCCTCGGGGTAACGTCGCGAAAATTAATCACTGTTTCTTAATGAATCGTATAAAAACTAAATACGCTTAAATTCATGATTTTTTTATTTTTTTTTAATTTATATGGAATCTACACCCATACAATTTCAGAAAATGAAAACAAAAACCACAAAATTTTTGTTTTAAGATTTAATTCAAAAAATGGGCTGCTGCATATCTGCAGCACCACGCATTTATGCATGCAATTTTTTAGAGCAATTATGTGTCTTATTATTGAAGCAAAACGAGACTCCACAATTTCCACGAGGGCTAATTTGGAGTCAATGCCCAACATTATCTGTTAGCAGATCGATTAGCAGAACATACTTGTACTGGTCCTCGCCTTTTCTTTGCTTGAAGCTCCTTCACAAACCTGTTTTCAACACTAAGTCTTCCACCCATAAATGCATGGTGTTGCAGATATACAACAGCATGTTTTCTTGAATTTGCATAAAGTTGCAGATCTACAACATTCACATAAACACAATTTTAGCAAATACCATATGTATAAAGGAAATTTAATTTATTTAACATTGAACTATAGATGTCTAGGTAATGAATGAAAATTTTTTATACACTTTCTTAAGAAAATATGTAAACCAATTTAGCTTGGAACAAAACGACATTCTAACTACGCACGGGCCACCCGCGAAGGCTTAAAATTAAATGATGATATATCAATCAGCAAATTTTAATAAATCAAAAAAGTTCTGCCATATTGCAAAATATATCTTGCAGTTTGTTATTTATTTATGACATCATACATTGATACAATATTCTTATTGTAATATTCATTTGAATCGTATGTTGCAGTTTTGCAACAACATGCATTTTCGCCTTCAACTTCGGGTACACGAATAGGCGGCGCTACCCCAAGGGTAATACGCAGTTGGCGTCGCTCAGGAATGGTGATAAGTCTCCTAAATTTGTGCCAAAAGTAACTGTTTTTGGTTTTGTTATAAAAACTTAACTAACCTGCGTTGATCATATTAATTCTATAGTCGGCAAAGTATATTATACTCTGCGGAATCTAAGAACGTCTGCTATCTTTATACCGGTGTGCATTGTACTCGTTGTTGCCAGGTCATTGAACTGTTAAATCGTCAGTTTGGCTCTCAAAAATCGTCATTTGCATGTAAAAATCGGCAACATAAAGAATGTACACGAAAAAAACTGGTCACAGTTAAAACGTTCTAAAACATAAATATATTAATGGAATTCAACGATATTCACATATATTTACATCTAAACTTAGTTTTATTGAAATTCGTTAAAAAAGAGTTAATTCTCTTTGTAATAAGCAAACGATCGCAATTTTGACTTTATGTCCTTTATTAGCCCTTGCACAGAAGTTTCAGTGATTTCCTTGGAAACCAGCTGCCATTTATTTTTGAATTGTTGTGCGTTTTTTACAGCTTTGTGGGTCTTAAGAAGTTTGGATTTCATAACGGCCCAGTAGGTTTCGATCGGCCGATGCTCTGGACAATTAGGTGGATTCACCTCTTTGCTACAAAATACACTGTTTCTATGTTACCATCCTAAAGTCATTTTTCCGTAATGACATATCGCGAGATCAGGCCAAAAAAGCACTGGATCTTTATGAAGCCGTATAAGAGGTAAAAGTCGCTTTTGCAGACACTCCTTAACATAAATTTCTTGGTTAATTGTACCAGTGCTTACAAAAGGATCACTTTTGAAGCCGCATTGGCAAATTGCCTGCCAAATGAGAAACTTTTTGGGAAATTTGTCAAACTTTTTGGGAAATTTGTCAAACTTTTTGTTTTTATATTTATCTGCAACATTGCCTCTTTTATTTTCAGTGTGAAATTCGCGGCCCCGGATTTGTTTAAAATCGGCTTTTACGTACGATTCGTCATCCATAACAATACAGCCAAATTTTTGTATGAGACTGTCGTACAATTTCCGAGCACGTTGTTTCGCCAACAAATTTTGCTTACCGTTGCGATTAGGTGCTGCATTCACTTTGTAAGAACGTAGTCCTGCTGTTTTGCATACTTTTTGTATATACGAAGACGACATGTTTAATTTTTTGCCGACATCTCTTACCGAAAGTCCAGGATTTTTCTTAAAAGCAGATAACACTTCCTTTGCCTTAATTTCACAAGCAAATCCTTTTTTTCTGCCACTACCAGGGTTCCTTTTTAAAGATAAACATTCATTGTATTTTTTAAGCACATAAGTAACGGTAGACTTTGGAAATTTTAGCTTTTTTGCGATGTCGTTATGGAACATGCGGGATTTTCCAGCTTTTTGCGCAATATTAACTCGCGATCGATTTCTTTCTTGGTCCTCGTTTCTACACTGATTTTTGTTACTAAAAAGAAATGATGCAGTAAGGGCCTGTGCCAATTGAAAGAAAAGTTCTATGGTGGAAAAACTTTTTACTATGGTGAGAAAATTTTACATTTCTGCTGTGCCAATTCGTAACTTTTTACTGCTGGAAATTTTTGACAGTTGCTTTGATGAACAAGAAGACTATCGAGTTTGCAATTTATAAAATGCAGCAATTATATAGAAAATATTTGCCTTTGATGATTTCAATTCTTCTGGAACTGAAATCCATGCATTTATTAGACCTTTTAGCAGTAATATTAGAAATAAAAACACGTCAAAACCGTCTGGTAAGTGTGTTCACAAAAATGTTTAAAACCGTGTACAATTGTTTGCAACAAAAACATATGTCGTTTTAGGGTATTATGTACATGCAACAAGACGTTTATTCCAAAATACTAAGCAGCATTATGAACGGCGATAACAAGACTACAAAAATGCATCTTAGGTTGTCCTCTGCTTCGTTTCGAAAAATTGTAACTCACATTCCCAAAAAGCGCCACGGATGGTCAGTGGAGTACGAAGTCATTTGCTTTTTGTATTGGATGGCATGTGGATGCAGCTATCGAGTAGTTGCTGGATTTTTAGGCATAAGCCGTTTCACTGCACGAAACGTTATTCACAAAACCTTGAAAGAAATTATTGCAATGCGTGGTTTAATACGGCATGGCACTGCAGAAGAAAATGAAAGGGTTGCTGATAAATTCTGCCAAAAAACAAAATCAAACGCGTTTCGTAATTTTGTTGGAGCGATTGATGGCACACATATTCGCATAAAATGTCCTGTCAACAAACACGATGAATACATCAATCATAAAAGGTTCTATTCTATCCAGGCGCAGGCGGTTGTGGACAGCGATTATAAATTTACAGATGTTTTCATTGGCTACCCAGGATCTGTACACGATACACGAGTGTTTGTGAATAGCCCCTTATATGCTAGGGGAGACTATCCTCCCCGGGGCCAATTCTTATTCGGTGATAAAGGATACCCATGCCAAACGTTTCCGGTGGCAGTTATCACCCCATTCAAAGAACCTCTGACATCAAATCAAGCCAGGTTCAACGTTGCGCATAGATTCCAGCTTTTGGAATTTTAAAAAATAGATGGAGAAACATATTTAATAGAGATTTGGAATTGAAAATTGAAAACTGTATAAAAACCGTATTTGCGGCATTTATATTGCACAACATTTGCATTCTTGCAGATGATTTTGACCTATCTTCCCTGGCTACTGAGAATGAAACTATTAATATAGAATCGGTCCAATCTGCGCGAAATATATCCGACTCTGA
>NW_023458560.1:4599277-4600469 GCF_013731165.1 Rhagoletis pomonella | reverse complement strand
CAATAATTGAATTTATGTGACGGTAAGCTTGGAGTCGAAGATAACACCTAGATCCTTAATTTCAACAACATTCAAGGGAATCCCAGAAATGTTATATGAAGAACTATACGCATTAGATAACTTAGAGAAAGAAATCTGAAAACACTTCGAAATATTGACACCCGTATGCTGTAATCCGAATCTTCCTAGTTACGAATTCGTTGTTCCGTTCCGAAAAATCGAAAATTGGTATGCTGTAATCCGATCGTAACTATCAAGGGCACTACCAGCTAAAAGCGTGAAACTCGAAGTTCTTAATCAGCAGCTTTGACAGAAACAAATCAAATATAATCGCAAGTGAATATTGAAATTAAAAAATTTGTTTAGTCGTTATTTGAAAAGAATTTTCCTTAATTGAGTAGAATACAATGGAGTCAGGAAGGAATCAGGAATCTCAGGAAGGAGAGCGTGCTGCAGCTAACAGTTGCATTAATATACAAAGGAGATTGCTATTAGTTGTGATCCATTTGGCTTGTGAAAAATTTCCGCATCAACAAAGGCGCATTTAAAAGCGTTTTAATAATTATGGAGGAAGAGCTTGGGCGAAGTGTAAGATCATCATCGGTAGATTGATGGCAGTTTTGCGATTTTCCGCTGGAGGAGGCTGCCAACATTGTGTTCGGGAAAGATTTTGATGACCTCTCTGAAGGTGGCAGGACAACTTTTTCCCAAAGCAAAAATTCCTAACGGATAATTTGCCGTTAATTATCCGTAAATTATCCGCGAAAAGAATAATTTTGCCGCGGACATATTTTAAAAAATTGCACCTTCTGAAACCAATTAAGGAAACCAGCTAAACCCAAACCAACTATTTGATAATTGCCATAAATTATCCGTTGTTTATCCGTGGGACTACAAATTTTTTCGCAGGCTTGTCTTTAAAAAATATCGCTTCGACACCTTCAAAAAACCAACTTTACCCAAAGCAAAAATTTCTATCGGATAATTTGCCGTTAATTATCCGTAAAATGAATAATTTTGCCGCGGACATTAAGGAATCCAGCTAAACCCAAACTAACTATTTGATAATTTGCCGTGAATTATCCGTTGTTTATCCGTGAAAATAATTATTTTGCCGCGGACATATTTTAAAAAATATCTCGTGCCCGTGGAAGTTAGCAGGGCACCTTCTGAAAATCAATTAAGGAAACCA
>NW_023458560.1:4597052-4599177 GCF_013731165.1 Rhagoletis pomonella | reverse complement strand
TGAACATTTTAACTTCTCTTTAGCTGGTTGCCTTGATTGGTTTTTTGAAAGTGTCGAAGCGACATTTTTGAAAGACAAGCCTGCGAAAAATTTTTTAGTCTCACGGATAAACAACGGATAATTCACGGCAAATGATCAAATGGTTAGTTTGGGTTTAGCTGGTTTCCTTAATTGATTTTCAGAAGGTGCCCTGCTAACTTCCACGGGCACGAGATATTTTTTAAAATATGTCCGCGGCAAAATAATTATTTTCACGGATAAACAACGGATAATTCACGGCAAATTATCAAATAGTTAGTTTGGGTTTAGCTGGATTCCTTAATGTCCGCGGCAAAATTATTCATTTTACGGATAATTTACGGATAATTAACGGCAAATTATCCGATAGGAATTTTTGCTTTGCCACCTTCAGAGAGGTCATTAAAATCTTTCCCGAACACAATGTTGGCAGCCTCCTCCAGCGGAAAATCGCAAAACTGCCATCAATCTACCGATGATGATCTTACACTTCGCCCAAGCTCTTCCTCCATAATTATTAAAACGCTTTTAAATGCGCCTTTGTTGATGCGGAAATTTTCGAGTTTCACGCTTTTAGCTGGTAGTGCCCTTGATAGTTACGATCGGATTACAGCATACCTATTTTCGATTTTTCGGAACGGAACAACGAATTCGTAACTAGGAAGATTCGGATTACAGCATACGGGTGTCAATATTTCGAAGTGTTTTCAGATTTCTTTCTCTAAGTTATCTAATGCGTATAGTTCTTCATATAACATTTCTGGGATTCCCTTGAATGTTGTTGAAATTAAGGATCTACGTGTTATCTTCGACTCCAAGCTTACCGTCACATAAATTCAATTATTGCGAAATCTTTTTCAATGTTCGTCGACATGCCTCTGAACTTTCAAACCTCTATACGCTGAAGCTTTTATATACTTCCTTCGTCAGATCGAAACTGGAATATGCCGCAGTTATATGGAGACCGTACGTGAAATCGCAAAACGACCGTATCGAATGTATTCAAAAAGTTTTGCTCCGTTTTTTTCTCTCAGGTTACTTAGCTTTAGTGAACCGATTTCCTCGTATAAATAAATAATAAATAAATAGGTTTAAAACCTCTTTTTTTATTCAAAGTGGCGTTTTTATTTTTTCTCTCTGACGACAGGATTTATATTAAAGGACCTTGTAATTTCAAAGATATGATTAATTCCAAAAGTTATTTAAAAAATTCAATGCAATGTAGAATAAAAAAAAGGGGACCAAATGAAGGAGAACATTTCTTTAGAACTTAAAAAAATTAAAATTTTTGGATTCACAAGGAAGAACAGGTAATTTTTAAGCTGATAAAGTTAGAAGGACGAAATTCGAGGATGTTATCGAGTTTATATATGTAAGGCCTTAACGTATAATTTTTTCAAAACAAATATGCAGGTTTTTACAGGAAGTCGTTCCAGGTGACCACCTCCCATAAGGTTTATTAATGGAGAAAACAGCTGTTCCTGCAAATCGTGAATTTCGTGAATATCGTGAAGCATCTGGAACGCAACTATTATTGTGTTTTCATTTTCAACTTTGTTAAGTTTACTTGGATAAACTTGATGAATGTAATATCGCACGTTTAATAATTTAACGAAGTATTTCAAAATTTCAATTTTGTGGGAGAACGCCATTAAACTTTTATCATTTCATACAAATGGTATACAAAAAAAAAACATGGAAATACACATATCTTCGCCATATTTGGGAAGTTAGGTTATCTGTTAGACTGAACATATTCTATTTATCGGGCTTATTAATTGCATAATGAAATATCCAAAAACGTAAATTTTGAGTTACTTACATCTCTAAATTATTAAACGACGTTCTATATGTTTTATTAAAGATAAACAGATTTGTCTGTTAACACTTCATTTCACTCCCTTTCTTCAATAAACTTCGACTCTCTTGAACCCTTCACTGATGATGTAATGAATGGTATACGACAACTTAACAACTTAACTATCGATGCAAACGGATGTTGACGGTCTTTCATCAGTTTTATTCAAAAATTGCCCTGCCCTCGTCTATCCTATAAAATTAATTTTTAATAAGTCACTTGTATCTGCATTTCATTGATGCGTGGAAA
>NW_023458560.1:4595445-4596952 GCF_013731165.1 Rhagoletis pomonella | reverse complement strand
ATTTTACAAAAAAGGGCATATTTCAAACCCAATTTGTAAATAAATTAGTGACCAAAATTTACAAAACTGAGTGTTAAAATATTGCGTGGACCCTTGGCTACAAGTGTGTGAAATTTTTTTTGGATCGGGCCACCCGAAAATTTGTTTGTGTATTTATTCATTTGTCGATGCTGTCAATTAAAATTTCCTCACTTAATTACGAAACAAAACGAACAGAGTGGACGTTCATCTAGAAATATAAGAGTTACAGTTGTGGGCAATTATGATAAAAGATAATTACTTACCAGCCATTTTAATAAAAAAAAAACCAAGAAAATATGCATATAAACAATTCCGTATCAATTTCGCGTACAAAATGAAATTCACCGTTATACTTCGAAATATAACCATACCCAACACCCCAATTAAGCCACGGGGACAGTAAAAAAATAATTTCCATGAAAATGTTTATATTTTTAATGCTTACTGGGTTATATTCTATCTTCTTTTGTCTCCCATTCTTTTGCATATTTTGGAGTTTGACAGCTGAACTCCGCCATTTAATTTGCATATGCAACCAAAGTCAGACGTGTGATTTTGAAGGTGTATTTATTTAATGAATTGTGATAAATTGGTTAATATTAAAGTCGTAAAGCAAGTTATAACAAATCAAGTGTAAAGTTAAGGGGAATACAAAAGTGTATTGGTGAAGTGGCTAATTTAAGCAGAATAGGAGTGATAAATGTACGCTAATTTCCGAATTTTACAAAAAAGGGCATATTTCAAACCCAATTTGTAAATAAATTAGTGATCAAAATTTACAAAAGTGAGTGTTAAAATATTGCGTGGACCCTTGGCTACAAGTGTGTGACATTTTTTTTGGATCGGGCCACCCATTTGGACGGAATAGCCCGAAATAGTTGTGAGCAGTACTAAACCCCACCCAAATTAAATATTAAAGAAAGAAAAAATATTAAGTTGTTCTTCCATTTTTCATTTTCTGAGTTAAATTTTGATGCGTTTTTAGTTGCATTTTTAGTTCAGTGCTGCCATTGTGTGCGAAATTGTATGAAATTGAAAAAGGCATTTATTAAGAAGCAACCCTGTGCTCGCCAATCAGCAAACAGAGCTTAACCACTTCTCACCAATCACCGAAATTTGTCTCTTTTGATTGCCAATTAAAATTGGTGGCATAACCACGGCCTAATGAAAAGAACATGTGGGAAAAGCATTTTGGTTTTGTTTTTGTGTAGCAAAACTGCAATGCGAGGATGTAAGAAATGAAATGAAACGAAAACACTAACAGCCGGTGTGAACAGCCTTCAGCCCACAATTCCAAAACTCGTTTTCAAAGTGTTTCCGTTGTCGGTCAGAACATGGTATAAGCGAAAACAGCCCATTACGCGTAAAAGCACATTTAGCTCTAACTGCTACTCTAAGGACCGGTTACTCAATGTCTGGTTAACACTAATCTCCGGTTAAACATAGTTATCGACGTTATCGACTCCATGCATACAACAGGGAGTCG
>NW_023458560.1:4594109-4595345 GCF_013731165.1 Rhagoletis pomonella | reverse complement strand
ACAAAAATTGAATTAATATAAAATAAGTATTAAAAAAAGCTTACAAAGCCTAAGTGCGGCCGACGCCGCCTACGCAGAAAGGTGTTCTCTGCAAAAGGTGTTCAGTGCCTTTTCTTCGCAACACAGAAAAAGAATTCTACTTTGTGAGAGTTATAATCCCGAAGTGCGGCCGAAGGCCACCTATGCAGAAAGGTGTTCTCTGCAAAAGGTGTTCAGTGCCTTTTCTGCGCAACACAGAAAGAGAATTCTACTTTGTGAGGGTTATAATCCCTAAGTGCGGCCGAAGGCCGCCTACGCCGAAAGGTGTCCTCTGTAAAAGGTGTTCTCTGCAAAATGTGTTTTTTTTATAATTATTTTACATATAGGTTGTTCACACTTGCTAGGTTATCAGGTTATCTGGTGAAAAATTATTATTCTGTAGTGTATTTTATTGTTGTAAAGTGAATAAAATAATAACCACATAACCAGATAACCTGATAACCAGGCAAGTGTGAACAACCTCATTAATTAAATTTTTGTAAGAACTATACAACATATATATAAAGTATGTATACCAAATTATCCATCCATTTGTTTTTAAGAAATCTTGGTTTCAAAAATAGCTTATTTTGAACTTTAACCTTTGATGATAGTTGTTGTTGTTGTAAGTATACCGTTATACTCGGCTCAATCATCTCTGTCGATCCCAATATTTTGTTTTCTAATTTGAGATTTGGTGCCAAACTGCACTTGTTCCACATATTTTTTCGAAGAGCGTTCATGCTATCGCATTTAGAAAATGTGCATTTACGCGAGCTCGAAATCGTATGCTTTTGACAAACAGCCGTGTTCCAGTGGCCTATTCAAATCCGGATCTATCACGATCAATTCTCACGGAAAAGATAATTTGCAAAAGACCCTACTGAAAAGACTAAAAGAAATTTTAAACAAAAACTTCAATACAAAAACTTGAATGGTTTAACCATAACCGCAAATTTGTTTGTGTACATATTCAGTTGTCGGTGCTGGCAATTAAAATCTCCTCAATTAATTAGGAAACAAAACAAACAGAATTGATCACAAATTGATCCAGATTTCTTTCAGCATCACTCCGATGTTGATTTTGCGTAACTTTTCTTTATCCAAATAATGTAAAATAATAAATGAAATCTCGATCAGCGACCACTGAAACGCAGCTAGCAACTGTATACGCGAAAAAGCAATGTTGCCACGTTTTCTCATTAAACCATGTTCGAA
>NW_023458560.1:4593377-4594009 GCF_013731165.1 Rhagoletis pomonella | reverse complement strand
CGCGAAAAAGCAATGTTGCCACGTTTTCTCATTAAACCATGTTCGAATCGTGGAAATTTTTAAGATCACAGGGTTGCTTTTAGCATTTAGATTCTTACCGCTGAAATGGAGTTTCATTTAGGTGACGAATTTGGTATGGATAAATGTACATTTAGGGCCGGTTACTCAATGTCCGGTTAACACTAATCTGCGGTTAAACATCGTTATCGTCGTATTCGACTCCGTGCATACAACAGGGAGTCGATAACGTCGATAACTATGTTTAACCGGAGATTAGTGTTAACCAGACATTGAGTAACCGGTCCTTAGAGTAGCAGTTAGAGCTAAATCATGATTCAATAATACAAGGTTAGATAATTATTGACAGCTGCGGTTTGACACTCCCTTACAAAAGGTTGCATTTACGAAGGACGGAGAAAGGGCAAGAATGCAATCCCTTGTTTCGAAAATGGTAGTAGAAAAGTACGCAAAGTAGGCAATTAGTAGTGAAATTCTTTTTGTAAATTCTAATGTATTTGCAGCAAATCTGGCATTTTAAACGAAATGTTGAACGTAATATTGATATATCTACGTGAATTACGTAATTTATATGCTATTTAGCCGTATAAAAACTGCAAAATGACTCAAAATTA
>NW_023458560.1:4592914-4593277 GCF_013731165.1 Rhagoletis pomonella | reverse complement strand
TAGTGTTAACCAGACATTGAGTAACCGGTCCTTAGAGTAGCAGTTAGAGCTAAATGTGCTTTTACGCGTAATGGGCTGTTTTCGCTTAACCATGTTCTGACCGACAACGAAAACACTTTGAAAACGAGTTTTGGAATTGTGGGCTGAAGGCTGTTCACACCGGCTAATCCCTAAGCGCGGCCGAAGGCCACCTACGCAAAATGTTCTCTGGTTTGTATATATTTCTTTAGTATTTTTTTAATTTTAATTCAATTTTTGTAAAAACTAAAGAGAGTGAGATTTTCTACCATATTTCAAATTAACGGTATTTTTGTGCTCTTTCTGATAAACATATCTGGTAATTTAGTTAATTACGTATTTTTT
>NW_023458560.1:4585954-4592814 GCF_013731165.1 Rhagoletis pomonella | reverse complement strand
TTTGTAAGCTTTTTTTAATACTTATTTTATATTAATTCAATTTTTGTAAGAATTATACAACGTATATATAAAGCACGTATACCAAATTAAAGGGAATCAAATTTCCTATTGAATGAGATCAAATTTTTCACAATCCATTAATTGGTTTCTAAGAAATATTGATTTCAAAAATAGCTTATTTTGAGCTTTAACTTTTGATAATTCTTGGGAACACCTAAAGAATACTAACCTTTAAGCTAGAGAAAAAAAAGTGGACGTGGCCTGCCCCCTTTTTCGGATTTTAACGGCATATTTTTTTTTGTGCAAATTGACAGGGGCGGCGATAGGGGGGGCTAAGCGTTCATAAGCTTATATTTCGAAAACTTTTGAACAGATTTTCTAAGTATGGGCACGGTTGGAAAGGTGATTGAAGGGCCTTTCATTTGATATATATATCTATGTATTTAATGTATACACATTGCGAGAAAAGGTAAAAAACGAAATTATGGCAATTTTTTTTTATAAAAATATGTTTTTCTTTAAAAAATACGTAATTAACTAAATTACCAGATATGTTTATCAGAAAGAGCACAAAAATACCGTTAATTTGAAATATGATAGAAAATCTCACTCTCTTTAGTTTTTACAAAAATTGAATTAATTAAAGAAATATATACAAACCATTTTTTTTAATCACCTTATTTGTTATAACATTGAGTTGTAGAATTAAATGGATAATTAATCAAGCTACGCTATCCACAGTATTTTTGTGTAGAATTACTTTCTAATTCTAACCCTCACTACGTAGAATTCTCCTTTCTGTGTTGCCATAGAAAAGGAGCCGAACAACTTTTGCAGAGAACACCTTTGTGCCCAGGCGGCTTTCGGCCGCGCTTAGGCAGTATAACCCTCACTATGTAGAATTATTATTTCTGTGTTGGCAAATTAAAGGGGCTGAACACCTTTTGCAGAGAACATATAACATAAATACAGTTGTTTTATTGCACCGCTAGCAGTTGTATATAAACCTAACTATATAAAATTATACGCCAAATTAAAGGTATTTTTATGATCTTTCCGATAAACATATTTGTTAATATAGTTAATTACGTATTTTTTTTACGAAAAACATACATTTTTGTAAAAAAATTTCCATAATTTCGTTTTTTTACTTTTTCCCAAAATATGTTTGCATTATACACGTAGATGTAAATATTGAATGAAAGGTTTTTCAATTCCGTTCCAACTGTGTCCATATTTTGGAAATCGGTTTAATAGTTTTCAAAATATAAGCTTTTGAAAATGTTGGAAATTCCACGTATAGCCCCCCTAGCGCCGCCCCTGTCAATTTGCACAAAAAAAAAAGTTTACCATTAAACTCAGCAGAAAGGGCTTCACCACGTCCACGTTTTCTTTTTTCTCTAGCTCAAGGGTCGGTATTCTTTAGGTATGCCAATTCTTGTTGTTGTAGTTTCCTCAAAAAAAGAAGTATACCGTTATACTCAGCTTAATCATCTCTATCGATCCCAATATTTTGTTTTCTAATTAGAGATTTGGAGCCAAACTGCATTTATGCCAAATATGTTCTAAAGTGCTAAAGTGAATTAGTGAAAAGGTGTACATTTATTGCTATTGGCATGACAGTATTGTCAGGCGTAAACCCTAAGTAAATGGCTTGTACATGCAGAAAGATAAATACATTTCTAGGTCTGTGTTTACTCCATTTGGAAACAGAGTATTATTACTACAGATCTGGTAGCACTGAAGTGGTGGAGTTATCCATTGTGGTGAAAAAAATGTAGTGCGGTGGGTGCACAGGCATTTGCAGAAATTTATTTAGTGTATTTTTATTAAAAAATTCGATCGAACAAAGTTTGAGATTATCTAAAATAATATTAGAAGTAATAGTTTATAATTTTAAGCTTACATAGTTCGGAGGAACTTATTTAACGACGCTCCGCAATTTTCTCGGCTAATGAGTACGCATATTTGTCCTCAGTATCTTCTGCAACAAAAATTTTGCCATTTATAAATATCCGGTCTTGGGTAGACGACGTACGCGCTGTGGATACATCAATTCAAGAGCGATAACAAAAGCTACGTCCAAAATCAGCACAGTGATTTAGGGGTGTATACATGTGTATGTGAGCGTTTTCATGAGTTAAAACATTCGCATATTATTTTTAATTTTTCTTTAAACACTTAATACTCATCGAATTCTCATCAATGTATGCATGTATATGATACATGTAGTAAGGTAATATAGAGTTGTGGACACTGTGTTCGGATCTAACGCTTTGTTGGTCAGTTTGGTAACTCGTCGCGTTCGCGTTGAGTGCTTGGAATTTACAGGGTCTTGCACCGGTTGGTTTATCTGTGTCCGTTGGAATCGATTCTTATTAATAGCTTCCAAACGACTTCATAAACATAAGCGTTTGAAATTACTGTGAAAAATGGCCAATAAATTTCCCACGGTATAGGTAGTACCAATTCAAATAAGTGTCGCTGGAGATATCAGTAGAGAAGACCTTAACGAAGTATTCATCAGCTGTTGCTTTACTCACTGCCAACATTACAACAACTTTGCTATCACAATATTTCTTGCAGTTACGTCGATGCAACAAGCAATTAAGTTAAAGTTATATGGCAAAAAAGGTAGGTAGACTATTCCAAGAAAAATAATCTCAGTTAAAATACGTTTCTTTAACACAATAGAAAAGTAGTCATGCTTATTATCGTATCCGACCGTGCCATCCACACGGATCTAATCCGATTCGCACTGTCATAACATAATGAATCATTTTCTGAATCAGTAGTTGCGTTCCCCAACTTTTCTGGGTTAAAACCTGTGAAACTGTCAAAAGGCAAAAGAAGCCAGAGAACCGAGTACGGGAATGCTTTCTGGTAAATTCCTGTAAATTCTTGCAACTTACGAGTTAGGGAACGCAACTAGTGCGAATCGGATACCGCCGGATACCGTAATAAGCATTAGTTGCGTTCCAGATGCTTCACGATTTGCAGGTTTTTACAGGAAGTCGTTCCAGGTGACCACCTCCCATAAGGTTTATTAATGGAGAAAACAGCTGTTCCTGCAAATCGTGAATTGCGTGAATATCGTGAAGCATCTGGAACGCAACTATTATTGTGTTTTCATTTTCAACTTTGTTAAGTTTACTTGGATAAACTTGAATGTAATATCGCACGTTTAATAATTTAACGAAGTATTTCAAAATTTCAATTTTGTGGGAAAACGCCATTAAACTTTTATCATTTCATACAAATGGTATACAAAAAAAAAAACATGGAAATACACATATCTTCGCCATATTTGGGAAGTTAGGTTATCTGTTAGACTGAACATCTTCTATTTATCGGGCTTATTAATTACATAATGAAATATCCAAACACGTAAATTTTGAGTTACTTACATCTCTAAGTTATTAAACGTTCTATATGTTTTATTAAAGATAAACAGATTTGTCTGTTAACACTTCATTTCACTCCCTTTCTTTAATAAACTTCGACTCTCTTGAACCCTTCACTGATGATGTAATGAATGGTATACGACAACTTAACAACTTAACTATCGATGCAAACGGATGTTGACGGTTTTTCATCAGTTTTATTCAAAAATTGCCCTGCCCTCGTCTATCCTATAAAATAAATTTTTAATAAGTCACTTGTATCTGCATTTCATTGATGCGTGGAAATCAGCTACAATCACACCTATCTTCAAAAATGGTAACAAGAGCAGGGACGTGAACCGGTTTTGAACCGGAAAACCGCTTTCTTCTATTAATTAACTGAACCCTTAACCGAACCGAAAATTTCCACAAATGTTTGATCCGAACCGAAAACCGAACCACTTTCCTAAAGGTTTAAAGGTTAATTTCAACCAATTTTCAATAGATAAATGTACCCACTTTTTTTCTTTTTGTTAACCTACCATGTTTGTTTACCATGTGACAATATCAAATGTAAAGGCAACCCATCTCATTTGACAGACACTTGACGCTTAACCTTGCGCGCTGTTGCACTTGGCACATGACACTTAAACTTGTGCGTTATTTTTTTTTGTTTTTCGAACCGTTGAACCGAACCGAAACCCCGGTTCAAAGACCAAAAAAACCGCTTTGACGAACCAATCCAAAAGTGCAAAAACGGTTCGAACCGCTTAACCGAACCGACCAAATTTTTCATTCGGTTCACGTCCCTGAACAAGAGTGATATATCTAACTATAGACCCATATCGAAATTGTCCACTATCTCCAAACTCTTTGAGTGCATCATAAAAATAAGCTCTATTTTTCTGTTAAGCATCTTATTTGCCCTAATCAACATGGGTTCGTGACTGGACGTTCTACTACTTTGAACCTACTGTATTTCTTCTTTACAAAAGGGTTGTTGTTGTTGTTGTAACAGCATACAAATTCCCCAACAAGATTTTGGGGAGTGTTGCTGGAGTGACAGTCCTTGGCCAGATATAAATTTGGGTCGTTCCGGTTACGTAGACCCGACTGTCGTGGGAACGATTACAAAAGGGTCATCAGGTCGACTTAATTTATACCGATTTTTCAAAAGCATTCTATAAAGTGTCCCATAATATACTTACCCACCCTTCGTGTATTATTAACTGGTTTAAGTCTTATCTGTGTAATAGACAATGTGTTGTCATGCTAGATAATGTCTCGTCGGTTCCTTTCACAGCTGCATCTGGTGCCCCTCAAGGGAGCATTCTGGGTCCACTTCGCTTCCTATTATTCATTAATGGCATTGGCAATTGCTTTTCATTTGCCAATTACCTGTTATATGCTGATGATCTTAAGATATATCACACCATCGCTAATGTAGGTGATATGCACAAGCTCCAGCGGGATGTTGACTGTCTGTATACTAGGTGCGTAAACAATCGTTTAAGCCGTACACCCCTATGCTGTAATCTGTCGTAGATTTAATTTTGCTACAAATCGTAAAATTGGTATGCTGAAATCCGCGTTGTCGTATCGAGATTTCGAAATTAGGAGGACATCTACGAAATTCGTAATTAGTCTGTTCCAATAGCAGTCCGGTTTACAGGATTTAGTCAGAACTTACAGGAAGTCGTTCCTATTGACATAAAACCTGTAAGTGCGAACACTTTTGAGAGAGTAACTGAGCAACTGTTCCTAGTCAGAAGTTACAGGATTTAGATTTACATGTGCAAACAAAAACAGAAAGCGGTGAAAGTAAAGAACTTTATATTTATTAAAAATTGTAAGTAAACAACGAAATATTTGAATATGTATAGATTTTAATAATTATTTAGTGATATTTCAGCCAAATCAGTGTTGTACCAATGACATGTAAACAAGCCGACAAACGTTTTTACAGGAAATAGTGCTTTTTGCGTTCCAGTGCACTTCTGCATCTGTTCTCCTTTACTCTCACTTGAGAGAGTAAAATTGTAGTTTGACAGTTCCACAGGTTTTAGTGCGAAGTTCAAAGGAACAGACTAAATGTTGGTATGCCTGAATCCGACGATTTCACTACGATCCGACGTAGCTGTAATTTTTATGTATTTTGTACGAAGAGCAACTAGTGTCGGCGTGATAAAAACATTACAAGGTAAATAGTCTTTTCCAATAGCAGTCTGGTTTACAGGATTTAGTCAGAACTTACAGGAAGTCGTGACATAAAACCTGTAAGTGGGAACACTTTTAAGAGAGTAACTGAGCAACTGTTCCTAGTCAGAAGTTACAGGATTTAGTCCGGGTTTTTTTCCTGTAAGTTCATGAAAAGTGTCAAACGATCAGCTGATTCGCATGTACAAACAAAACAGAAAACGGTGTAAGCAAAGAACCTTATATTTGTAAAAAAAAATGGAAATAAACAACGAAATATTTAAATATGTATAGATTTTAAAATTGGTTAGTAAAATTTCAGCCAAATCAGTGTTGTCCAAATGACATGTTTTTGCGTTCCCGTGCACTTCTGCATCTGTTCTCCACGTCCATAAACCTAGCTGACCCAAGTCGCCAAAAATCAATAAAAATTAGCTAGGAATTAGGTGTCTTTCAGGTGTTAATTAGGGCCTCCAAAATTAATTTAGGTGTTCCTTTGGGTTCCGAGAAATTCGCAAAAATGTGTGGGTCAGCTAGGTTTACGTAAACCTAGCTGACCCATCGTTAAATCTAGGTTTTAAATTTTCCAGATATATGCCGGAATTAGGTGTCTTTTAGGTGTTCCATTCCATCCATTGGTTCCGAGAAATTCGCAAAAATGTGTTTTTCAGCTAGCTCAGCGCTGTTAAGCTAGCTGAACAATCTTAAATTTTATTTTTTTAAATTTTCGAAATACATATATGCAGGAATTAGGTGTCTTTTAGGTGTTCTTCAACGCCACCGAAACTAAGTTAGTAGCTCTATTGGTTTCCGAGAAATTCGCAAAAATGTGTGGGTCAGCTAGGTTTACGTAAACCTAGCTGACCCATCGTTAAATTTAGGTTTTAAATTTTCCAAATATATGCTAGAATTAGGTGTCTTTTAGGTGTTCTTCAACGCCACTAAAACCAATTTAGTAGCTCCATTGGTTTTTTCCTAGAAATTCACAAAAATGTGTTTTTCAGCTAGCTCAGCGCTGTTAAGCTAGCTGAACAATCTTAAATTTTTTTTTTTAATTTTCGAAATACATACATATATGCAGCTGACCCACACATTTTTGCGAATTTCTCGGAAACCAATGGAGCTACTAAATTAGTTTTAGTGGCGTTGAAGAACACCTAAAAGACACCTAATTCTAACGTCCGTCACGCTAGCTGACCCACTTCTCCAAAAACTGATAAAAATGACTCAGGAATTAGGTGCAATTTAGGGCCTCCAAAATTAATTTAAGTGCTCACTCGG
>NW_023458560.1:4581157-4585854 GCF_013731165.1 Rhagoletis pomonella | reverse complement strand
TGCGAATTTCTCGGAAACCGAGTGTGCACCGAAATGAATTTTGGTGGCCCTAAACTGCACCTAATTCCTGAATAATATTTACCAGTGTTCGACGAAAATTAGTGGGTGGGTCAGCTAGCGAGACGTCACTCTGGCTGACCCAAAACACATTTTTGCGAATTTCTCGGAAACCGAGTGTGCACCGAAATTAATTTTGATGGCCCTAAACTGCACCTAAATTGCACCTAATTCCTGAATAATATTTACCAGGGTTCGAGGAAAATTAGTGGGTGGGTCAGCTAGCGTGACGTCACGCTGGCTGACCCATATATTTTTGCAATTTTCTCGGAAACCGAGTGAGCACTTAAATTAATTTTGGAGGCCCTAAATTGCACCTAATTCCTGAGTCATTTTTATCAGTTTTTGGAGAAGTGGGTCAGCTAGCGTGACGGACGTTAGAATTAGGTGTCTTTTAGGTGTTCTTCAACGCCACTAAAACTAATTTAGTAGCTCCATTGGTTTCCGAGAAATTCGCAAAAATGTGTGGGTCAGCTGCATATATGTATGTATTTCGAAAATTAAAAAAAAAAAATTAAGATTGTTCAGCTAGCTTAACAGCGCTGAGCTAGCTGAAAAACACATTTTTGTGAATTTCTAGGAAAAAACCAATGGAGCTACTAAATTGGTTTTAGTGGCGTTGAAGAACACCTAAAAGACACCTAATTCTAGCATATATTTGGAAAATTTAAAACCTAAATTTAACGATGGGTCAGCTAGGTTTACGTAAACCTAGCTGACCCACACATTTTTGCGAATTTCTCGGAAACCAATAGAGCTACTAACTTAGTTTCGGTGGCGTTGAAGAACACCTAAAAGACACCTAATTCCTGCATATATGTATTTCGAAAATTTAAAAAAATAAAATTTAAGATTGTTCAGCTAGCTTAACAGCGCTGAGCTAGCTGAAAAACACATTTTTGCGAATTTCTCGGAACCAATGGATGGAATGGAACACCTAAAAGACACCTAATTCCGGCATATATCTGGAAAATTTAAAACCTAGATTTAACGATGGGTCAGCTAGGTTTACGTAAACCTAGCTGACCCACACATTTTTGCGAATTTCTCGGAACCCAAAGGAACACCTAAATTAATTTTGGAGGCCCTAATTAACACCTGAAAGACACCTAATTCCTAGCTAATTTTTATTGATTTTTGGCGACTTGGGTCAGCTAGGTTTATGGACGTGGAGAACAGATGCAGAAGTGCACGGGAACGCAAAAACATGTCATTTGGACAACACTGATTTGGCTGAAATTTTACTAACCAATTATTAAAATTTATACATATTCAAATATTTCGTTGTTTATTTCCATTTTTTTTTACAAATATAAGGTTCTTTGCTTACACCGTTTTCTGTTTTGTTTGTACATGCGAATCAGCTGATCGTTTGACACTTTTCATGAACTTGCAGGAAAAAAACCCCGGACTAAATCCTGTAACTTCTGACTAGGAACAGTTGCTCAGTTACTCTCTTAAAAGTGTTCCCACTTACAGGTTTTATGTCACGACTTCCTGTAAGTTCTGACTAAATCCTGTAAACCGGACTGCTATTGGAATAGACTATTTACCTTGTAATGTTTTTATCACGCCGACACTAGTTGCTCTTCGTACAAAATTTCCGACAAATACATAAAAATGACAGCTACGTCGGATCGTAGTGAAATCGTCGGATTCAGGCATACCAACATTTAGTCTGTTCCTTTGAACTTCGCACTAAAACCTGTGGAACTGTCAAATTACAATTTTACTCTCTCAAGTGAGAGTAAAGGAGAACAGATGCAGAAGTGCACGGGAACGCAAAAAGCACTATTTCCTGTAAAAACGTTTGTCGGCTTGTTTACATGTCATTGGTACAACACAGATTTGGCTGAAATATCACTAAATAATTATTAAAATATATACATATTCAAATATTTCGTTGTTTACTTACATTTTTTAACAAATATAAGGTTCTTTACTTTCACCGCTTTCTGTTTTTGTTTGCACATGTAAATCTAAATCCTGTAACTTCTGACTAGGAACAGTTGCTCAGTTACTCTCTCAAAAGTGTTCCCACTTACAGGTTTTATGTCAATAGGAACGACTTCCTGTAAGTTCTGACTAAATCCTGTAAACCGGACTGCTATTGGAACAGACTAATTACGAATTTCGAAGATGTCCTCCTAATTTCGAAATCACGATATGACAACGCGGATTTCAGCATACCAATTTTACGATTTGTAGCAAAATCAAATCTACGACAGATTACAGCATAGGGGTGTACGGCTTAAACGATTGTTTACGCACCTAGTATACAGACAGTCAACATCCCGCTGGAGCTTGTGCATATCACCTACATTAGCGATGGTGTGATATATCTTAAGATCATCAGCATATAACAGGTAATTGGCAAATGAAAAGCAATTGCCAATGCCATTAATGAATAATAGGAAGCGAAGTGGACCCAGAATGCTCCCTTGAGGGGCACCAGATGCAGCTGTGAAAGGAACCGACGAGACATTATCTAGCATGACAACACATTGTCTATTACACAGATAAGACTTAAACCAGTTAATAATACACGAAGGGTGGGTAAGTATATTATGGGACACTTTATAGAATGCTTTTGAAAAATCGGTATAAATTAAGTCGACCTGATGACCCTTTTGTAATCGTTCCCACGACAGTCGGGTCTACGTAACCGGAACGACCCAAATTTATATCTGGCCAAGGACTGTCACTCCAGCAACACTCCCCAAAATCTTGTTGGGGAATTTGTATGCTGTTACAACAACAACAACAACCCTTTTGTAAAGAAGAAATACAGTAGGTTCAAAGTAGTAGAACGTCCAGTCACGAACCCATGTTGATTAGGGCAAATAAGATGCTTAACAGAAAAATAGAGCTTATTTTTATGATGCACTCAAAGAGTTTGGAGATAGTGGACAATTTCGATATGGGTCTATAGTTAGATATATCACTCTTGTTCAGGGACGTGAACCGAATGAAAAATTTGGTCGGTTCGGTTAAGCGGTTCGAACCGTTTTTGCACTTTTGGATTGGTTCGGCAAAGCGGTTTTTTTTGGTCTTTGAACCGGGGTTTCGGTTCGGTTCAACGGTTCGAAAAACAAAAAAAAATAACGCACAAGTTTAAGTGTCATGTGCCAAGTGCAACAGCGCGCAAGGTTAAGCGTCAAGTGTCTGTCAAATGAGATGGGTTGCCTTTACATTTGATATTGTCACATGGTAAACAAACATGGTAGGTTAACAAAAAGAAAAAAAGTGGGTACATTTATCTATTGAAAATTGGTTGAAATGAACCTTTAAACCTTTAGGAAAGTGGATCGGTTTTCGGTTCGGATCAAACATTTGTGGAAAATTTCGGTTCGGTTAAGGGTTCAGTTAATTAATAGAAGAAAGCGGTTTTCCGATTCAAAACCGGTTCACGTCCCTGCTCTTGTTACCATTTTTGAAGATAGGTGTGATTGTAGCTGATTTCCACGCATCAATGAAATGCAGATACAAGTGACTTATTAAAAATTTATTTTATAGGATAGACGAGGGCAGGGCAATTTTTGAATAAAACTGATGAAAAACCGTCAACATCCGTTTGCATCGATAGTTAAGTTGTTAAGTTGTCGTATACCATTCATTACATCATCAGTGAAGGGTTCAAGAGAGTCGAAGTTTATTAAAGAAAGGGAGTGAAATGAAGTGTTAACAGACAAATCTGTTTATCTTTAATAAAACATATAGAACGTTTAATAACTTAGAGATGTAAGTAACTCAAAATTTACGTGTTTGGATATTTCATTATGTAATTAATAAGCCCGATAAATAGAAGATGTTCAGTCTAACAGATAACCTAACTTCCCAAATATGGCGAAGATATGTGTATTTCCATGTTTTTTTTTTGTATACCATTTGTATGAAATGATAAAAGTTTAATGGCGTTTTCCCACAAAATTGAAATTTTGAAATACTTCGTTAAATTATTAAACGTGCGATATTACATTCAAGTTTCTCCAAGTAAACTTAACAAAGTTGAGACGTCACGCTGGCTGACCCGAAACACATTTTTGCGAATTTCTCGGAAACCGAGTGTGCACCGAAATGAATTTTGGTGGCCCTAAACTGCACCTAATTCCTGAATAATATTTACCAGTGTTCGACGAAAATTAGTGGGTGGGTCAGCTAGCGAGACGTCACGCTGGCTGACCCAAAACACATTTTTGCGAATTTCTCGGAAACCGAGTGTGCACCGAAATTGATTTTGGTGGGCCTAAACTGCACCTAAATTGCACCTAATTCCTGAATAATATTTACCAGTTTTCGACAAAAATTAGTGGGTGGGTCAGCTAGCGAGACGTAAAGCTGGCTGACCCAAAACACATTTTTGCGAATTTCTCGGAAACCGAGTGTGCACCGAAATTAATTTTGGTGGCCCTAAACTGCACCTAAATTGCACCTAATTCCTGATTAATATTTACCAGTGTTCGACGAAAATTAGTGGGTGGGTCAGCTAGCGAGACGTCACGCTGGCTGACCCGAAACACATTTTTGCGAATTTCTCGGAAACCGAGTGTGCACCGAAATGAATTTTGGTGGGCCTAAACTGCACCTAAATTGTACCTAATTCCTGAATAATATTTACCAGTGTTCGACGAAAATTAGTG
>NW_023458560.1:4579722-4581057 GCF_013731165.1 Rhagoletis pomonella | reverse complement strand
GAAAAAAGAAACTTTTGAAATTCGAAGCAATTTAAACTAGCGGGCGAATGAGTGAAATCTCTAAAAGCCTAAGTTGTGTACGCATACTCAACTGCAAAATGTTTCGAAGACTCAACCGAAGTCACATTGTTGCACTACGGCTCCGCACTTCTAACAAAAGTTGTCGGTGAATTATGAGTTGGGTTTAAACTAGCCAAACTGCCGAAGAATACATAAGCGCGAATATATGTACACTATTGCATGGCAAACGAAAAAATTGCTCTATTCAAATTGCGCTTTTACATTTCTGTTGTGTTGCTGATAGATGCATAGCGGTAGTGATTTCTGCAACTTTGCTGCCGCTTGGACGATGGTTTCCTGAAGTGAGTATGTAGATACATTAGGGCGTGCGATTAATTGATAAGTCAAAATTTTAATTAATCATAAAGTAAATAACTCAGTTATTCGATTAATTAGAAATTATGATCAAAAGTTCAGTTACTCGAGTAATCAAGATTTTTGATTAACCAAAAAAAAATATTTGAGTAATTTGCTTTATGATTAATCAACATTTCGAGTAAAATGAGTAATCAACATTTCAACTCTTTACATATGTATAAAGTAGTGTTCTTTGATACTTTGGAAACAACGTTTCTGCCCAACAAGCAAAATAAACTTAAAGAAAGTTTTTTTTAAGTTTTCAATTATAAACATAAAGCTTACAAAACGTTGATTTTTTGTTTATAAAACGCTTGAAAGTAAGCGTAATATAATCGAAAAGGAACATTGGGTATAAGCGTAGAAATATAAATTTTTAATAAATGTTCAAAAGAAAGCTTTTTATAAGCCTAAAAGTGTAAACTTATAATAAAGGTTCAAAAAAAGTTGTTTATAAGCGTATGAATATAAACTTACTAAAAATGTTAAAAAAAAAGCTTTTTATAAACATTTTTATAACCCTTTAAAGATTTAAAGATATTTCAATAAAAACTCATACATAGATTGCTTAACATCTAGAAACTAAAAGAAATGCGAATTTTCGGCGGACTCATCTACAGTCGCGAAAATGTAAATAGGGAATTGACATTTTAGCATACAAATTCACGATAACACACAAAAATTAAGCATAAAAAAGTTAATTATTATATCTTGTTGCGTGCTTTCAATTACAAGCGGTTATTGGCAAATTGGAAAAACGACATCGATGCAGCTATATGTATATTCCGCTTCATCGCCGCCATTATCATTGATGAACTTTTCTGAAAAAAATTTAATATATTTATAGTTGAATGTTAAACTAAGAAAGGCTAGGAGAACTCATCATTTGAAGACTCGAATGCTCCACCGATTAGCGCA
>NW_023458560.1:4576464-4579622 GCF_013731165.1 Rhagoletis pomonella | reverse complement strand
ATGTTCCACAAAGAGAAACGTCAAGTTGGATGAACACTGCGAACAGCGAGAGAAAGAGAACGAGCGATAAACTTCAGAACGTTCTAGAGTTGCCACAAGTACGAGCGCAGGTATATAAGGGCGCCGCCACAGCGAGGTGAGTTAGTTACGAGTTACAAGTCAGCAAGCTACAAGTAAAGTGAGCAGAGAAGCGAGTTGCGAATAAGCAAGCTATAAGTTTAATTGTGTGTAACAAGTTCGGTAAAGCGTTGTAATTGCTTTAACAAGTATTGTAGTGTTTTTACTGTGTTGGCAGGTATTGAAGGTTGTTTGTTGTACAATAGTTGTACTACCATTTGGTCATCGTTAGCCTTTATTTAACAATCCAGCGATACGAACCGGAGGATTTGGGAAATCCGGACGAGGGTTCAAGGATAATCGTAACAATTGGTGTCAGAAGTGGGATTGTTAAATAAATCCCGAAGGATAAACTACTGAAAATGGCGAAAATTCAGGACTTAAAGATTGAGAAACTAAAACAGGAGTTGGAAAAGCGTAATTTGGCCACCTCCGGAAGAAAAGTGGAATTATTATCCCGTTTGCGGGAGGCTATGGAAGCTGAAGGCATCGACGTGGACAAATACGACTTCCAGGGTAAATCCGACGATGCATCCGCAAAGGACGAACAGAAGGATGAGGCTGCTTGTTCGTCGAAGGATGTGCAGCAGACATCCAGGAAGTTTGAAGAACAGCAAAATGCTCCTTGTTCATCAACAGGTATGGACATGAACACGTTATTGGCTGCCATGTCACAGATGATGCAGGAACAGAGGTCGCAGTTGTCGTCAGACGTTTCCTCACAGATGCAAACACAGTTGTCAGATATTTCGTCGCAGCTACAGGCACAGAAGACACACGTATCACAGTTGCTGGAAGTCCAGGATGCAAAGATTACACAACTGCAGGAGAATTTGGCTAGAGATAACGAACAAATCAAGGATAGACAGGATAAAGTCGAGGCTAAGGTAGAAGAGTTGGAAGGTCGCCTCCGAGATATGCAGTTGAATCCCCCACCTTCTTCGACCAGCGCGCCCAAGGTAAAGACTCCATCCTTTGACGGCACGATTCCTTTCCAAGTCTTTAAGCTCCAGTTTGAGAAGACAGCTACAGCAAATCACTGGAGCATGGAGCATAAATCCGCTGCACTGTTCGTTGCATTAAAAGGACCTGCAGCGGAAATCTTGCAGACTATTCCTGATTGTGAAAGGAACAGTTACGATGCGTTAATAGGTGCAGTGGAAAGACGTTATGGTAGCGAGCACAGGAGACAAATTTACCAGATGGAGCTGGAGAATCGCTGCCAGAAATCCAACGAGACTTTACAGGAATTCGCCTCTGAGATTGAAAGGCTGGCTCATTTGGCAATTGGAGACGCATCTGGTGAGCACCTTGAAAGAGTAAAAATCCAGAGGTTCATCAACGGAATGCGGGACATGTATACCAAGCGAGAGACGTACGCGAATCCAAAGGCAAGATTTGCTGAAACCGTCTCGTATGCTCAGACGCGTGAAACGGCGGCGCTCCTAAGTAGACCAGCCTACAAAGCACATCGCGTGGAAGTGGAAACACCGGACGAGACAAATGAAATGCTGCAGAAGATTATCCATCTGCTGGGTGAGAAAAAGCATGGCTCTGGCAAATGTTTTAGTTGCGGAAAACCAGGCCACTTCGCCCGCGATTGCAGCGCAAGTTCCAATGCGGTCAACAATTCAGCAGGACGCAAACGCAGGGCTGAAGGAGACGAAGCCAACTCCAATCAGTCGTTAAACTGAAACGAGCCAGCAGGAAGGGCCGCGTGCTGGCTCCAGAAGTTGAAGGGCCCATAATCTCCGTCTCACAAATTGGCCGGAATGCGAGCAACCTCACTATTGGTGGATGTGTGAATGGGCAGGAGAGAGTACTGACAGTGGATACTGGAGCGACACATTCCATTATTCGACCGGATTTGGCCACTTTTTATGTGAAGCCACTACCTGGAGCAAAGCTGCAGACTGCAACTGGTGAATTCACCCAAGTATTAGGAGAAGTACCATGCGAGGTAATAATCGACGGTTGGGCCTCGTACACTAAGTTTATAGTGGCAGACATTGTGGATGAAGTCATCATCGGCGTGGATTTCTTACTTGGCCAAGGCATGAAGATTGACCTCCAGAGAATGATCCTGACAGATCGTCACAGGAAAGTGCCACTTAGGGTTGGTTACGACAGCCAGTACTGCAGTAGACGGTTAGTCTTAGAGGAAGTGTCGACAATTCCACCAGAAGCGGAAGCGATTAGTTGGGCGGAGGTTGGCAGTGATGGAGACGGAGTGGTTTCATCAGGAGAAGGAATTCACTGATACAGGAAAAGCGTGACGGTTCCGCTAGCTCAGTGAAGAAGAGGTCGCAACAAGGAAGTGGTCATGGCAAGCCAGGCAGTGTTTCCGGCAGGAGGAAATCCGCTAAACCACGTTGCAATGGTGATACGCCGGTGGCCGGAAATGGAAGCGGCTGTGGTAGCAGTAGGCGCGCTTTGAAGTGTCCTGAAAAAGGTGGTCGGCAAAAGCGAGCAGTTAAGCCGGAAGCCAAGGTTGAGATTATACATGTCCGGTCAATGAAGGTAGCAGCTGCGGACGAGCGAGATACGAAACGACGGCGGGAGTTTCAGCGTAAGGATCCGGATGTAACAAGATGTGCTGAAGGCAGTGCAGCACGAAGGCGGGAGTCAGGGTGTCATGGACAGATGATGCGGCATAGATCTGGCGAAAAGGGTGCCCATAAGAAGAGACATGGTCTGGTAACCACCAGTGGCCGGCAGAAGCACGACCATGTGAGATGGTGCACCACCGGAGATAAGCTGGAAGCAATGTCCAGTAACGCACTGTGGTTGTACATGTCGCAGCAGAAGAAAAGCTTTACCTCCAAGCAAAGACTTGACTGGAAAGATCCGTTGAAGATTGACAAACGGCTGAAGGACGCAGTGCATCAAATCCAGACAATTGGGAGACCGAGGCGGAGGGCAGTGTGGCGAATACTGCGGCAACTCGGAAGCGAACAACGAGAAATAGGCAGAAGGTTCGAGGAATCACGTAGAATGTTCCACAAAGAGAAACGTCAAGTTGGATGAACACTGCGAACAGC
>NW_023458560.1:4571320-4576364 GCF_013731165.1 Rhagoletis pomonella | reverse complement strand
GCTGTTCGCAGTGTTCATCCAACTTGACGTTTCTCTTTGTGGAACATGCTACGTGATTCCTCGAACATTCTGCCTATTTCTCGTTGTTCGAAGGTTTGACAAACCGCTTGAGGGAAATTTGAGCAAAAATCAAAATTTTTTGATTTTCTGGCTGCCATGTTGATGTTTGATCAAACCGCTTGCGTTGTGTATAGCAAAATCGCCTCATTCGCAACGAAATTTTCACCGAGTAAGGACGTAAGAGAGGAAAATGAAAGAAAACCACAATATTTAGCATTGCGAACTGGAAGAAAACTAAAATTCTTTGCTTGAACGAGTCATGTTTGCATGGTGTATGGCGAAATGGGAAAAGTAGGTTTGAAGAATGTTTGACAAGCCGCTTGTGTGGGGTGTATTTCGCTCTTTACTCGCAGTAGTTGCGGAAGGCAAAGTAAATACTCTACGCGTCTTGCTATTGATCGGTACTTTACTTACGCTTGCAGAAACTGGTTTATGCTTACTCACACTTGACCCGAACGATGAGAGTAAAGGAGGGAAAGTGTTTGTGCGGCGATCGGATGCCTTGTTAAAGCGCAAACAGTCAACAACGTAGCGTAGACGTAGGTTGACGCAGACACGATCTAGCTTATGGGATTCGCGTGTTAACGAAAACTCACCACCGCATAGCGGTTGTCGATGCTTCTCTCTCTCTATCAACAGTAAATTTTATATGCTGCAACGTACGTCAACCTACGTTTACGCTACGTCGTTGACTAACTGAGCTTTTAGGCCGCTTAAATGGAATTGCGCAGGAGTTTAGTATGTATATACCTCAGACCTTGTTCTGTTCGCCCATCCATCAGCGCCAGGCACTCAACATTTTAATTCAAGTAGGAAGTAAGGTAATTAAAATTTTAAACTAGTTCAATGAATGAATTAAATCGAATTATAATCTGAATTGGCATGGTGAATGCCTAACGCTGACGAGATGACATGATAAGATTAGTAGCCTCATGGCTCTTTGGAATCTACCTTATGGGCAGTAGCGCCGGCGTTTCCAGACGCGCCGGCGTCGCCTCCGCCGCCGGAAGGCCTGTCGGCGTAAACCTCTATTACCTATACAGTGTTTTAATCTATTAGTCAAAGTTCAAAAGGGGCATATTATAATTAAAAAAAAAGTAATTTTCCTGCTTTTTCTCCCATGGGCCGATTTCTTAAAGGCTCGTTGATATTGCTGTTGTTGTTGTTGTAGCGGCTACAACAACCCCGCCCAGGACGGTTGGTATCTCAGTCGTGGTCGTCAAGTTCCACTAACGGCAACCCTAGGAAGCGTGCAGCTTCTGTGGGGTTTGTCCACAGGGACAAGGCCGTTAGGGTTGTCGGGTTTTCCGGGCATGCGAAGAGATGTTTCGAGCCATGTGGGGTCTCTCCGCATGCCGGACACTCATTCGGCACATCCTCATTCAACCTACTCAGGTACGAGTTTAACCTGATACAGTAGCCGGAGCGAAGTTGTGCAAGTGTTGTGCGTGTCTCCCGAGGCAGATGAAGCTCCGTCGCGTCTAGGTCCGGGGTGGTATGCCTAGAACGGCATTCACAGGTTTAGAGTCTACATAACTCGAGACTGAGTCCCTGTGAATGCCGTTCAGGGCCTGTCGGTAAGATGCCTCCTGACGTACCTAGGCGAGGGCTCCTCTACAAGCAGCTGTCTGCTTGGGTGGCCACTTCTGTGGCTCCCGATCAGGAACTGCTTGCAGAGCAATATATTGTGCTCCTTTACGGGGAGCATTTGCGCCTCGCCGTGTAGATGGTGTTCGGGCGACATCAGGAGGCATCCTGTCGCTGTCCTGAGTGCGGTGTTCTGTACAGTCTGTACTTTATTGACAATAGCGGTTGCGTGAGCAGAGAAGGAGAGCAGGCTGTCGAATGTTACTCCGAGTATTTTGGGGTTATTCGCCGTCGGAATTGGTGTGTCATCGACGTGAATCCCCAGCGGTAGCCTGACCTCCTTCGTCCAGGTTGTGAACAGGGTCGCGGAGGATTTCGTAGGGGAGAGGGCTACACACTTTGCAGTGAAGAAGCGAGAAAGTTCGGAGATACCCGTTTACTTTCGAACACAGGTCATCAATTCCATTCCCAGTCGCCATGATCGAGCAATCGTCGGCATAAGAGACAATCGAGACTCCCTCTGGTGGTTGAGGGAGCTTTGAAATGTAAAAGTTAAACAGTAGCGGGGAAAGGACACCACCCTGTGGAACCCCCTGTTTTATTTTTTGCTGTTTACTCGTTTTGTCTCTAAACATTACCGACGAATGTCGACCACTCAGATAATTTGCCGACCACCGTTTGAGCCTCTGTGGGAGAGAGGAGGCCCCTATATCTTCTAGTAGCGTGGAATGGCAGACGGTGTCAAACGCCTTTGACAAGTCCAACGCTACTAGAATCGTTCTCTCACAAGGACGGTTTCGGTTAAGGCCACGAGTTATCTGAGTGTTTATGGCGTTAAGTGCTGTTGTTGTACTGTGCACTTTACGGAAACCATGCTGATGCTTCGCTGGGGTCAAGTGGTTTGTGAAGTACGGGAGTAGCAAGGCCTCGAGTGTCTTCGCTACCGGGGAAAGGAGTGTTATCGGACGATAAGAATCTCCTTTGTTGGCAGGTTTCCCCGGTTTGAGCAGTGGGACCACTCTCCCCACCTTCCAGATATCTGGGATGATGAGAGTGGCCATTGACAAGTTGAGGACCTCCGTTAGGTACGCTACCCCCCGCAGGACCCAAATTTTTCAGCATCAGCATGCATATTCCGTCGGGACCCATGGCTTTGGAGGCTTTCGCCTTCCCGATGGCCACCTGAACTTCACCGCAAGTGAAAGCAAGGGGGGCACAGGTTGTTGGCAGTTTGTGCAGCCTTCTGGTCACTCGACGCTTGGCTTTGTCCACCGGAGGATGCAGTATGAACTGCCGGCTAAAATATCTCGCGCATCGCTCCGGGTCCGACGAAGCATGGTCGCCGAAGGAAATTTCGACTCTGTCGTCGTGCTTCGTCGGATTGGACAGTGACCTCACGGTTGACCAAAGCTTGCCCACACCAGAGGTGAAGTTACAGGTCTTCAGATGCTCCTCCTTCTTCCGCTTATGAACGTTTACAGTTGCCGAATCTCCGCGTTGAGATCCCTGATACGGGGATCTCCGGGATCGGCCTGACGAAGGCTATCACGCTCATCGGCTAGAACAGCCGCTTCGGCAGGGAAGTTTGGACGTGGGTCCGATATACAACCTGCCGGTATGAAGCGAGCTGCAGCAGCAGTGACAGCCCTGCGGAACTTACGTTCACCGAGATGGACGTCGGTTGGTGTGGGGAGCGCTGCGAAGGTGTTTTCGGTAAACTCCGCGTAACCTTTCCAATCAGCTTTAGAAAAGTTGATATAGGTCCGGTGTTTGGCGGAGACAAAGTCGGTTGGTTTATCTATCGAGATGACTATGGGTAGGTGGTCTGATGCTAGAGTCAGCATAGGTCGCCATGTTATACTGTTTATCAGACCAGCGCTGACTATTGTGATGTCTGGCGAGCTACTGCAGTTACCCATAATCATGTTGGGTGCGTCGTCGTTCATTGTGCAGAATGTCGAATCGTCTATCTGCTCAGCCAAGTCTGTTCCCCTACGATCGTTTGACAGGCTTGAGTGCCAAAGATCGTGGTGCGCATTAAAGTCACCTACTACCATACGGTTTTCACCTCTGAGGAGCGCACCTATATCAGGGTGATATCCTGCCGGACAGGGGGTATGTATATGTTAAATATTTCGAGCTCAACATCGCCTGACCCGACAGCGATGCCCTGACATTCTAGGGTGGTATCCCTGCGGTCGATGTCTGCTTCGATTAGACGATACCGCACGGTGTGGTGCGTGATGAACGCTAAGCCACCACCATTATCTCGCTCGCGATCTCGGCGGTGCACGTTGTACCCGGCGCAATTCAACAAAGTTGAATTGCTGTGCATCTTCGTCTCTTGGATCGCAGCTATCAATATACCATGCCGACACATGAAGACGGTTATCTCCTCAATCTTGCTCTGTAGCCCGTTGCAGTTGAATTGAAGGAGCTTCATGTGGTTCGGGAGATGTTTTGTTGTTGTTGTTGTTGTCGTGATGTGGGGTGTAAGTGATGTGTGTGTTCTTACCGCCGTTGGCCGTGTGCGCTGCTGTGATGATTGCCGCCCTGTGGTGGTGGCGGGAGGCGTCGCAATTGGGGTCTGCGACCGAGCATCGCAACACGGGCCCTCGAAGTTCCCAGTCCAATCTCGCGTGGTACGCAGACCTGAGCATGCCCTAAAGTGGCACCAGCCAAGGCAGGTGTTGCACTTGACTGATGTCACATTACGGAATATCCTGGTCTGACATACCGTGCAGATTGTAGGGGGAACCAGGAGTTGTTGGCGGCGGCGTGTGGGTGGGTGTGCGGTTGTGTGTTATGTGGTCTGTCGTAGCTGTGGTGTTATTGTGTTGTTGTGTTGTGGTGACTGTGTAAGGCTGCTCGGGCGGACTGAGGTTAGCCGTGGAGGCTGCTCTGTTTGAGCAACAGGGGCCACGACGTGGTCCACTGTCGATGTGTCCGTAGTCCCGAGCAGACTCTGCGGTGACTCCACCCCTCGCAGGCATTACACTTGACTGAGGTGGAGTTGTGGTGTAATCGTCTCCGGCATACACAGCAGGTGTAGGTTTCTGGCCCTGGGATTGACTCGATGCCGGCCCTGAGTAAAAGAATACGTAGTGAATGTAGCCCTATGGACGGACAACTTCTGAGATACTTCGCCGACCTAAACGGGGTTAGATCGCCGAAACAACAGCCCTTGGTCGGGTAAAACCCGAGTCATTCCGGTACGTAGAACCGGCTGTCGTGGGAATGTATATAAGGCCGGCTGCACTGCACAATTGCTCACTTCGAACGCTGGCGGCTGGAGCGCTCAAATATTTGCCAGCCAGATCTGTCAATTTGTCGTATTTTAGTTTAGTTTTCTACCTACCAATCGAGACGATTTTCACGGAGATGACCTCCTTTTTTT
>NW_023458560.1:4568413-4571310 GCF_013731165.1 Rhagoletis pomonella | reverse complement strand
TATCTTTCCAATAAGTTTTCACTTCCACAAGTATGCTGAATGCTGCACTTCTAATGGAAACTTTTTCAATGCTTTTTCTTCAAAATAATAACATTTTTTATAGATTTTCTTAATTTTTTCCGCTCTCTTACACAAAACGTATCTAGCAGACTTTCTGAAAGGACACTTTTTCTCAGACAAAAAGAAGAAAAACTGGGAAAACAAGGAAAATCGTTTAACAAAAGGAATCCGATAGCACGGTTGCCACTTACCTCTTTTTTGTATACAAAAAAAATTTACCAGAATGTAAACAATGTACCAAAATATATTTAAGCCAAGGCATATTTTTCTGGATATTTTCTTTTTTGTGCCATAGAAAAGAGAAATATTACTCAAAACTTCTTTAAAAAATCGTTGTTCTTTACAGCCCTATTCGCGTGTTGTCACAGTCGTCAATTGTCACAGTTCAATTGTCATTGGTCGCGTTCGTAATGCAGCGTTTTTGCTGCATTTAAAATGCAACATTTAGCACTTTCGAACATATTTTTTCGAAGAGCGTTCATGCTATCGCATTTAGCAAATGTACATTTACGGGAGTTCGAAATCGAATTTGACGATGACGAATTTTGTATGGATAAATGTACATTTAGAGTAGCATTTAGAGCTAAATGCGCTAAATGTACATTTACGCGTAAGCAAAAACAGCCCATAAGCAAAAACAGCCCATAAGAAGTAGCTGTTTAGCATGAACCGAAATTACAAGATCACGTAAGAACGCGACGTTGTATTTGTAACTGGTTTTGAGAAAAAAGTTTGCGAAAACGAGTTCGTCAGCTGAGTGTTTGTTTACATCACAAGCACCACTATTTTACACTTTTATTTACGTAAAGAAGAGTTATTTCAACATGACAACACATTTTCAAGCATTTTATTGCATCATTTTACCTAAATTGTGCGCTTAAAGTGGCTGACAATAATTTTAGCTAATTTTGGTTTTCGTTGTTTTCTTTGCTTTGTTTACTTTTCGCTCGTTTTCCAGTAAAACAAGATGGCTAGAACCCGCTAAAAAATTCGACTTTTTCACTCTCTTGTTCTTACGTGATCTTGTGTCTTTCGTTCATGGCTGTTTAGCTCATCTGCTACGAAACTGCTGGCAACTGTTGAACCCAACAATTACGTCTTAAGCTGATGCCAGATAAAACTTTGTAGCTTTGCGTGACATTTATAAATTTGCCAGCAAAGCGTCAGACGCAAAAGGTATGCCACAATGAACGCCAAGAAATCAATTTTGCACTGCTTTTTTACTCGTCAAAATTGCTGTGGATTTAAGATATTTTGCTTTAAAATTATCAGCAATGTAATTGAGTTTTATGTTTCAGCATGAATACTCGAATTTGGACGAAACAAAATAAATATTAAACCGGCTGATTGTCAAAGCGCGCAAAAAGATGGGAGTTGGCCATCTTTTCGCTTCGCGCTGCAGCTTCAATGATCTATGTGGCATGCTTTGTGCATTTTCATACAATTCATCTTAGCTGTCAAAGCGAATCTGTCACGTAAAGCGAAGCAAACGTTTTATGTGGCATCAGCTTTAAGCTCGTTGGCGATTTCAAGCATCCGGTGTTGGTTACCCCAGCAACCGAGGCAATCGGAGATCGTCGTGTCACACGTACTTGTTGTCGGCTCGTGTTGATGGAAAATCAAAAATTTTTGATTTTCCATCAACGCGACCGCTTGACAAGCGGTCTGTTTGATAGTGGCGCAAAGCGTTGACAAGCATTAGTGTGTTAGTTTGTTGTGATATGTAAAATGGGCAAGTTCGCGGAAGATAAAGATTTTAGTGGCAAGTAGCAAGAAATCGTCATCCGATGAAGACATGTTTACGTCCGCCCACTACGAAATTTTATTGCAAATGGTGTTGACGCTTTATGCTTGAAGGCCGGTCCACATAGAACTTTCGTGTTGGCTTTGGCGTTGGCGTTAGTTTGACAGAACGCACGTTAAAAGTATGCTTGCTACAATGAACGCTTGGCAGCGAACGCTTTGAGCACTAGATTTACATACTAACGACAGATAAATTAATATTTCATATCAATAATTGCATTAAAAATGATATTTCTTACCTACATTTGATTAAAAATTAAAAACATTTCACATAATTTTATTTATTTGCAACAGCTGATTGACAACGCGCGCAAAAAGATGAGAGATGCCCATCTTTTTGTGTGCGTTAACTTTGGCGTTGGCGTTGCCGTTGATATGTGGACATGCCCATATAATTGTGTGCATTCATAGTCAGCTGTTAATCAACGCCAACGCCAAAGCCAACGCCAAAGTTCTATGTGGACCGGCCTTGAGTGTCGCCGGGCAAGCTTCAAGCACCCGACATTCAACCCGACACTCACACATGTACTCGTTGCTGGGGTAACCAACAACGGATGCTTGAAATCGCCGACGAGCTTTAGAAACGGCTTGATGAATATGCTGCCAAATGAACAGCTGATAAATGTAAACAAATGAAATTGCAACAAATAGAGATAGTTGCGCCGATACTATTTAGAATACAACGCTGAGCGGCCGCCGTGTTGAATAAATTGTTCAATGTTACAATGAATTAAACAGTGTAAAATTAAATAGCAAACATCTTAAAAACATATATTTAAAAACGTAGTATTATTATAAAATATTTTAGTTACCTTACCACGTCAGTAATATAAAATAAAATAAATTCGTTTGCAACTGCCACCTAACAAATCGGCGATAAATTTAATATAAGCGGCGTAAGTCTTTTCGATCAGCTGTTTAGGCTAAGCCCAACACGTTGAGTTCAGGTAGCGTAAAAATTTTCCGCTGGAAAAAATGGCGGAAAGTTGCCAACTGTTGGGCTGAGCGTAACTACTCAACTGTGCGTTTCTAAG
>NW_023458560.1:4567076-4568313 GCF_013731165.1 Rhagoletis pomonella | reverse complement strand
TGCCAACTGTTGGGCTGAGCGTAACTACTCAACTGTGCGTTTCTAAGGCAAACAGCCAACGGTTACCCAACAGCTACGACTCATGAACGCGCCCATTATTAAATAAGTATATGATGTCAGTAACAATTAACTCGTTTTCCCAGACTTCAAAAATGTACCATATCTGAATGTTATGTACCTGTGCATGAACCAACGACTACAGATCACGTAATCCGCCATCGTTGTATTTGTAATCGATTTTCAGAAAAAAGTTTTCGTAGCGTTTTTGATGTTTTTTGGTTCTGTTTACATCGTCTTCTACCTCTTCGTAGTGATATTTTAGCGATTTTATGTGTTTTCTGCAGCGGTTTTAATTAGAAATTTTGATTTATTACAAATTTATGATATAATATGAAGTGCTTTGTGATTGGAACAAGTTTGTGCGTCTGTTTGATTTGCCAAGAGGCGTAAATTTGCGTGAAAAGTGGGTGCACATTTGTGGTCGGAACGTTGGCATTGAAAAATCGGCCGGTGCCGATAATATGCGATTGTAAAACACTCTCAATCATTAAAACCATATTTTATGAACTTTTTTTGCTAATTGTCATCAAGTTTCACTTTTTATATTTTATAATAAATACAAATCTAATCGCACTCAATAACCGCGCCTTTTTCGTTTTCTTTGTTTGTTTTCATTTTTAGGCAGATGTCAAAAACGCTCAGAAATTTACTTTTTTCATTCTTTTCCGATTGCGTGATCTTGTTAGTTGGTTCATGTACCTGTGTACCAAACTAGAAAAAATGTCCCAAAAGTTGTTCATTTCGGGAAAAAGGCAACCGCGTCCAACGAGAACGACAAATAAAAAGAAATTACAAATGACAACCCATCCAGTGCTGCCAATGCCGAAATCAAAAGCTATGTTTCTTTATAAATAATTATCACTAATGGCCCGAACACAATGAAAACGCTACAGACCACAGCTGTCAAATTATTTTAACTCGTAATCTAATGCAGATAACAGAGCTGTAAAACTGTGAAATCATATGAAATTAAAAATCATCAATTTTATGTTATTATGTTTTCATTGAATTTTTCCTTGTTGGGGAATGTGGCTTATAATTTTCCAATTCTACATTCACTCAAAGTAGATACGATTGCACACATTAACATATTCAAAGAAAGATTGAAAAAACTGAATGACGAAACATTTACTTTTAACACTGAATAAGCATTCAGATGAATGCAGCTTTTGCTATG
>NW_023458560.1:4561855-4566976 GCF_013731165.1 Rhagoletis pomonella | reverse complement strand
GCGACGCCTCCCGCCACCACCACAGGGCGGCAATCATCACAGCAGCGCACACAGCCAACGGCGGTAAGAACACACACATCACTTACACCCCACATCACGACAACAACAACAACAACACATCTCCCGAACCACATGAAGCTCCTTCAATTCAACTGCAACGGGCTACAGAGCAAGATTGAGGAGATAACCGTCTTCATGTGTCGGCATGGTATATTGATAGCTGCGGTCCAAGAGACGAAGCTGCACAGCAATTCAACTTTGTTGAAGCGAGCTATTTTAGCCGGCAGTTCATACTGCATCCTCCGGTGGACAAAGCCAAGCGTCGAGTGACCAGAAGGCTGCACAAACTGCCAACAACCTGTGCCCCCTTGCTTTCACTTGCGGTGAAGTTCAGGTGGCCATCGGGAAGGCGAAAGCCTCTAAAGCCATGGGTCCCGACGGAATATGCATGCTGATGCTGAAAAATTTGGGTCCTGCGGGGGTAGCGTACCTAACGGAGGTCCTCAACTTGTCAATGGCCACTCTCATCATCCCAGACATCTGGAAGGTGGGGAGAGTGGTCCCACTGCTCAAACCGGGGAAACCTGCCAACAAAGGAGATTCTTATCGTCCGATAACACTCCTTTCCCCGGTAGCGAAGACACTCGAGGCCTTGCTACTCCCGTACTTCACAAACCACTTGACCCCAGCGAAGCATCAGCATGGTTTCCGTAAGGTGCACAGTACAACAATAGCACTTAACGCCATAAACACTCAGATAACTCGTGGCCTTAACCGAAACCGTCCTTGTGAGAGAACGATTCTAGTAGCGTTGGACTTGTCAAAGGCGTTTGACACCGTCTGCCATTCCACGCTACTAGAAGATATAGAGGCCTCCTCTCTCCCACAGAGGCTCAAACGGTGGTCGGCAAATTATCTGAGTGGTCGACATTCGTCGGTAATGTTTAGAGACAAAACGAGTAAACAGCGAAAAATAAAACAGGGGGTTCCACAGGGTGGTGTCCTTTCCCCGCTACTGTTTAACTTTTACATTTCAAAGCTCCATCAACCGCCAGAGGGAGTCTCGATTGTCTCTTATGCCGACGATTGCCCGATCATGGCGACTGGGAAATGGAATTGATGACCTGTGTTCGAAAGTAAACGGGTATCTCTCCGAACTTTCTCGCTTCTTCACTGCAAAGTGTCTAGCCCTCTCCCCTACGAAATCCTCCGCGACCCTGTTCACAACCTGGACGAAGGAGGTCAGGCTACCGCTGGAGATTCACGTCGATGACACACCAATTCCGACGGCGAATAACCCCAAAATACTCGGAGTAACATTCGACAGCCTGCTCTCCTTCTCTGCTCACGCAACCGCTATTGTCAATAAAGTACAGACTGTACAGAACACCGCACTCAGGACAGCGACAGGATGCCTCCTGATGTCGCCCGAACACCATCTACACGGCGAGGCGCCCTCGCCTAGGTACGTCAGGAGGCATCTATATGAACTGACAGACGAAGTCCAGAGGTTCATCAATCAACCTCTGGACCCGACAGCTTACCGACAGGCCCTGAACAGCATTCACAGGGACTCAGTCTCGAGTTATGTAGACTCTAAACCTGTGAATGCCGTTCTAGGCATACCACCCCCGGACATAAACGAGACGGAGCTTCATATGCCTCGGGAGACACGCACAACACTTGCACAACTTCGCTCCGGCTACTGTAGCAGGTTAAACTCGTACCTGAGTAGGTTGAATGAGGATGTGCCGAATGAGTGTCCGGCATGCGGAGAGACCCCACATGGCTCGAAACATCTCTTCGCATGCCCGGAAAACCCGACAACCCTAACGGCCTTGTCCCTGTGGACAAATCCCACAGAAGCTGCACGCTTCCTAGGGTTGCCGTTAGTGGAACTTGACGACAACGACTGAGATACCAACCGTCCTGGGCGGGGTTGTTGTAGCCGCTACAACAACAACAACAACAATATCAACGAGCCTTTAAGAAATCGGCCCATGGGAGAAAACGCAGGAAAATTACTTTTTTTTAAATTATAATATGCCCCTTTTGAACTTTGACTAATAGATTAAAACACTGTATAGGTAATAGAGGTTTACGCCGACAGGCCTTCCGGCGGCGGAGGCGACGCCGGCGCGTCTGGAAACGCCGGCGCTACTGCCCATAAGGTAGATTCCAAAGAGCCATGAGGCTACTAATCTTATCATGTCATCTCGTCAGCGTTAGGCATTCACCATGCCAATTCAGATTATAATTCGATTTAATTCATTCATTGAACTAGTTTAAAATTTTAATTACCTTACTTCCTACTTGAATTAAAATGTTGAGTGCCTGGCGCTGATGGATGGGCGAACAGAACAAGGTCTGAGGTATATACATACTAAACTCCTGCGCAATTCCATTTAAGCGGCCTAAAAGCTCAGTTAGTCAACGACGTAGCGTAAACGTAGGTTGACGTACGTTGCAGCATATAAAATTTACTGTTGATAGAGAGAGAGAAGCAACGACAACCGCCAAGCGGTGGTGAGTTTTCGTTAACACGCGAATCCCATAAGCTAGATCGTGTCTGCGTCAACCTACGTCTACGCTACGTTGTTGACTGTTTGCGCTTTAACAAGGCATCCGATCGCCGCACAAACACTTTCCCTCCTTTACTCTCATCGTTCGGGTCAAGTGTGAGTAAGCATAAACCAGTTTCTGCAAGCGTAAGTAAAGTACCGATCAATAGCAAGACGCGTAGAGTATTTACTTTGCCTTCCGCAACTACTGCGAGTAAAGAGCGAAATACACCCCACACAAGCGGCTTGTCAAACATTCTTCAAACCTACTTTTCCCATTTCGCCATACACCATGCAAACATGACTCGTTCAAGCAAAGAATTTTAGTTTTCTTCCAGTTCGCAATGCTAAATATTGTGGTTTTCTTTCATTTTCCTCTCTTACGTCCTTACTCGGTGAAAATTTCGTTGCGAATGAGGCGATTTTGCTATACACAACGCAAGCGGTTTGATCAAACATCAACATGGCAGCCAGAAAATCAAAAAATTTTGATTTTTGCTCAAATTTCCCTCAAGCGGTTTGTCAAACCTTCGAACAACGAGAAATAGGCAGAATGTTCGAGGAATCACGTAGCATGTTCCACAAAGAGAAACGTCAAGTTGGATGAACACTGCGAACAGCGAGAGAAAGAGAACGAGCGATAAACTTCAGAACGTTCTAGAGTTGCCACAAGTACGAGCGCAGGTATATAAGGGCGCCGCCACAGCGAGGTGAGTTAGTTACGAGTTACAAGTCAGCAAGCTACAAGTAAAGTGAGCAGAGAAGCGAGTTGCGAATAAGCAAGCTATAAGTTTAATTGTGTGTAACAAGTTCGGTAAAGCGTTGTAATTGCTTTAACAAGTATTGTAGTGTTTTTACTGTGTTGGCAGGTATTGAAGGTTGTTTGTTGTACAATAAAGTTGTACTACCATTTGGTCATCGTTAGCCTTTATTTAACAATCCAGCGATACGAACCGGAAGATTTGGGAAATCCGGACGAGGGTTCAAGGATAATCGTAACAGTATTTTCAACTAAAATGCTGATCACGATTGAGAGAAATAGAGATTGCGCCAATCGCGGTACCGCTAATCCGCTCTTTGTGATTTTGACAGAACGAGCTGTGTGCGTGACGTCATCTTGGTGCAATTGTTGAATGTGAGCATACGAAAAAACCAAATAACAATTTTAATATTTGTGCGTTAATATTTCTGCGTGGTTTTAAACAATTATTGAGACATTAAAAAGCAAAATGAAGTGTGCAGTGGTAAAGTGTAATAGTGAAAACAAAAGGAAAGCGTGCTATATACGTTTTTTTCCGTTTCCTACGGACGCAAACCTGCTGAAAAAATGGAAGCAGTTCTGCCGGCGAGGACATGCATTAAACACCAAATCGAGCTTTGTGCTATGTGTGTGAGCTATGAGCTTCTACGCGGAACTATGTTGGCCTTTCCTTGGTGAATTGTAGTAGGTATATTTCCATGGTGAATGTAGACAGTTGCTGGTTTAGTTTGCTGGCAATCAAGAATGATAGAATACAATATTGCACCAATGAGAGAGGATTTTTGAGCGTAATTTTTGCGTGACGTCATCTTGGTGCAATTGCGAGAGAGAAATGCCAAAACGCATATAAAAATATGTAAACAAATCAGAAAAATGTGTTAATTTTAATATTACATGGCGCAATTTTGCAGGAATCAATAAATATACAAAGATTGATTAATTAGGAACACGTAGCAATAATTTTGGACATGTAGCCCTTTAGTTAGGTGTTTTTTCCATATTTTTGGCCTATGTGCGCTTTTATTCGAAACCTAAATGTTTCGGTACCGAGTATCGAGAGTATTGGGTACTTAAAAGTATTGACTCAGCACATCACTACTGCTGTCTTCTCTACTATGACGTCACCAAAACAGCTGATTCTGTCAAAATCACTGAGAGCCGAGTAGCGGTATCGTCATCGGCGCCACCTCTGTATTCTCTCCACCGTGCTGCTTTTGTATGTATGCCAGCCACGATTGAGAGAAATAGAGATTGCGCCAATCGCGGTACCGCTAATCCGCTCTTTGTGATTTCATCTTCATCAAATAAAAGCTGTGGAGTTTATGGTGGTTAGCTACCGTCCACAAATATAAATATGCACTCTGCATGGCTTTTTAAAATGGCAAGTCCAAAAATTCACTTTGCTGCACACTGTTAATAAATCAATTTTTTCATGTGCTAAAAATCGTCATTATCTAAAGAGCTACATATCCAAAATTATTGCTACGTGTCCTAATTAATCAATCTTTGTATATTTATTGATTCCTGCAAAATTGGGCCATGTAATATTAAAATTAACACATTTTTCTGCATTGTTTTTATATTTTTATATGCGTTTTGGCTCTCTCTCGCAATTGCACCAAGATGACGTCACGCAAAAATTACGCTCAAAAATCCTCTCTCATTGGCGCAATCTTGTATTCTATCATTCTTGAGTAAAAGCAAGGCATAACAAGGTAGAAGTGATTTCGACATTTCTCTCTTTTGAACTGCGACTGAAATGTCAACTCTTAACCCTATACTATTCAAAACTTTTTTTTT
>NW_023458560.1:4558597-4561755 GCF_013731165.1 Rhagoletis pomonella | reverse complement strand
GCATGATACAATAATTTTTAGAAGGTAGTTTCACTTCAAAATTTTTGACATAAACCGTGTCTGTGACAAACACGCAATGTGGCCACTGCTACGATATAGAACTTGGGGATTATCGCTTGTTATTTTAGATATTTTTTAACAGAACATGTAAAGATTTATATGTTTCATAACTGATCACTTAATTTTTAATATAAATATCCGTATTTTATACATACATTTTTGCCACTGCTAATCACATGAATAACAAGTAAGAAAGTCTAAGTTCGGGCGGAGCCGAACATTAAATACCCGGCGCAAGTATTAAATATATGTTTTTTCACCTTTCCGAAACCTTCCGCTAGATGGTAAGCCGGGGTGTATCAATTTTGAGTAAATTAGCGTCCTTCAATTTCGAAATATTGAAGTTTCAAGCATTTCTGAAATTTACCGTTATATGAGAAGCGGCCGTTATTTTAGTCCGATTTCAATAATTTTCAACGTTTTGCTTATATGTGGCAAGCACAATAACCACACCGAGTTTGGTACAAATTGGTAGAACGGTTACCGATATACACATGTAACCATAAGTGGGCGTGGCTACGCCCATTTTCCAAAAATTTATAATATTCTTATTTTTCGTCTAAAAATTATTGTAAATATCAATTTTGAGTGAATTATCTTCAGTAGTTACTAAAATGTCGCAGTTTTCGTATTTCTGGAAATTACCGTTATATGGGAAGTGGGCGTGGTTATTGTCCGATTTCGCCCATTTTCAATACCAACCTACCTTGGATTAACAGAAACCTACATACCAAATTTCGTTGAGATATCTCAATTTATGCTCGAGTTATCGTGTACACGGACAGACGGACAGACGGACGGACAGACAGACATGGCTTAATCGATTTCTTTTTTCATTCTGATCATTTATGTATACATCTGTCTATATCTATCTCGATTCGTTTTGGCTGTTACAAACAACCGTTATGTGAACAAAATTAATATACCCTTGTGCACAAGTGCGCTCGGGTATAAAAATCATAAAAATGAAAATATAACAGCAATATTTCTTGTTTATAATGGATTAGATCCATCGCACACCACGGACTTTATCAGCCGCCAATTTAGATGTGCTCGTTAGTCTTTCCATTGCACCACAACTTATTGGTAAGAGCGATTAAGCTGGTGTAGTGTGCGCACCTCCATACATCTTCATGTACATATTTCAAGCGAGCCTTATCATTTAAATAGGCGGCCGATAAAGTCTGCGGTGTGCGGTGGCACTTATAGCTGTGTCCTTACATCTATTCCGTGTGTTGCAATATCCACGAAAGCAGCAGTTAATTTTTTATGAAGAAAATTATTACAAAATATTCGAAAATTTCTCTACTATATGTTTGGCTCTTCTTTTTTTTATTTTTCCAACGTCAAAAGCTGGATTTTTTTTTTTTGAAAAAGTTGGTATAACAAAAAATACGAAACACGTTTTCTGTCAGATAGCTAACATGGCGGATAAGAAGAAGAAGAGAAACTACCTTCTAAAAATTATTGTATCATGGAAATATATTTATTTGGTTTGAGTGAAAATAAAAACAAACAAATGAAATGACGGCGAGAGAAAATTTCAAAAATGCTAGCAAACGTCAAAATTCCTAAATTTGGCTCTCAGCGAATGTACCTTATAAATTTTTGTATCATGGTGAAGCGACAGAGCAAGTGACGAGAAAAAAATATCTGCGGACACTTATATATGTACATATCTATACACATACATCTATGCACATATGTACCCTACAGGGAAACCGCGGACTAGTGAATCAAATTTCTAGTTCCGTACTAGGTCTTTATCGCCAAAAAGGAACTAGGCCGATAGGAACTAGATCCCCACCAGTCCAAAATCGGCGAAAAGTGGTACTTTTAAGAAACTAATTTTTTCAGTATTTTCACTAAAAATCTATATCTAAAGTGACGAATTTAGAAATGGGGCGGAACTATAGAAAAAGGGATGCAGAACGAAATAGATCCTATTTGTCGAATTTAGAACTATTTCGGAACTATCGAATAGAAGCGCCCCAGTTCAGAACTAGAGATTTTCCCCACAGGGTATCTATGCACATACGTATCTATGCACATACATACATATGTACTTAGGTATGTATATCAGCATTTTAGTTGAAAGTACGTTTTGCTCGTCGCTCTCTTCATCGCTCCACTACAATGCTGTCCTTAATTTTATTCAGATACCACAAATGTATGTTTTCTTGGAAAATACTCAAGTATTATCAGTAGAGTACTCTCCTTGCAAATACCTTTTACTCAAGGCATATTCAACAAGGTAGAAGTGACAATTCAGTCGAGCTCTCTCATACCTGACTGTAATGTCAAAAAATGTAAAGAAAGAAATTAACCCTTTGTTATGCATTTACCATATTTGATAGAACTCAACATCTTTGAAATTAAAGTTTTTGTAAAATCTCATTAGAATCAGCTTCATTTTATTTATAGAATTTTCGGTTTAATGTAATTGTGGAAATGCATACTTACACAAAATTACACACTAAATGAAACACACTCATTTTTAAAACCGTTTTGACAATTTTCTTGCTTTTACTATCCCAATGTTTTTGAGCATTTATATTTTTATTCAAATACTTAATTCTAAAGTATATTAGACATTAAAGTAAGTTTGATTCTTCTAAATTTACATCAGAACTTAACTTCAAAGCTATTAAATTTTTGCTATTCGAAATCTCCTTTCCATTAAATTTATTAAAAATTACTTTCAGTTTCTTTTTGTCAACAAGGAATACTGGTTTAGGTTTTATCAGACCACTAGTTGAAATTTGGCCTATCCATGTATGTATATGAAAGGGAGATTTTCTTTTCATATTCGGTATGATAGATCCTGCACCTGGGACCAAACGCGTCCACTTAGAAATACTCGGCTGCGATAGGCAACAAATAAAGTCACAACCACACGTGAAGTCTCCTAATGAAACATCGCAGCAATTTGCCTACCGTTGTCGCTTCACTTGACAATTCGAAGGTTTAAAACAACGCACAAGTTTATTGTCCAGGCTCTTGACAAACACAACGCACCGCTCGCAATTCCTTTTCATTTTATTATGTATTTAAAATCAGTCACACAGCTCATAATTGAAAGTTTATATAAAAAAAAA
>NW_023458560.1:4557015-4558497 GCF_013731165.1 Rhagoletis pomonella | reverse complement strand
TGCGCCAATCGCGGTACCGCTAATCCGCTCTTTGTGATTTCATCTTCATCAAATAAAAGCTGTGGAGTTTATGGTGGTTAGCTACCGTCCACAAATATAAATATGCACTCTGCATGGCTTTTTAAAATGGCAAGTCCAAAAATTCACTTTGCTGCACACTGTTAATAAATCAATTTTTTCATGTGCTAAAAATCGTCATTATCTAAAGAGCTACATATCCAAAATTATTGCTACGTGTCCTAATTAATCAATCTTTGTATATTTATTGATTCCTGCAAAATTGGGCCATGTAATATTAAAATTAACACATTTTTCTGCATCGTTTACATATTTTTATATGCGTTTTGGCTCTCTCGCAATTGCACCAAGATGACATCACGCAAAAATTACGCTCAAAAATCCTCTCTCATTGGCGCAATCTTGTATTCTATCATTCTTGAGTAAAAGCAAGGCATAACAAGGTAGAAGTGATTTCGACATTTCTCTCTTTTGAACTGCGACTGAAATGTCAACTTGTAACCCTATACTATTCAAAACTTTTTTTTTATATAAACTTTCAATTATGAGCTGTGTGACTGATTTTAAATACATAATAAAATGAAAAGGAATTGCGAGCGGTGCGTTGTGTTTGTCAAGAGCGTGGACAATAAACTTGTGCGTTGTTTTAAACCTTCGAATTGTCAAGAGAAGCGACAACGGTAGGCAAATTGCTGCGATGTTTCATTAGGAGACCTTCACGTGTGGTTGTGACTTTATTTGTTGCCTATCGCAGCCGAGTATTTCTAAGTGGACGCGTTTGGTTGGTCCCAGGTGCAGGATCTATCATACCGAATATGAAAAGAAAATCTCCCTTTCATATACATACATGGATAGGCCAAATTTCAACTAGTGGTCTGATAAAACCTAAACCAGTATTCCTTGTTGACAAAAAGAAACTAAAAGTAATTTTTAATAAATTTAATGGAAAGGAGATTTCGAATAGCAAAAATTTAATAGTTTTGAAGTTAAGTTCTGATGTAAATTTAGAAGAATCAAACTTACTTTAATGTCTAATATACTTTAGAATTAAGTATTTGAATAAAAATATAAATGCTCAAAAACATTGGGATAGTAAAAGCAAGAAAATTGTCAAAACGGTTTTAAAAATGAGTGTGTTTCATTTAGTGTGTAATTTCGTGTAAGTATGCATTTCCACAATTACATTAAACCGAAAATTCTATAAATAAAATGAAGCTGATTCTAATGAGATTTTACAAAAACTTTAATTTCAAAGATGTTGAGTTCTATCAAATATGGTAAATGCATAACAAAGGGTTAATTTCGTTCTTTACATTTTTTGACATTACAGTCAGGTATGAGAGAGCTCGACTGAATTGTCACTTCTACCTTGTTGAATATGCCTTGAGTAAAAGGTATTTGCAAGGAGAGTACTCTACTGATAATACTTGAGTATTTTCCAAGAAAACATACATTTGTGGTATC
>NW_023458560.1:4555529-4556915 GCF_013731165.1 Rhagoletis pomonella | reverse complement strand
CTCTTTATTTCCGGGCTGGGGCGTGTCCCGTCGTGCCGGGCCGGGCCCCACTAAAATTCTTAACGTGCAGGCTTGTGCGTGTTTTTGAAAGTTGATTTTACACTCGTGCCGGGCCGGGCCTGAAAATTTAGGCCCGTGCCCATCTCTAGTTTAAAGTACAAAACCGTCTTGAAATATACTAGCCAGAAATGTGAATGCTTTATAAAAAGTGAACCATTTTGAAATATGAGTGTTTTTACGCTCTAGAAAATAATTTCTACAACTTCACATACGCGGTTTTGCATTTTGCGGATACTCGGTTTTGCATTTTGTTGATACGCGCTTTTGCACTTTAAACGACGATATATTTAATATGAAATTGAAATTTCCTCATCAATTTGCGCAATCTTCAAACTAGAGATGGGCACGGGCCTAAATTTTCAGGCCCGGCCCGGCACGAGTGCAAAATCAACTTTCAAAAACACGCACAAGCCCGCACGTTAAGAATTTTAGTAGGGCCCGGCCCGGCACGACGGGACACGCCCCAGCCCGGAAATAAAGAGTAAAATTTTATTGTATGTATACATATCGAGCCCTAACCGCCAAAATAACGTAAGCGACATTTTTTTCAAAATTTTCTTTTTGATGCAGAAATATTCCTCGATTATCTAGATATGTACATTTCTGCATCAAAAAGAAAATTTTGAAATAAATGTCGCTTACGTTATTTTGGCAGTTAGGGCTCGATATGTACATATTTTTAATTTTGCGTTTATGTCCATGTGTATATTTACTTAGGCGAATCAATATTTTACATCAAAGATTTTTATAATATATTTTCTGGGAAGTAGAAAAAGTGGAAGGTATTTTATGTACAGATATGTATGTAAACAAAACTATTAAGTATCATATATTTTCTATCGGTTTCCAAATATTTCCTTTTTTGCTTTTCTCTTATCAAAAGAGATTTAGTTATGTACTATTTTTTTTTGTATAAAAACAAAAGCTCATCTTAATTTTTAGTATTAGCAACGGGCTTTTTCGTGCTTTTATGAAATTTTACTGAACGCCCAGGCCCGCACGAGTTCGTGCTGACAGCAAATATTCCGGCCCGTACCCGCGGGCTTACGCAGGGGCCCGTCGGGCCCCCGCCAAAAGCCCGGCCCGTACCCATCTCTACTTGAAACCCATGGTTTCAATTGTACGCATTTCGTCACGGTTTTTCCCACAACTTAGTTTTGCTGCAGTGAAGCGCATGATACAAATATTTAAAGGTAAAACCGCTCGCTCAATTCGTCCGCCATTGGGTTTTTTTTGACGTTTGCTAGCATTTTGATTAAACTCTCTCGAAATGATTCAAATGTCAAATAAATTCAAAATAAACAAATGAAATTTTATGATTTGAAA
>NW_023458560.1:4547220-4555429 GCF_013731165.1 Rhagoletis pomonella | reverse complement strand
CTGTCCGTCCGTCTGTCCGTCTGTCCGTGTACACGATAACTCGAGCATAAATTGAGATATCTCAACGAAATTTGGTATGTAGGTTTCTGTTAATCCAAGGTAGGTTGGTATTGAAAATGGGCGAAATCGGACAATAACCACGCCCACTTCCCATATAACGGTAATTTCCAGAAATACGAAAACTGCGACATTTTAGTAACTACTGAAGATAATTCACTCAAAATTGATATTTACAATAATTTTTAGACGAAAAATAAGAATATTATAAATTTTTGGAAAATGGGCGTAGCCACGCCCACTTATGGTTACATGTGTATATCGGTAACCGTTCTACCAATTTGTACCAAACTCGGTGTGGTTATTGTGCTTGCCACATATAAGCAAAACGTTGAAAATTATTGAAATCGGACTAAAATAACGGCCGCTTCTCATATAACGGTAAATTTCAGAAATGCTTGAAACTTCAATATTTCGAAATTGAAGGACGCTAATTTACTCAAAATTGATACACCCCGGCTTACCATCTAGCGGAAGGTTTCGGAAAGGTGAAAAAACATATATTTAATACTTGCGCCGGGTATTTAATGTTCGGCTCCGCCCGAACTTAGACTTTCTTACTTGTTATTCATGTGATTAGCAGTGGCAAAAATGTATGTATAAAATACGGATATTTATATTAAAAATTAAGTGATCAGTTATGAAACATATAAATCTTTACATGTTCTGTTAAAAAATATCTAAAATAACAAGCGATAATCCCCAAGTTCTATATCGTAGCAGTGGCCACATTGCGTGTTTGTCACAGACACGGTTTATGTCAAAAATTTTGAAGTGAAACTACCTTCTAAAAATTATTGTATCATGCATGATAAAAATATAGTAAGGTAGAACCGCTGAGAGTCACTTTTAAAATTCTTGACGTTTCGAAACAATTTAATTTTTAAATTTACTCACAAAATCACACACACATTTTCATTTTCAATCTCAAGCAACAACAATTTCGAAAAATTTCAATTTTTTATTTTCACTTTTATATGATTTTAAAATGCAAGGCACATTAATACAGGTAGACCAAAATGACGTTGCTCTCATGAGAACCAAACCTTTAAACTTCAACTTGTTTTTCTTTTATTTCCTATATTTCGTTACGCTTTGAATGTCATATCGTTGTTTTTTTTTAATGTTCGTTAATAACAAATTTTGATTAACATGTGAATTTGAGTAATGTTGTGCGGTTTATACTTAGTGTATGTGTTAAAAATGCAACACCTGAAGCGTTGTTTTTTATGTGGTTTTAAATATGAAGCAGATACCACTAATTGTTTTTAACGTGCCTCAATGTCCTTCGCGTAAAGAGCGTTGCGAAAACAGCTTTGGGGCAGAACTGCAGCGAAATGCCTTGCTGTGCGTTAAACATTTTAAAGCAGCAGATTTCATAAATGCACCGGGAGGTACAGGAAAGGCACTTTTGATACCAAGTGCTGTTCCTATGACCCTTATGCCGGAAAGTCCCTCCAACTCATAAATTAAAAACAGAAAACAACATACAAATTAACAAATTTTAACTAAAGAAAAAAAATAAAAACAAAACTTCAAATTTACTCAAAAACGTCAACCAGCGAAATGTAATTTTTTATTTTTCCTTACACACGCTCATTTTTATTTTTACTCTCCCGAAAACTTTCACTTTTGTAGGTTTGATGTCAATTTGGCTTCTACCTGTGTTTATTGTACCATGTTTAAAATGTAGGCAAACTTCAAAAAAAAATCATGGCCGACAAATTGAGAGAACGGTTCTACCTTTCTATGTTTTTATCATGGTATCATGTATATTTCTGTCGAAACAACAAAATATGAATGTACATACATACATATGTATGTATGTAAATAAATAATTGTAAGCAATTGTGTATAAATAAGGAACTTCTGCCCGCATATTAAAGCGAAGATTTTGGCATAAATTTAAAGATATTGTACCTTAAAGGCACTGTACTGTTCCAAAGAACTACATATCTTGTGCTTATATTAAGTCAAGTGATGTGGCAAAATATGAGCCGAGCATACATAGGGGCAATTTGGCAAATCCCTTTTCATAACACCACAAACCTCGATCCATTTTTTCCTTCAAACGGTAATTGCAGGAACTACAAAAACTTGATGTTGCTTTGCTTGCAGAGGACAACGGAATTTTCGTAGCCTTTAAAGCAGCAACTCATTTTTCTTCTCTAAATATTTTCCCACATTTGAAAAAAAAAAAATTTTCAAATCATAAAATTTCATTTGTTTATTTTGAATTTATTTGACATTTGAATCAAAAAAAACCCAATGGCGGACGAATTGAGCGAGCGGTTTTACCTTTAAATATTTGTATCATGCGCTTCACTGCAGCAAAACTAAGTTGTGGGAAAAACCGTGACGAAATGCGTACAATTGAAACCATGGGTTTCAAGTAGAGATGGGTACGGGCCGGGCTTTTGGCGAATCAATATTTTACATCAAAGATTTTTATAATATATTTTCTGGGAAGTAGAAAAAGTGGAAGGTATTTTATGTACAGATATGTATGTAAACAAAACTATTAAGTATCATATATTTTCTATCGGTTTCCAAATATTTCCTTTTTTGCTTTTCTCTTATCAAAAGAGATTTAATTATGTACTATTTTTTTTTGTATAAAAACAAAAGCTCATCTTAATTTTTAGTATTAGCAACGGGCTTTTTCGTGCGACAGCAAATATTCCGGCCCGTACCCGCGGGCTTACGCAGGGGACCGTCGGGCCCCTGCCAAAAAACCGGCCCGTGCCCATCTCTACTTTAAACGACGATATTTATGTATGCATGTACATATGTAAAAATGTAGTTTCGATTTAAAAAAATCGGATAAAGTTTTTCTTTCGCCATTCATACCCCTCTAATTTTAGTATTTATTTAAAAAACTCAATAAAATTCAAAACCTATCTCTTGCATTTGGTTTTACTCAATACCGATTTGAGCTGTCGCGCAGTGTTATCAAAAAAAAAGCTATCAATGGGTAGGTTCAGATGGCGCAGCAGTTGAGCGCAACCGTTGTTAAAAAAATCAGTGATCGTTATGCGTCTTCTGAACGACTTGATACATTAGCTGTCAAATTCAACTCTCAAAGGTACACACCCACATGTTGTCTCAAATGATCAGAAAAATATTACGATCATCTAACACGCAACTATTCAGTTGACCAGAAGTACGCAACAACGCGTTCAGAAGGTGCAATCGCAGCAGTTACTGAGCTGTTGCGCCTTCTGAACGTGCCCAATGAAAATTCGTTTCTCTCGAAATCAAGTTATATGGCTGTGTATGTGTGTACATATGTACATATTCCGAAATTTTTTTTATTTGTAAAGACAAGAAAAACTAAAAATTCATATAAAATTACGCACAATAAATGGAAAAAAAATTTGCTTCTATACAAAATTTCTTAAATCAGTATGCAGCTCTTAAGAAAAGAATGCTCGTACATCTCGTCGCTACCATGTCCAACTATCGAATGTGAAAATCGGCACTTTTAAAAATTTTGATTTGCCACTAATAATTTTATTTCGTATAGCAGCATTGCTTAAGTTGTTGTTTTTGACAGCTTATTTGTTGGTTAATGACTGAAAATAGTTTTATAGAAAATTAGAAACGAGAAATAATACTTTCATAAAAATTTAAGTACATACATACATTTAAAAAGCTGCTTAAATACAAAAGTTTTATGAAAATGTCACATTAAACAACTGTCTAAATCTACGTTATTTTTAATAAATAAGGCCGTAAACATTTCCTTACATCGCGTCAGTTTGCATATTATATTTTTACTCTTTCAATTTCGGTGACCAGAGCAGCAAACGATATCAACTAGTACGCTAACAACCAGAAATGAAATTTAATATGCAAGCACTTACAGTACTACAAGTATACAGAGAGTAGATTTGCTACTCCCTTTTGACAGCAGCAAATATCTCTCGTACGCGATGAGAGAAAGTAGAGTACCTACTTTGGTGGAGTAATAGCAAGTACGTCAAGTATTTACTCTCTCAACGCCAAGTAGTGTATGTATGAGGAAAAAGAGTAACAATGTGTTGGGAGTAGAGTACAATGCAAAGAGTACTTATTGGTCGAAGTGCGGCAAATACACTTGCGCTGGACTTTAATACATACATACACACATGGCTCTGTTTGTTCTCTACACCCTGCAGGAAATGTATCTAACTATAAGCTAACTTTAAGTTGATTAGGAAGGAGCTAAAAGTCATTTATTATCTGTATATTTTCTTTGACTAAAGCTAACTATATTTCTATGGCGATGGCCGCGAAATAGTCAAGGGTGGTTTACCTCTGCATTAGATGTAGTCAAAGGTGGTTACCTCTGCATTTGAGGTAACTAACTTGTAACTAACTACTTTTGGACATAAAATATCAATAGGAAAAACAAAATATTTTTTTTATTTTATTTTTATTTTTTATTTACTTTATTACATTTCATATTTGGTTTCATATTCTGCTGTAGGTGGTCTCATATTCGAACTCCGTCAGACATAACTTCAAAATGATAATATGAAATTTCGATCATCCTTTTTTTTGTCCTCAAGGCGTTTCTCCAAACGCGTTTAAAAAAAACTATATCGTTCATTACTCCTGCATTACTTGTAAACTAGTTTCAAGCTAGCTTTTTGTAGCTATCTACAAGTTATATATTTTAAAGAAATACCGCAAAAAAGCTACCTACAACTGGGTTATTTTTTATCAATTGATAATTTTTAATTAATTTAATATAAATTTAAAGAAATAAAAAATTTTAAAAATTAAGTTATTGGGATAATTGATGTCGCTGCAATAATATTATCAACCGTTATGTTAAATTACGGAGTTTTTACGATTTTTTGCGGATTACATATTAAAAACAAGGTTGGTCTACTTTTTTCCAAAAGTTTAACCCATCAACTCGAACCAGAACGGGTCTTTTTGACCCACTGTTTAAAAAAATGGCTTATAGATGGTTAAAATTTCCACTAAAATATTAATTTTTCTAAGTAGACCCGAATGTAATGAAAAATAATATTACTTTTTACCAAAAAGGGGGAACTTTAACCCTTTGTAGAAAACATTGCGATGCGAGGGAGCAAAACCATCCTGGGGTTTGACCACCACTAAGGAATGCTAACGTAATTTTCACACAGCCACTTAGTACTTGTATACGTATGTGGGACCCCAAAATAAAATAACTTACGAATGTAAAAATTAGCAAAAAAAAGTTTTTGCTCTTTATTGAAAGTTTTTAAAATATTAAAAAAAATACTCAGGAAAATCAACTTGTCTTTGTTTTATCTCTAATTATTGAGGAGTTAGATGGAATGAGTTAGATGAACAGAAGCTGCTTCTGTTAAAACTGCTATCTGAGATATTGGCGTTTAAGTTTTTGATGTGTTATAACTTTCTTGTTGTTGTAGTAAAAAAGTAGTATTATTGTTGTATTGCAAAGAGTTGTCTGCTGCGGGAAAAAATCGTTAGATTACCAGTATTCGACCCTAATTTAACTGTAATAAACGCTTTCGATCGAAAAATATGTTACTTATGTTTTTTCTGAGTTACGCTCTTTTTGGAAAAATAAAGGAGATCATATTCTTGTCCAGTGGCCCAAATTATGCAAAAAAAAACTCCTTTAAAAAAGTAATTTTCATTTCGTAAAATTGTGTTTTTATACGAGTAGTAATGTACATACATCATGAAAATTTTGTACAAAATCCCTTAGGCGCCGAACGCCGCCGCCGCCGCGCCGATATTTTCGTAACTCGGCGGCGGCGCGTGAGGAACGACAAAAATCGGCGGCGGCGGCGGCGTGGCTCGGCGGCGTATACCTCTAATAGGTAAGCACTCGTTCAATGTTGTAATAATTTACAAAATTTTTAAATAATGAAAACGATGACTTAAGTTATATAGCTTTTTAGTTATAGCTTTTTTTTAGTGTTATTCCCAACATTCGCATTCGCATTCGCGAATGTGAAAAATATGGCATTCGAAACATCCCTAGTATAAACTACTCACAACAACTGTAGGATCTCGGAATAAACTTATGTACAAAATACACCATACAAATATTTGCGCAAATACAAATTAGTACAAATAAGATTTTTTCAAGTTCTAATTCGTATTTGCGCAAAGATTTGTGTAGTGTATTTTAGAGCACACCACAAACTAGACTGTAGGTGATTGTAAGTAATTTAACAGCACCTCTACAAGTTCAAGTGAGCATTAAAAAGATTTTTAAATTGTTTGGCTCAAAACTCCCCAGTCAGCCATAATATGTCTTTTTTCTGATCTCTGAAAGATTATAAATAGCTAATTCGCTCTGCGAAAAGGGCCTCTTTTAAAGAACACCGCAGATGGATTGAAACTTTAGATCAGACAGCTGGACTGGTAAAAGTTCTTAAGAAGGACCAAACCACAAAGCTGGATTAAATCAAGGGGCCTGATGGCTCGTTAACGGATACTATGATTGGGACTCTGTTCTTTTAGGGACTCACCAGCCTGGAAATCAGGTTAAGGTTACACCTTCCTCTCACTTGCTTGCAAAGGAGCCCTCGCCAGATTACGTCAGGAGGCATCTATTCGAATTTACCGTCGATGTCCTGATGTTCTTAAAGCAACCTCTGTACCCGACAGCATTAACAGGTATGTAGTCGGTCTCAAGTTACGTAGATAACAAGAACAACAACACCTTCATTCCAACGACAGCCGGTTCTGCGTACCGGAATGATCGGGTTTTACCCCGTTTAGGTCGGTGAAATATCTCAGAAGTTCGTCCATAGGGCTCCACCTGCTACGTATTCTTCTGCTCAGAGCTGGCATCGAGTCAAACCCTGGGCCAGAAACTTACACCTCCTGTGTATGCCAAAGACAGTCGTCCACCCTCCACCTCAGGCAAGTGCAATGCCTGCAACGGATGGAGTCACCTCAGAGTCTGCTCAGGCCTACGTACTCATCGGCAGTGGAACACATCATTTGTGTTCCCCTGCTGCTCAAACAGAGCAGCCTCCACGGCAAACCACAGTCCACCTGAGCAGCTCAACACATACACCACAGCACAACAACACAACACAATAGACCAGACCACAACCACGACAGACCATACAACAGACACAACCGCACCACCACTACACGCCGCCGCCAACAACTCCTGGTTCCTGCTAAAATCTGCACGGTGTGTCAGACCAGGATATACCGTAACGTGATATCAGTCAAGTGCAACACCTGCCTGGGCTGGTGCCACTTTAGGGCATGTTCAGGTCTGCGCACCACGCGAGATTAGACGAGGAACTTCGAGGGTCCGTGTTGCGCTGCACGGTCGCAAGCCCCAATTGTGACGCCACCCACCACCACCACTACAGGGCGGCACCCTCCACAGCAGTGCACACAGCCAGTGGCGGTAAGGCAACACACATCCCTCACTCCCCGCATAACAACACGTCTCCCGAACCACACGAAGCTCCTTCAATTCAACTGTAAGAGACTTCAGAGCAAGATCGAGGAGATAACCGTCTTCATGGGAAGGCATGGATTTGTTCATAGCTCCGGTCCAAGAGACGGATACAATGTGCATAGTCGAGATCGCGAGCGGGATAATGTTGGTGCCTTAGTGTTCATCACGAATCACACCGTGCAGTATCGTCTTATTGAAGCAGACATCGACCGCAGGGATACCATCCTAGAATGTCAGGCCATCACTATCCGGCCAGCCGATGTCGAGCTCGAAATATTTAACGTTTATATACACCCTACTTATATACCAGCTGCCCGGCAAGATATCACCCTGAAATAGGTGCGCTCCTCAGAGATGAAAACCGTACGGTAGGCGGTGACGATCTTTGGCATTCAAGCCTGTCAAATGATCGTAGGGAACACACTTGGCTGAGCAGATAGACGATTCGACATTCTGCACAAAGAACGACGACGCACCCACCAGGGTTATGGGCAGCTGCTGCAGCTCGCCAGACATAACATTCGTGAGCGCTGGTCTGATCAACAGCGTATCATGGCGACCTATGCTGACCTTAGCATCTGACCATCTGCCCATAGTCATCTCGATCGATAAACCTGCCGACTTTCCTTACGCGGAACACCGGACCTATATCAACTTTACCAAAGCTGATTGGAAAGGCTTCGCGGAATTTACTGAAAGCACCTTCGCTGC
>NW_023458560.1:4539238-4547120 GCF_013731165.1 Rhagoletis pomonella | reverse complement strand
CAAACATTATACTGTTACTCAGTAGGGTCGACAACATACCTGAAAAGTTTTGTTACATGTACATAAACTAAGAACACACTGCTTCCCTGCAAACCATTTTTTCAGAGTATTCTGGATTGTAGAGAAATTTTAAAGAATTCGTAAAGATCTCATCCAATTTTTTGCCGAATTTTCTAAAATGAAATAAACTATGCACATTTCGATTCTTTTACAAAATTTCGGAACAAAATCGGTAAAGCAATGAAAATAATGCTGCTATGTGAAAAATTTCTTGCAGAATCTATATCTATATAAAATATGCGAAGGCATTTTTTGTGCAGCATAAAAGATCTGCACCGTTCGTTCGACTTTCAAAAATGGGGTGCCAAATTAATGTGGTTTTATTTTTTTGAAAAGAGTTGCTAAATAACACAGGTCCACAAAAAAATCGATGAAAGGTTCCTTTGACCAAACCTAGTCTGTTATGTTTTTGGGGTCGCTGAACATGAATCTGAAGTCCATTTGGCTCCATCACGTCTGGATTTTTTTTTAACCTCAAAAATCATCTCGGATTTTACGTTCAGTCGTGTTCAGCGACCCGAATAACATATAACAGACTAGGTTTGGTCAAAGGAACCTTTCATCGATTTTTTTTTGTGGACCTGTGTAATTAAACTCAAGTTATTTTCTAATCAATGCCTTCAGATCTGCACCGTCCGTTCGATTTCCAAAAGTGAGGTACCAAATTAAAGGGCTTAGGGTGTGGATGTTCAAGAAGGTTTTACTTTTTCGAAAAAAAGTTGCCACCTATTAAAAAATTAAGCTCAAATTAATTAAAAAGTTAAATCAATTATTAAATATGGGTATCAATCGAAATGGTTTTTAAAAGGTTTTATAACTTAACTACGTATAGGACGGTTGCCACATGTTAAAAAAATTTAATTCAATTTAATTAAAGGAATTTGGTAAGTGAATAAGGTATCGATATATGGGTGTCATACAAAAGATGTTTAAGAAGGTAGTAGTTTAAAAATAGTTTGAATAGGGTTGCCACCTATTTGAGAAGTCTAATTGAACCATTTTTTATATGAAAGATTAACGATGGATGTCAAATTATAGAGCTTCAAGAAATACTTAGCAAATTTAGAACATTTTTGATGTGTTTGAGGGTTGCCCCAGTTTAAAGGGCTAAACAAAAATTATTTAATAAGTTAAATGAATTACTAACCGATGGTTATCAATGGAAATGGGTGTAAAATCCTTTATTTAAGGACTATATTTAGGAGGATTGCCACGTGTTTAAAAAACAAATTTCCACTTAATGCATTAGTTACATGAAATATTTATAACAATGTCAGACGAAAAATACTTAAGCAAATTTTAGTTCGAAAATAATTTTTAAGAGGGTTGCCGCCTGTTTTGAAAGTGGTATTTCGTTTAATTATACATAAGTTACATGAAATTTTAAAATATGGTTATAAAAAGAACGAGTATTAAGAAATCTTTAAGCTGAACATTTGGTTTTTTTTTGTTGAAAAAATTAATTTGAAAATAATTTATTTCTAAACTGCATTTAGGAGAGTTGCCATGTGCTTAAAAAATTAAATTCAACTTAATTCGTCAGTTAATTGAAATATGTAGAACAATGCCAGGCGAAAAAATTTAGTTTGAAAATACTTTAATACTTTAATACTTATACGAAAGATACATAAGTGAAATATCGAAATATTAGTGTCAAACGAAAGTTTTAAGAAAACTATAGGCTGATAATAGTTTTAATTAGAGTTGTCATATATTTTCTTTGAAGGTCATCACATCTGCACCTTTATTTCGAATTTCCAAATGAGAAGTCAAATTAAAGAACTGGGATTCTACATAGATGTGCACAGGTTTTATTTTTTTAAGTTACAGGGAGATTTGAAATTTGATGAAATGAAGACCTCTCATCACTGAGAAATGGTTTAGATTAATCATTAGGAATATTTTTAGAGGTTTTTGAATAGGGTTTCACCTGTTTAAAAAATTTAATCAAATGTTGGCGTTTTGACGCCATGCGGGTTCACTAGTTTTCTTTATTTTTCGTACATATTTTCATATAATTTTCTTTGAAGATTCGTAAAAAAAGCCCTGATGGTCAGATGTGTCATTGTCAACATAATTTAGTCAAGACTTGCATTGCCGAACTAGTTTGGAAGTATTTAGAGGGCTGGCGAATACCTTAAGTGCAGCTTACGTACGGGACCCAATTACGGGAGCAGCAAGGCCTCTAGTGTCTTCGCTAACGGGGAAAGGACTGTTATCGGGCGATAAAATTCTCCTTTGTTTTCAGGTTTGCCCGGTTTGAGCAGATGTCTTGGATGATGAGAGTGGCCATTGACATACTGAGGACCTCCGTTAGGTACGTTGGCCACCTGAACTTCACCGCTAGTGAAAGTAAGGGAGGGCACAAGTTGTTCGCAGTTTGTGCAGCCTTCTGGTCACTCGATGCTTGGCTTTGTCCGCCGGTGGATGCAGTATAAACTGCCGTCTAAAATAGCTCGCGCTTCGTCGGATTGGACAGTGACCTCACGGTTGACCAAAGCTTACTCACACCAGAGGTGAAGTTGCAAGTCTTCAGATGCTCTTCCCACATTTTCCGCTAATGTATGTTCACAAGCTGCCGAATCTCTGTGTTGAGATCAAAGATACGGGGATTTCCGGGATCGGCCTGACAAAGGTTGTCACGCTCATCGGCTAGAGCAGCCGCTTCACGGGAAGTTTGGACAGGGGTCCGATATGCATCCGCTGGTACGAAGAGCTGGAGCAATAGTGACCACCCTGCGGAACTTACGTTCACCAAGGTGAACGTCGCCTGTGTGGGGAGCGCAGCGAAGGTGCTTTCAGTAAATTCCGCGAAGCCTTTCCAATCAACTTTGGTAAAGTTGATATAGGTCCGGTGTTCCGCGTAAGGAAAGTCGGCAGGTTTATCGATCGAGATGACTATGGGCAGATGGTCAGATGCCAAGGTCAGCATAGGTCGCCATGATACGCTGTTGATCAGACCAGCGCTCACGAATGTTATGTCTGGCGAGCTGCAGCAGCTGCCCATAATCCTGGTGGGTGCGTCGTCGTTCTTTGTGCAGAATGTCGAATCGTCTATCTGCTCAGCCAAGTGTGTTCCCTACGATCATTTGACAGGCTTGAATGCCAAAGATCGTCACCGCCTACCGTACGGTTTTCATCTCTGAGGAGCGCACCTATTTCAGGGTGATATCTTGCCGGGCAGCTGGTATATAAGTAGGGTGTATATAAACGTTAAATATTTCGAGCTCGACATCGGCTGGCCGGATAGTGATGGCCTGACATTCTAGGATGGTATCCCTGCGGTCGATGTCTGCTTCAATAAGACGATACTGCACGGTGTGATTCGTGATGAACACTAAGGCACCAACGTTATCCCGCTCGCGATCTCGACTATGCACATTGTATCCGTCTCTTGGACCGGAGCTATGAACAAATCCATGCCTTCCCATGAAGACGGTTATCTCCTCGATCTTGCTCTGAAGTCTCTTACAGTTGAATTGAAGGAGATTCGTGTGGTTCGGGAGACGTGTTGTTATGCGGGGAGTGAGGGATGTGTGTTGCCTTACCGCCACTGGCTGTGTGCACTGCTGTGGAGGGTGCCGCCCTGTGGTGGTGGGTGGCGTCACAATTGGGGCTTGCGACCGTGCAGCGCAACACGGACCCTCGAAGTTCCTCGTCTAATCTCGCGTGGTGCGCAGACCTGAACATGCCCTAAAGTGGCACCAGCCCAGGCAGGTGTTGCACTTGACTGATATCACGTTACGGTATATCCTGGTCTGACACACCGTGCAGATTTTAGCAGGAACCAGGAGTTGTTGGCGGCGGCGTGTAGTGGTGGTGGTGCGGTTGTGTCTGTTGTGTCTGTTGTATGGTCTGTCGTGGTTGTGGTCTGGTCTATTGTGTTGTGTTGTTGTGCTGTGGTGTATGTGTTGAGCTGCTCAGGTGGACTGTGGTTTGCCGTGGAGGCTGCTCTGTTTGAGCAGCAGGGGAACACAAATGATGTGTTCCACTGCCGATGAGTACGTAGGCCTGAGCAGACTCTGAGGTGACTCCATCCGCTGCAGGCATTGCACTTGCCTGAGGTGGAGGGTGGACGACTGTCTTTGGCATACACAGGAGGTGTAAGTTTCTGTTATCTACGTAACTTGAGACCGACTACATACCTGTTAATGCTGTCGGGTACAGAGGTTGCTTTAAGAACATCAGGACATCGACGGTAAATTCGAATAGATGCCTCCTGACGTAATCTGGCGAGGGCTCCTTTGCAAGCAAGTGAGAGGAAGGTGTAACCTTAACCTGATTTCCAGGCTGGTGAGTCTCTAAAAGAACAGAGTCCCAATCATAGTATCCGTTAACGAGCCATCAGGCCCCTTGATTTAATCCAGCTTTGTGGTTTGGTCCTTCTTAAGAACTTTTACCAGTCCAGCTGTCTGATCTAAAGTTTCAATCCATCTGCGGTGTTCTTTAAAAGAGGCCCTTTTCGCAGAGCGAATTAGCTATTTATAATCTTTCAGAGATCAGAAAAAAGACATATTATGGCTGACTGGGGAGTTTTGAGCCAAAAAATTTAAAAATCTTTTTAATTCTCACTTGAACTTGTAGAGGTGCTGTTAAATTACTTACAATCACCTACAGTCTAGTTTGTGGTGTGCTCTAAAATACACTACACAAATCTTTGCGCAAATACGAATTAGAACTTGAAAAAATCTTATTTGTACTAATTTGTATTTGCGCAAATATTTGTATGGTGTATTTTGTACATAAGTTTATTCCGAGATCCTACAGTTGTTGTGAGTAGTTTATACTAGGGATGTTTCGAATGCCATATTTTTCACATTCGCGAATGCGAATGCGAATGTTGGGAATAACATTAAAAAAAAGCTATAACTAAAAAGCTATATAACTTAAGTCATCGTTTTCATTATTTAAAAATTTTGTAAATTATTACAACATTGAACGAGTGCTTACCTATTAGAGGTATACGCCGCCGAGCCACGCCGCCGCCGCCGCCGCCGATTTTTGTCGTTCCTCACGCGCCGCCGCCGAGTTACGAAAATATCGGCGCGGCGGCGGCGGCGTTCGGCGCCTAAGGGATTTTGTACAAAATTTTCATGATGTATGTACATTACTACTCGTATAAAAACACAATTTTACGAAATGAAAATTACTTTTTTAAAGGAGTTTTTTTGCATAATTTGGGCCACTGGACAAGAATATGATCTCCTTTATTTTTCCAAAAAGAGCGTAACTCAGAAAAAACATAAGTAACATATTTTTCGATCGAAAGCGTTTATTACAGTTAAATTAGGGTCGAATACTGGTAATCTAACGATTTTTTCCCGCAGCAGACAACTCTTTGCAATACAACAATAATACTACTTTTTTACTACAACAACAAGAAAGTTATAACACATCAAAAACTTAAACGCCAATATCTCAGATAGCAGTTTTAACAGAAGCAGCTTCTGTTCATCTAACTCATTCCACCTAACTCCTCAATAATTAGAGATAAAACAAAGACAAGTTGATTTTCCTGAGTATTTTTTTTTAATATTTTAAAAACTTTCAATAAAGAGCAAACCCTTTTTTTTGCTAATTTTTACATTCGTAAGTTATTTTATTTTGGGGTCCCACATACGTATACAAGTACTAAGTGGCAGGGTGAAAATTACGTTAGCATTCCTTAGTGGTGGTCAAACCCCTAGGATGGTTTTGCTCCCTCGCATCGCAATGTTTTCTACAAAGGGTTAAAGTTCCCCCTTTTTGGTAAAAAGTAATATTATTTTTCATTACATTCGGTGCTCCTTAGAAAAATTAATATTCTAGTGGAAATTTTAACCATCTGTAAGCCATTTTTTTAAACAGTGGGTCAAAAAGACCCGTTCTGGTTCGAGTTGATGGGTTAAACTTTTGGAAAAAAGTAGACCAACCTTGTTTTTAATATGTAATCCGCAAAAAATCGTAAAAACTCCGTAATTTAACATAACGGTTGATAATATTATTGCAGCGACATCAATTATCCCAATAACTTAATTTTTAAAATTTTTTATTTCTTTAAATTTATATTAAATTAATTAAAAATTATCAATTGATAAAAAATAACCCAGTTGTAGGTAGCTTTTTTGCGGTATTTCTTTAAAATATATAACTTGTAGATAGCTACAAAAAGCTAGCTTGAAACTAGTTTACAAGTAATGCAGGAGTAATGAACGATATAGTTTTTTTTAAACTCGTTTGGAGAAACGCGTTGAGGACAAAAAAAAAGGATGATCGAAATTTCATATTATCATTTTGAAGTTATGTCTGACGGAGTTCGAATATGAGACCACCTACAGCAGAATATGAAACCAAATATGAAATGTAATAAAGTAAATAAAAAATAAAAATAAAATTAAAAAAAATATTTTGTTTTTCCTATTGATATTTTATGTCCAAAAGTAGTTAGTTACAAGTTAGTTACATCAAATGCAGAGGTAACCACCTTTGACTACATCTAATGCAGAGGTAAACCACCCTTGACTATTTCGCGGCCATCGCCATAGAAATATAGTTAGCTTTCGTCAAAGAAAATATACAGATAATAAATGACTTTTAGCTCCTTCCTAATCAACTTAAAGTTAGCTTATAGTTAGATACATTTCCTGCAGGGTGTAGAGTACAAACAGAGCCATGTGTGTATGTATGTATTAAAGTCCAGCGCAAGTGTATTTGCCGCACTTCGACCAATAAGTACTCTTTGCATTGTACTCTACTCCCAACACATTGTTACTCTTTTTCCTCATACATACACTACTTGGCGTTGAGAGAGTAAATACTTGACGTACTTACTATTACTCCACCAAAGTAGGTACTCTACTTTCTCTCATCGCGTACGAGAGATATTTGCTGCTGTCAATAGGGAGTAGCAAATCTACTCTCTGTATACCTGTAGTACTGTAAGTGCTTGCATACTAAATTTCATTTCTGGTTGTTAGCGTACTAGTTGATATCGTTTGCTGCTCTGGTCACCGAAATTGAAAGAGTAAAAATATAATATGGAAATAGACGCGATGTAAGGTTTACCGCCTTATTTATTAAAAATAACGTAGATTTAGACAGTTGTTTAATGTGACATTTTCATAAAACTTTTGTATTTAAGCAGCTTTTTAAATGTATGTATGTACTTAAATTTTTATGAAAGTATTATTTCTCGTTTCTAATTTTCTATAAAACTATTTTCAGTCATTAACCAACAAATAAGCTGTCAAAAACAACAACTTAAGCAATGCTGAAATACGAAATAAAATTATTAGTGGCAAATCAAAATTTTTAAAAGTGCCGATTTTCACATTCGATAGTTGGACATGGTAGCGACGAGATGTACGAGCATTCTTTTCTTAAGAGCTGCATACTGATTTAAGAAATTTTGTATAGAAGCAAATTTTTTTTCCATTTATTGTGCGTATTTTATATGAATTTTTGATTTTCTTGTCTTTACAAATAAAAAAAATTTCGGAATATGTACATATGTACACACATACGCAGCCATATAACTTCATTTCGAGAGAAACGAATTTTCATTGGGCACGTTCAGAAGGCGCAACAGCTCAGTAACTGCTGCGATTGCACCTTCTGAACGCGTTGTTGCGTACTTCTGATCAACTGAATAGTTGCGTGTTAGATGATCGTAATATTTTTCTGATCATTTGAGACAACATGTGGGTGTGTACCTTTGAGAGTTGAATTTGACAGCTAATGTATCAAGTCGTTCAGAAGACGCATAACGATCACTGATTTTTTTAACAACGGTTGCGCTCAACTGCTGCGCCATCTGAACCTACCCATTGATAGCTTTTTTTTT
>NW_023458560.1:4537559-4539138 GCF_013731165.1 Rhagoletis pomonella | reverse complement strand
AAAAAAAAGTTTAGCAAAATCGGCCCAACCGTTCTCAATTGATGAATTACTATACATTTTTCGGGAAATCTGTAGCTATTTGCACAACGATTTAGGGGTGGGGGGTGGAGAGGGAGGGGGCGTGGCTCCCCAAACCCCCCTAAACGAAAGAGGATGAACGCCGCTTTATGAAAAGTCACCCCTCACCCCCCTCCCCCTCCTAAAGACCCCTTGGGAGCTATTTGAAAACAGCGGAAATTTGGATATTTTCCAAAACGATTATAACCCTCACTACTCCTTTCTCTGTTGCCCAAGAAGAGGGGCTGAACACCTTTTGCAGAGAGCACCTTTCTGCGTAGGCGGCCTTCGGCCGGACTTAGGGATTATAACCCTCACTAAGTAGAATTCTCCTTTCTGTTTCGCTAAAGAAGAGGGGCTGAACACCTTTTGCAGAGGTATTTCGTGGATTTTTTTTGACAGCTCAGCTTGGAAACTTGCAAAAAATACCAAATTAGTGATATGACAGATATGGTAAATTTTATTTTTGTAATAAAGCGTGAACTGTTGTCTACAAGTGTGTGTAAAAGGTTTTTGATTCGATTCACGCGTTTGGGCACAGCAACCCAAAATCGTTGTACAAATTCATAAAGAGTACCCCATTTTTCACACCATTTTTATATATATAGATATACGAGGAAACATATCTAAAAAGAATTTATGATGAAATTAAGAAATAATAACAGTCTGCTATATGCTCAGCCCAAACAATTTGATCTAGGACCCAACAGTTTTTTTAAGATTTTTTTTTATTTTATACGAAATTTGTCTTTTCCAAAACTTCAGTTTTCTCATTTTTAAATAAAGCTCTTCAGGTATGAATTTTCGGAAATTTCGGACGCCATATGGGATTTTGCATTTTGAATTTTAAAAAACTTGTTTGAAATTTGTAATGAGTGAACTTAAGAACCGCTAAATACCAAATTTCATAAAAATTCAGTAACTTTTTTATACATAATTCTTAAACGCCATTATATTGGATTCGTTATTGGATTTTTGAAAATTTACTTCAGCTTTGTTAAGACACATCTTATAAATGATATGATTAAGTAAATATAGAATAAATTACATACATTTTTAATATTTAAATACACTTTATGTTATTTGAAAAACTGCTGAAGCTGGTCTCGTGAAATAAAAATGGCCGCCACTCTCTATGGCGCGAGTATGCGTGGCTTTTCTTGTCGGAGATCCTTAAAGGGACCTTTGCATTAGTTTTTGGTAAAGGAATGAAGATTCTACTCGGCCCTACAAATTAGTTATTTCTTTTTGAAGAAAATAGCTGACGTTCTACCGCGATAGAATCCGTTGAATTAATTCTCAGTAGATATTATTGATAGTATTATTGAGTTCGTTGGACATTTCTGAATAAGAATGGCTTTATTTCGGTTAATTTATCACAATTTTAAAATATGACTTTTTCGCGTAAAACATGGTTTCTCCGACTCCCAACAATCGAAGTCTACCAATAGATTGTTATACATAATTTTAAAATTAAAAATTTTACCAGAGAGTTAGGCGACTTACGGAAGGTTTAAAGACC
>NW_023458560.1:4533552-4537459 GCF_013731165.1 Rhagoletis pomonella | reverse complement strand
TGGAGAATAGAAAATCGCCATGCGCGACCTTTTAAACTTAATATTAATATTATTAATATTTCGTTTTGTTTTTTACACTCTTTTTTTATTTTCTAACTTGGAAAAAATGCCAGTATGTATGTATTTACTTGTTCGCTCAGCTGGCGGATGAAAGCGCCAGTTACAGTCGTAATGTTAGTGGCAATGCAGAGGCATTTGTTGGAATACGGCGCAGTCTGCACTTGTGAAATTTCTTTCGTGCGTTGTTGTTGGCAATAATGGATGAACAATAAAATATAAATTAGTTTGAATTTCAAGTGGTAATTTTCTTGCGAGCTTCATGCTGAATTAAACGTTCTTACCTAGAAGTTGTTAAACGAGTAGTATAGAGTGAGAAAATTAAAGAAATACATAGTTCATCAAGTGAATCATAACCATTAGTGAATTGAGTTAATAATGCATACATTTATATTTTTGGTATCTTATGCTATGACATAACAAACACTTGGCACTTGAAACACATGGACATAACGTTTAAGTTCTTCTACTCTTAGTTTAGTTTAATGTTGTTATGGACTGCTGAAGTGTAACCTCTGTAAAAATCGTATACTGTGTGATAACCACCGGGTACTGGTAATTTCTTGGCATTTTTCTTTTGCTAATAAATCGAATGCTTACGGTCTTGGTATATAGGCGAATATCCAGAACCGATTTGTATTACTTACTTTTAAAATTATTTTAATATGAGTTCATAATGTAACTTTATTTATTATAAAAAATCTGTGTAATTTTGATAACAAATTTGACGTGTTTTTGGTGCACATCATTCAATTTTTATTATTTTAATGCCGTTTTAAGTTTTATAAATAAATCTTAAATTATTTTGGTAACAAATATGAGTATAATTCCCTCAGCACAAAACGGAGTCATCCAAAAATCATGACAAATGGTAATTAAAATATAATAATTGTGGTTGCTGGGAAGTTTTTTGGAACGTATTAAGGAGCGAAAATTTAAAAGTATGTCAAATATTTTAGTTTATAATAGTTTTAACAATGTTAACATTCTACAATGTAGTTTGCATTTACAGAATATTGTGAAAATAACAACAAAACAATAACTTGAAATTTTAGTCCCGTGGAGTGCGCGCCTTTGGTGTAACAAAAGCGAACACTGATTGAAAATATTTTCCTCTATCAACTGAAGCACCACCTGAATTTCCAACTTGAAGTCATTGCCGTGCTTTTGCGAAAAATCGAAAAGCTGCGCAAGCTTTAAGGAGCGGAGGTATTGAAGCTGAACGAAGTCGTTACTCTGTGAATTAACCATCATACTACAGCTTCGTTTGGAAGTTTGGAATATGCTTTTAATCTGAACACAAACAGATAATAAATGAAAACTTTCAAAGTATTATCTTTTGTTTACAGTTCAGGCAGTAGCTCTAGAGGATTGGAATTATCCCTTTAATGTCGCCTGATTGAGGCCACGTTCAGGCGCTGCTCACCCTTTTCAAAAAATAGTTCTCTGAACTTAGATTTATTGCAGAATTTTTTTTTAAAACTTTATTTTAATAATTTCATTTTAATAGCACAGCTTGTTTACAACCACTTGCGAATCGAATACATTTGGCGAACACACTTAAAATTTGCAAGTTCTTTTCATTGCGAACACTTTTAATGCAAATTTTTCACCAAACCCTTCGCTTCCTCACACCGTTAGCTTCGCAAGTCACGATTCCAGGATATGCAGGAAAATATATTTTAAATTATTCCCTCAAATCTGAAATTTTGACAAAACGGTAATTGTACTAGGAGGTAATTAAAAAAAAGTATAATAGTTATTTCCACCAAGCCTTAACTGCAGTTGATGCTTATTGTAAAAAGCAGATTACAACTCGAAGGAGGTAGTTGCTCGTATTAAGTACAATAAAACGAAAGGAAAAAAGCAAAAATTAAGGAATAATCCTAGTCGATTAGCCCTCGTTAAAATTATTGTAACTTATCTGAGCTCTTAACTGCAGTGAAGCGTTTGGTGAAAATAGGCTATAAGCTTGTATAAAAACCGTGAGGCTGCATACGTACCTAGTATACCATCTATCATAAATATCTTAAAATTTGAAGTTGTTAAATGTATATTTTCAAATCCTTTTTGAAAATATTTTCATTAAACAAATTAAAATATCACTATTTATTTCTAATGACTAGTTTAAAGCAATTTGCATGCTAATTAATTTGTCTTTATACGAAAATATGAACAGGTTCGCGGGCGTTTTTTTTTTGCTTTTTTGAAAGACGAAGAATTTTACTTTATATGATGAAAGGACTAAAGAAAACTTAATTTTGTATAATTTTTAGCTATCTTTTCTAAAATATATGCAGTAAGTATAAAATGAGCAACACTTTTATAAAAAAATACTAAAGATTAAAAAACAAAAGAAATGTAGTCGAAACATACATATGTATGTACATACACGTACATATGTATGAGTACATTATTACATACTTGTTCATAGTTATTCACTGAGTTTTGTGATTGGTTTCGATTTTTGCCTTAGCTAAGTAGAACTATGTAGAACCACCCATACCACCCATTAAATCACCTAGTCTACCACTCATATAATCAAGGTCAAGAAGAGCGATGGTCAAAGTAAGACAACAAATAATTTCCAATTGCATTGGAATTTGATTTAATTTGCTGATAGTTTGATTGTTATTCAACGACAGATAGTACACTCAGCATTAGCAGTCATATACCAATAAATATTCATATTTACGTTAGTGATCCCACATGTTTTTTTTTAATCGCTAAAACTGACATAACAACTCCCTTCGAACAAAAGAAAAGTCCCTACAAAATATCATACACTATTTTAGTTATTTCTAACAAGTTATTAAGTAAAAACGATTTTTAGCCGACTTCAAAAAAAGGAGGAGTTATCAATTCGTCGGAATATTTTTTTTATGTATGTCGCCGCATAACTTTGGACCAGGGTTGTGTCGAATATTATTCCGAAATAAAAGTCCTTTCGGGATAATAAGCAAACCTCTTATCCAAATTAAGCAAGTTTGGTCTCAAATGAAGGAGGACTTAAATAGCTTTAAAACTGAAATGTCTAAACGAGGAAAGCCCCCCCATCAAAAATATTTCAATAAAAAATGTTAATTAATTACCATAGAAGAAACCTTGTGTCAGGTATATGCTTTTATTTACTATTAAATTATAAACAAAAAATATAAATGGAGGTCATTCGTTATTTCTGGTTAAAAGCTATTTCAGTCCTATTTAATATGATACCAAATTTGTTAAATTTGGACAGGAGATTTGTTTATTATCCGGAAAGGACTTTTATTTCGGAATAATATTCGCAACGACCCTGCTTTGGATCACGTTAAATGATTTCTATAATTATTTTTTTTTAAAGAAAGGTGGTATCTCAGCGGTGGTCCCATTTGGTTTAGATCCGATCATTGGATCGTGAAGAAATTAACGGTAATATTTTATATGAGAATTGAAGTCGGTTTTTTGCTTAAAAATTACTTGTTTTTATTTAAGCAAATATTATTATTTCAATGTTAAAATTAATTATTTAAATAATTTTAATTAATTACAATGATTCCAGGATTTCTCTTCTTGGTAAAGCAGTTAAAGAAAACACAAATTCTTTGATGAATTTATAACAAACTAACAAAAAATTGTGTTTCCTAAAAATCAATCAACATGAAGACACTAGTCCCCCTATGGCTTAAGTCTGAAAGGCACACCGAAATTCAGTTATTTCTTCTTTTTCACACATTCAAACGTCGTATTTGAATACCCGTACTAAACTGGTTTCAGACGGTCTGAAAAGACTAATGTATTGTCGCAGTTTAGACCATTTTAAAACACATTGGGCATATTCATAGTCACAATAAAGTCGATTATAAAGATA
>NW_023458560.1:4527229-4533452 GCF_013731165.1 Rhagoletis pomonella | reverse complement strand
ACACATGTAACCATAAGTGGGCGTGGCTACGCCCATTTTCCAAAAATTTATAATATTCTTATTTTTCGTCTAAAAGTTTTTGTAAATATCAATTTTGAGTGAATTATCTTCAGTAGTTACTAAAATATCGCAGTTTTCTTATTTCTGGAAATTACCGTTATATGGGAAGTGGGCGTGGTTACAGTCCGATTTCGCCCATTTTCAATACCAACCTACCTTGGATTAAGGGAAACCTACATACCAAATTTCGTTGAGATATCTCAATTTTTGCTCGAGTTATCGTGTACACGGACGGACGGACAGACGGACGGACAGACAGACATGGCTTAATCGATTTCTTTTTTCATTCTGATCATTTATGTATACATTTGTCTATATCTATCTCGATTCGTTTTGGCTGTTACAAACAACCGTTATGTGAACAAAGTTAATATACCCTTGTGCATAAGTGCGCTCGAGTATAAATATCTTAATTGAAGGCACATTTGTAAAATACGTTGAAACGATCTAAATATAATATAACTACTAGTCCTTCTAATGTTGCATATACCTGTAAAATGCTTCAAAAAAATGTTCTCTAGAAGTGTGTAAAACCCCGATTTAGTACTTTTAATTATGCTCCTTCTTGCAGTCAGAATATTTCGAGCGTGGTATCAAATCAAATTTTTTTCGACAAAGGTTATGGTAGTTGCTCTTACTTAATTGGAGCCTTCTAAATTCAATTGCGTCCTCAGTTTTACCCTATTGGCTATTTTTTCGAGATAGCGGTACTTGAAACTTTGCTTAAATTTTAACTATTTTATAAAAAAGTCCCTGAGTTTTAAAGATAATTTACTAAAATTTTGCACACGCTTGTATTTTAATATTTCCTTCACTATCTCATAAAATCATCATCGGTTCATTCTAAAATCTAGCTTCCATACAATTGATTGTCCAGATACGTTGTTTTGCGTTATAACTCCTCCAATTAAGCAGTTAAAAATTTAGTATAGGTTCACTTTAACATATAGCATGCAAACAATTTATTATTCAGATATGAAGTTAGAGTTATAGCGCAAAAAAAACATATCTAAGTAATCAGTTGTATTGGAGCTATACGTTAAAGTGCATCCATTTTGATAATTTAAGGAATAATTAAGGTAATATTAAAAAACCGTTATGTGCAAAATTTTAGTAAAATAACTTCAAAACTGAGAGAGTTATTTATAAAATAGTTAAAATTTAATCACATTTTCAAATACCGTTATCTCGAAAACCCGAGCCAATCTGGAAAAACGGGGGATACCATTGAATTTAGATCGCCCCAGTTAAGTTAGTTCAACTTTCAAAATCTTTGCTCAAAATTTACAACTTGAACAACGTCATTTGAACCCAGCTTATTCTTTTGTTTTCTATTTCATATTTATTCCTCGCCTAACTTTGGAAGCACTGGATGAGAATGAATTACACTTGTATTAATCGATTTATTAGGAGAATACGAAAAAAATGATATGTAAAACATAGGTGTGCTCACAAATTTAAAAATTAAATTTTTTTTTTTTGGAGAGTGTACCTAAAATAGGTAGATTTGCCCATATACATAGATATAGTAAATACTTCTGCTTGTACGAAGACATGACTTCAACGAACGTTAAAAGCACGGCTGAGAGTACAATGAAGTGGAGACGGAATTTGAAGAAAGATGAAGAAAAGTGGGCGGAATATAAAAAAAGAGAGATCGAAAGAAAAAAAACTATAGGAGAAAAATGAAAAATGATCATATCATGGCAAAAAAGCACCAAGATGCGACTAACTTGCGCAAAAAAGATTCATTGAAAACAAAAAACAGGGATTAGTTTCTTCGAATTTTGGCAAGTACAAAAGTAGACAATAAAGCCATAAAAAAAGATGAAAAAGCATTATGAAAAAATTATTAGACAACTATGATAGTGCAAATGAGGAGGCGAAATGCGAAAATGAGAACCCTAAATTAAAACAAGTAAGAAAGTCAAAGTTCGGGCGGAGCCGAACATTAAATACCCTCCGCAAGTATTAAATATATGTTTTTCACCACATGGTAAGCCGGGATGTATCAATTTTGAGTAAATTAGCTTCCTTCAATCATTTCTGAAATTTACCTTTATATGAAAAGCGGCCGTAATTTTAGTCCGATTTCAATAATTTTCAACGTTTTGCTTTTATGTGGCAAGCACAATAACCATGGTACAAATTGGTAGAACGGTTACCGAGATACATATATGGTATCATAAGTGGGCGGCGCCACGCCCATTTCCCAAAATTTTATCATAAACGTATTTGTTAGTAATGAATTGTTGCAAGCATCAATTTTGAATAAATTAGCTTTAATATTTACTGATTTATCGAAGATTTCGTATTTCTCTAAATTACCGTTATATGGGATGTGGGCGTCGTTATTGTCCGATTTCAAAAATTTGCTGTACCAAGTCCAAAAACTGTGCCAAGTTTGGAAGAAATTGGTGTAGCGGTTACCAAGATATACAGATGTAACGATAAGTGGGCGTGGCTACGCCCATTTTCCAAAGATTTATAATATTATTATTTTTCGTCTTAAAATTATTGTAAATATCAATTTTGAGTGAATAATCTTCAGTAGTTACTAAAATATCGCAGTTTTGGTATTTCTGAAAATTACCGTTATATAGGAGGTAGGCGTGGTAGGCCCATTTTCAATACCATCCGTCCTACGCCCGAAAGAAGTGCACGTACCAAGTTTCGTTAAGATATCTAAATTCTTACTCGAGTTATCGTGTGAACAGATGGACGGACGCACGGACAGGCAGTCACCGCTTAATCGATTTATCTTTTCATTCTGATCATTTATGTATCCATTTGTCTATATCTATCTCGATCCGTTTTGCCTGTTACAAACAACCGTTATGTGAACAAAGGTATAATACCCTTGCGCACAAGTGCGATCGGGTATAAAAACTGTGCAAGCAGCAGGAAGAAAAGAAACATTTTTAAGTAAGCAAGACTTGTCTATACCAAAGCGCTACATGGTTTTGACACTAAACGAAGTATATCAGCTTTTTAAAAATGAGTTCAAGGACATTAGCAAAACAAAGTACACCAAGATCAACGGAAATAAGGTCAATTGACAATATTCGCGCTCGCGTCAAATTTTTGTTGACTTTATTTCGCTTTTGGAAAGGAAATAATGTCAATTGGCTTTATTTCGCACCAGTATGCGAAATAGTGTTAATTGATCTTATTTTTGTTGATGTTGTTATCTGTCACCCACTAGCTACTCAGGGCTTAAGTGCTTTATATTATTTACAATTAAACCTCAAAATTGCATTAAAAAACGGGTGTGTTTAAATTCTTAAACAACAAATTTTATCTCATTCTAAAAAACCGGAACGTCCGAACGGGAACGTCCGAACAACTTTGAACAGTTTTTGGCAGCTATTAAATATCATTGGGAAGTTTAAGTTGACGCAGTGGTTATGACTGCTTATTATTCTAACAACCATTCATACATTATTTTTTTGTACCGTTAACAGATTCGCAGAATTTTGCAAGAATCATTAGTCATCTTCTATACGAGTTCCATTATGGGAACGTCCGAACGGGTTCTTTTAATCGCTATGCACTTACCATATAACATTTGTGGAAAATATTTTTATTGGTTTCAGATAGGTATTGATGATGACTACTCATGAAAAAAATTTGTGGTCATTCAGAGCCTAGTATAGTTACGGTGACCATATTTATGAGAGCCGAATACGGGACAAAAAATAATTTTGCAAATTTTTTCCACACTGTTTTCCCTGAGACAGTATCCTTATAATAACATCACAGATTTGTTGGATGATTTTCTCGAGATTTTTACCCCGTAAAATTTGTTAAAAAAAATTATTAAATTTTAGTAATAAAGTGCAATTTTAAGTCGGTAAGGCTTATCACTAATTTTTGGATTTTTTTTTTTTTGTTGACGGTGTTACGCATATTTTTCATACAAGGTATGTCAGACATTCTTTTTTAAGTCGGACGGATTTCGTAAAAAAAATTATGTCATGTCTCCGATTCGCTTAAATTTTTTTTTTATGATTCTATACACGTGTTCGAGCATTTTGTTCGCTTTTTTCTTTGGAGATATGATCTGTCAAAGCTAGCATTTTTTCGTGTTTCTGACTAAACATGTACTCCTTCAAATCTCGGGTTCTGCCCATCGTGGAGACTTCATCTTAACGTCGTTTTAAAGCTAAAGAAACGGGCTTAATATTTCTATATATAAGATGGTCAAGATTGTCCTAAAGCTAACTTAGCTATTAACGGTTGAACTTTTTGAAGTTGATTTGCATAGTGAAGACCAGTAAATTAGCGTTTTATAATTATACCATCGTAATCCTTGTTTAATTGTCTATAAAAAACGCGGTTAAAAAAATGGGGTTTTTCAAGAACTATTTTTAAAATATTTTTCTTTATGACGAGATGGTTTATTTTGTGAGAATCAACATTTGTATTTTTTTCGAAAACTTATGGTAAGGTGTTAAACATCGGGTTTTTGCAAGAAATAAAATTTTATTGCAGATTCCGATAGACCACCTATCCAGGTATAATATTTGTACGGAAAGATTTTTCTTTAAGGCAACAAACCTCTAAAAATGGGACGGATAGTAAGTAGTAAGTATAGTTTTTATGATGAAAAAAGTGTCTCCAAACGGAACGTCCGTAACGCAGGAAACACCCATATGTCATAATATATCGAGAAAAAAAGTTTATAACAAATGTTGTCAATATCAAACAATTTTCATGAGTGACAGGCGCAAACTTAATAAAAACACGCCTACTAATCTACAATTCATTCACATCCGCGCATGGTACAATAAAAACAGGTAGAAGCCAATTTGACGTCAAACCTACAAAAGTCAAAGTTTTCGGGGAAGTAAAAATAAAACTGAGCGTGTGTAAGGAAAAATAAAAAATTACATTTCACTGGTTGACGTTTTTAAGTAAATTTGAAGTTTAATTTTATTTATTTATTTTCTTTAGTTAAAATTTGTTAATTTGTTTGTTGTTTTCTGTCTTTGATTTATGAGTTGCAGTGTTGTTGGAGGGACTTTCCGGCATACGAGTCATAGCAAGGCGAATTTATACAAGGTGGTGTTACTGGCGAATTTAGATTACAACAACGACAACCACATGTATTTTGTATGGAGGGTGTTATGTCAAATCTCAATTCGCTCCAAAGTTTACATGTATTTTGTTTTTGCTTTTGATGGGTGTGCTGTCAAATCAGTAAAAGCAAAAACAAAATACATTTAAGGCGAAGAAATCAGCTGATTTTACAACACTACCTTGTATAAATTCGCTTTGAGTCATAGTAACAGCACTTGGCATCAAACGTGCCTTTCCTGTACCTCCCGGTGCATTTATAAAATCTGCTGCTTTAAAATATTTAACGCACAGTAAGGCATTTCGCTGCAACTCTGCCCCACAGCTGCTTTCGCAACACTCCTTACGCGAAGGGCATTGAGGCACGTTAAAAAAATTAGTGGTATCTGATTTATATTTAACACCACATAAAAACGACGCTTCAGGTGTTGCATTTTTAACACATACACTAAGTATAAACCGCACAACTACAAAAATTCAAATGCTAATTCAAATTTGTTTTTAACGAACATTCAAAAAAACAAACGACATGACATTTAAAGCGTAACGAAATATAGGAAATAAAACAAAACCAAGTTGAAGTTTAAAGGTTTGGTTCTCATGAGAGCAACGTCATTTTGGCATCTACCAGTGATCGGACTCATACCACATTGTGGTAGATCGGCCACTTTTTTGAGCATCTACCACATCTACCACACAAGGTCTGAAATCTACCACATATTCGCGTATTTGAGTAGTTTTATTTTTGCTCGAGATAATTTTCTTAATTTTAAGAGCAAAAGTTGTCCAACACTAAACACTAACTAGTAAATTTTCTCAATATTCAATTTTTCGACAGGAAACGTGGTTTTATTGTCTTAAATTGCAAAACATATGATTTATAAAAAAGAATTAAAAGCGAAAATGTTAAAAAACGGCGATTTTTGTGAAAGTAGCAAATTTCGTGCATCTAAAGTTTCTAAAGCGTTGTTTACTTTTACTTGAGAATTGTCAAAATCTGCAAATCCCAAGTAGGGGTTTCTGGAACGTGCCACATTTGTTCGCTACATCGTGATGTGATAAAAAGAAAAGCTGGCAGCACTCC
>NW_023458560.1:4524566-4527129 GCF_013731165.1 Rhagoletis pomonella | reverse complement strand
CCCAATAATAGCAAACATTAAATGGCGCTCAATGATCATATACATTTGTGGCCACTACAAAAATGCTCAGAACAAAACGAGAAATCGATTAAACCGTGACTCTCTGTCCGTCCTTCTGTGCACACGATAACTCGTGTTCGGACAATAACAACGCCTACCTCCCATATAACGGTATTTGGAGGAAATATGAAAACTGCGATATTTTAGTAACTGCTGAAGCTGATTCACTCAAAATAGATATTTACAATGACCTTTTAGCGGAAAATAAGATAAATTTTTAGGAAATGGGCGTTCGCCTGGAACATGGAAATTCATATGTTTTCTGTTGAGCTAGAAATATGTGTAAGAACTCTCTTTCAAATTCCGAAATAACTACGTACATACATATGTATGTACATTAGACCAAATCCTGCAATGCAACCGGAATCCGAATTAGATTTTGGTATTTCGTATAGTAATAGTAATGATTCTCCCTGGAACATCTAGCGTTTTTTAGGAAATGAGTTCTTCTCTTCTGAGGTCAATTAATTTTCTAGGATCAATCAAAAAGCTCAAAACTATAAGAATTCATTGATTATATGCTATTTAACTATTAGGCAGGCTCAGATTTCGTAAATTAGTCTTTTTTAATCGCTTGCCCGGTTTGGGTCAAATCTGGTAATTGCAAAAAACAATTTTTGGAATTTAAAGAATCTGAGTTTATATAACATGTATAATCAATGTATTCTTACAGTTTCGGCAGTTTTGATTGATCCTACAAAATACTGTCGACCTCAAAAGAGAATAACTAATTTTCTTACTTGTTATTCCTATGGGAAAAACAAACTCTTAGTGCGCGACCTCTTAGAATTATCGTAGAGATTCATGGACCAGCATTACTATACCAAATACTAAAATCTGAGTTGGATTTCGGTCGCATTGCATGATTTTTATTTTTCTTGACGTGGTCTAATGTACATACGTACATACATATTAGACTGATTCAAAAAAAAATCGACTAACTTCCTGTTAAAAGCGCAACGCTTAATATTAAGTTTAAAAGGTCGCGCATGGCGGATTTATATTTTCCATATAAATTGCTTAGAAGAAAATTGTTTTTAACTTTGGCACTAGTTTTCTGGGCTATAAATTATCGGACTAAAAATTGAGATACAAATTTTTGTCGGAAACTTGACGCTCTACAAAAAACGTCTTATATAATTTTTAGATAAACCTACTGGTTTAACGGTTATTCAAACTTAAAGTTTTTCTCCTATTTAAGGCAAGATAATTAAAATTATCATTAACTACTGCAAAATTAAAAAAAAAATTTCTGCGAATTGTAATTCCCTGTTAAAAAAGTCATTAAAATCATTTTTAGAGAAAAAATGATAAAACAAACTTTCGAACATAACTCAATACATTAGAAGGGATTTTAATTAATTTTTCCCCCAAAATGGGGGGTTGTTAGTAAAATTTATTTGCAAGGTAAAGCAGGGATTACACGATTTTTACATTTGTACATTTTGGCAGCCACAGAGTGGTGTTTTCTAGAAGAAATTAGTTCAGCTCAATAATAACTTTCCTAACAATACTTTGCAACTGTGAAATTGTACAGATCTGTACAAATATACAAATCGTGTGATCCCTGCTTTAGTCTTGCAAATTAATTTTACTAACACCCGTATTCTGTAATCCGCATCTTCGTAGTTACGAATTCGTAGTTCTGTTCCGAAAAATCGAAAATTGGTGGTATGCTGTAATTCGATCGTAAATATCAACGGCACTACCAGCTTTGACAGAAAAAATAATTATGGAGGAAGAGTTTGGGCGAAGTGTGCGATTTTCCGCTGAAGGAAGCTGCCAACATGGTGTTGGGGGAAAGATTTTGATGTGGGCAATCCACGTTCTCAAAAACATTGACAAAAACTTTAAACATTTTGCAAAGCCTCTAGCAATGTCCGGCCTTTCGCCCATGCATTTTTCGTATTGCGACCGATTTGTTGTGATCTTCGACCTGATATGTTGGAAATATTTAATAATAATCAAAGTTTTTTCTATTTACACTTCAACTTACATATTTTTGCGTTTACACACTTTATTTTATTGATTTTTTAAAACAATTTGTTTCGCTCTGACAGTAGTTGCTCTTTGTACAAAATTTCCGACAAATACATAAAAATGACAGCTACGTCGGATTCAGGCATACTATCATTACGAATTTCGAAGATGGCCTCCGAATTTCGAAATCACGATACGACAACGCGGATTTCAGCATACCAATTTTACGATTCGTAGCAAAATAGAATCTACGACGGATTACAGCACGACAGTCGGGCCTACGTAACCGGAACGACCCAGATTCATATTTGGCCAAGGACTGTCACTCCAGCAACACTCCCCAAAAACTCTTTGGGGAATTTGTATGCTGCTACAACAACAACATAGGGATGTGAAACTCCCCCATTTAGGGGAAAAATTAATTAAAATCCTTTCTATTGTATTGAGTTATGTTCGAAAGTTTGTTCTATGATTTTTTCACTAAAAATGATTTTAATACCTTTCTCTAACAGGGAATTACAAT